>NC_090935.1:1417874463-1418194879 GCF_040938575.1 Ambystoma mexicanum
GGTAGAGCAGTCCCATGCCCCAAAAAGCCTTGTAGACCATGAAGAGGGTCTTGAACTTGATCCTTGCAGCCACAGGGTGTTAGTGATGAGATTTCAGAGCTGGAGAGATATGGAAGTAAACTTACATGAAATTATTTGTGAATCTTTAATCCACGAGCCAACTTAAGTTTTACCGCCACTGAATTTAAAATCTTCTCAATTTCAAATGGACCAATAAACCTCAGACTAAATTTGTTTCTCCCTCTCAATTTCAAATTCCTTGTTGACAGCCAAACCTCATCTCCAGTCTGATACTCAGAACTAGATCGCCTATGGCAGTCAGCAAACTTCTTCATACTAGCCTTACTACCTTTTAACGCCAACCTAGCCTGTTCCAATTTCTTCCTCTTAATATTAAGTCTTTCTTCAATTTAGGGGCAAGTTATCTAAAAAAGAAGTTCTGACCTAAGAAACTGGGGATGATAAACCTGATTAAAAAAGAAAGGGGACATCTCAGTGGAATCTTTTGTAACATTATTGTAACAGAATTCAGCCAGCTAAAGAAGATCCACCCAACTATCAGCAGATTTCAGGAAACACCTTGAAGCTCCTAGTCCTAGCCTTCAAGCTCCTAGTTAACCCTCTCAGTCAAACCATTGGTTTGAGGATGATAGGCTGAGGACAAACTCACTTCCATTCCCAGTTCATTACAAAATGCTGTCCAGAATTATGATACAAACTGAGATCCTCTGTCAGAAATTATTTGAGAATAGCTCATGAAGTTTCACAAGCTCTTGCAAAAATGATTTGGCCTAACTAGCTGCTGAGACTACCTTTTTCATAGGAATTCAATGCCCAGCGTTAGACTAGTGATCAACCACCACCAAAATGGAAGAGTATCCTTGCACTCTAGGCAAATCTACAATAAAATATAAGGAAATCGTATGCCAGGGTCTAGGTGGAACTGGGAACGGCTTCAGGTAACCAGCAGGTTTATCGTGTTCGCCTTTAGCTTGTACACAAACTTTGCAAGTCTTCACATAGTTTAAAACATCAGTTCTCATACCACTCCATAACCTGAAAGTCCCGCTATACTGGATTCATAACATTCTCTAAAAGCCTCTTCTCCGATTTCCTCTCTTGGCAAATAAAGATGGGCATCCACGCTAAACCATCCTGGATTCTTCTAGTAGGATCTCCTTGACCCAATCCTGTAACTGTTCCTTCACTCTAACTCCAAAGTTCTTCTTTTCTGTCAATACTGCAATAGTGAAATGTTCCTCAGCAATGAAGGGTGTCGACTTCTCCTCCTCCATCTTCAAACTATCAGGGAACTGCTGAGAAAGCACGTCTGCCATGCCATTTTGTCTACCTTTTTTAAAGGTAATAATGAAATCGAATTCAGAGAAAAACAGAGACCATTGTAACTGCCTGGGGGTCAAGTTCTTGGCTGAGTTTAAATAAAAGTACATTTCTATGATCTGTGAGAACAGTTACCATATGGTGTGTGCCCAGAATGTAGTGCCTCCATTCGTGAAATGCTTTCTTAATAGCCAACAACTCACGATCTGTGATCGTAAAATTGATCTCACCTGGCGACAACTTCTTTGTAAAATATACTACTGGATGCAATTACCTCGTCACCTTGTGCCGCTGAGATAACACGGCTCCTACAGCCACATTGGAAGCATCCATTTCCACAAAAAAAGGTTGAGCTGGATCCGGATGAATAAGTATTGGACCTGAGAGAAATTTGCCTTTAGATCCTGAAACGCCTGCTCTGCCTCAGCCGACCAAGCAAACTTCACTCCTTTTCCAGAGTAGTCTCGTGATGGGAGCGATCTTACGCAAAATGTCCTTGCTAAATTTGCGTAGGGCTTCACTCAAGCCTTTAACGAGGGCACTGGTTGTTACCACCTGGTACAGGCTGGGTTCCTCGTCATTATGGCGATTAGCACCTGTGTAATTTACTACGCTTGTGCTAATGGTGTTTAATAACAACAAAAAGAAACCTCCCTTGCGGTGTTGTGTGGTGCTGTGCTGTAGTTTCCCAGTCCATTTTCTATGTTGATGACTCTCACATCAACAAGGAAATGGAGTTGGGATATAACGGCCCTGTGCCGAACCGCAAGATAAGTTTATTTTTTTCAAGTAAACACTCTTAGCACTCATGTAGGAAACTACACGGGTGCTAAGAGGTGAGGGGAGAGCAGCGAAGGAAAGGAGGAGCAGGGAAGGAAGGGAGCCCTGGCCAGCAGCAATCAGGCTGCTCGGAATGCAGTTTTATACTGGAGAATCCAGCACGCGTTCCGAGCATTCTGATTGCCAGCAACACCCTTCCAGGGTGCTAATAAATATTTCTCCATTTCCATGCGTGGGTCTGATTGGTATGGTTGTTCAGTGTTTTGAGAGGATATAGGTTCTATTGTCCTGTTGTTGTATGCGACTGTATTTGATATAGAGGTGCTATAATTTTCTTTTTCTCTTGGTTAGGTGAAAAGAACAGCAAGTCGACCAATAGCTGCTGGAGAACTTTCCCGTTTCCAGTCACTTGTTTTTTTGGGGGGACAGCTGAGTTTGGCCCTTTGTGTGCTTTTATGCCTAAATTATTACAGGTAAGCCATACTGCTCTTTGCCACCTCCTTTCTTATTCCAATGTCCATGTATATTCACAAGATAATGTATGTGGTCAGTAATGCACATATCATTTAGAGATTTGTTTGCAGCCATTTCCAGTTGTCGGTCTAAAATGGAAGGTATCAATACGGCAGATGTTTAGCATTTGATCCAACCACGTATCCAGCTCCATGGAATCATAAATGTTGGCAATACCTTTGTCTGGTTTGCCTTTGAATTACAGGATTATAATGATCGCAAGCCCAGTGATAGAGAATTAAAACTTCATATGAGGTTTCATCAAATAAACAAATGATAAGTACTCTAGATAGTACTAGTTCTAATGATTGGCTCGTGTGCGTGTGCTTGCCCTGGATCCTGGACCATAACCAATGTGAAAAGCATTAAATTGCTGCCTAGCAAGTATAAAACATTAATTTTCAAAGAAGACATTTCATTTTAAGTGCAGAAAACAAAAATATTTGGTAGACCACGGAATCCGAGCACATGGCGATGACTTGATTTTCCTTTAGATCAAGCCACTTTGGTCAAGGAGGGAATCCTAGATTAAGATCCACATCTACTGGCTACGAAGTCAGCAACTTGCCTGTTTAGCGGTCTTAGTAGATCTCCATTTCCTCCCATTGCTTTTTAAAAATTTGGTATAGCACTTGATATGTTTGTTCAGTTTATTTATAAGCATTCTCCCATTTGTTAGATGCGAAGGCTGTTGTAGACAGAAAAATATATGTATCCAGATCGAAACTTTTTGGACAAGTGGGCCAATCACATTGGAATTATTGCACTTTTTTCACCATAATACATGACACAATCTTTGATCCACTCAATGACAATACAGGATGGGTCAGTACATGATCCTCCACCCCGCTATGCACCAGTGTATGCTGTGTAGACAATTTTGCAGGATGCCAATACACACTGATTAATAATTGACACTAACACCCAGCTATGAAACCTATCAAAAGCTAAAGGCACACTGCTAGGGCAGAATTACATTTTGGGAGGGTCTGCTGTCCCAGAATTACATTTTGGGAGGTTCTACTGTTCCATTTTATGAGACCCCTAGATGTTTCTTTTTTTCATTTTTTTCTGTGTGGATCTGTCGTTTATTTTTGTGGTCCGAGAGACTTCCACTGAAGTATTTCCCGCACCCCCTCCACTGCAACCCTTTTTGCCATATTGACATATGGCAGCCCATATGACTTCAAGGTAGTATGTTAAGTTTATTGAAGCACGCCTCAGACCCAGTTTTCAATTGCATAAAGTTAGTTGCCCCAACTCAGGGGTAACCCACAATCTGTAGAGGCTACAGAGCCACAAAGTTTAAGTATAATTTCCTGCGACATTGCGGGTTTGAGTGAAAGACTACTCGATGCAGACTGGCTATCTTTTATTTGTTTGTACGATATTGTTTGTTTCCAGGAAACTTAGGCATTGTCGGCTATTACTCTGGGGGTGGGGGGGGGGATACACTTGTTTTACGGCGCCTGCAAGGAAAGGTTCCATGGGACACTGTAGAGTAAGGTATATCCACTTTGCCGTTTGATATTGAGCAACTCTCAAGCGACCAGGATGTTCCTATGTCCTTTTTACCCAAGGGACAGGGTTTTGATTTAAATCTAAGAGTTTTAAATGTTTACTTGTCACCTAAAGTTAATATTGCAAAGGATAAAGCCCTACTTGAAGTACTAGAGCGATCGTTGCTGCTAAACCCCAGAGAGCATATTATTATTGTTAGTTATTTTAACGCGAATTTAGGGTCTTCTGCTGGGTTAGATGAAGAGACTAGAACTTTGGAGGAAATATATGGAATACCCAGTAGCATGCCATTTTCCTGTATAGTCGATGCGCGAGGAATCTTGTTAAGAGGTATCTACAGAGAACATGCTCTCTTTGAATTAAATGGCAGGATGACAGATGACCGCCCCGCGGGCCCCACATTTACGAGGGGTGCTCATGTCTCCACGATTGATTATTGTATCGTGGATTGACAGTTTCAAGATTCTAAATAGGACGGAGAGTGACCACTTCCCTCTAATGATCATGTTAAAGTTTGGGGAGGTGACTAAACTATCGCCTGCGCTGGGTTTGCAAGAAGGAGGCACAGCATGACAAAGAAGGTGTGGCATGGTGGAATTTAAGGAGTTTATTCATTCGCCAACGATGAATCAAATTAGGGATCGCATATTGACTAATGAGCCTCTAGATAGGGGAGTAGTCTGCGAGTATGAGTTTATTGATTTCATTTGCTGTATGAACACCTCTGATAGGCAGTATACTACCCCGAAAAACTGTAGCTCAAGGGACGCTGCGTGATATGATTTGGAGCGCAGGGGCATAAAGACAATGCTATATATGATGAACAGGGAAAAAGTGAACTAAGGGGGAAAGCTGAATAAACTTAAAGGGGATTACAAGTAATTATTAAGAAAGAAGAAAACAGCATACATCATGAAACAGTGGGATCTATTGGAACAGGCAGTGCTGACTAACAACAGCAAACTATTTTGGAAAATGGTAGGCAAAGGCTTTGAAGGTCCGCAGGTGAGGGAGATGTTCCCAATTGCACCCAGAAAATAGAGGACCATTTTCAGGATGATAACCTTAATATGGCCCAGATAATGAATCAATTTCTCACGAATGCAGAAGGAATTTATTTTAGTATTAGGAGATTGAGGCGACAATAAGAGCTTTGCCCGAGGGAAACCAGCTGGCCCGGATGGAATACACTCTGATATTATCAAGGGTCTGCCTGATTGGTGGGCCCCTGTCCTATTTAAAATCTTTAACACAGTTTCTCTGTCTGGGGAACTACTGCGTACTTTGTTACAGAGTATAGTGGTCCCGGTACTTAAGAAGGGGGACCGCGCAGACCCTAATTGTTAAAGGCCTGTCTCACTGATTGATATCCCGGCCAAGGAATTTGTAAAGTGTATACTTACTAGAGTAGAGGAGTGGGCATATTCAATGAACCTCTTGGCGCCATTACAGGCAGGATTTAGAAAAGGCTACTCCACAATAGATCATTGTTTGGTGCTCTCCACCATGATAAACAAATACTGTAATGTCAGACAATGGAAGCTTTACGTGGCCTTCCTTGATCTAGAAAAGGCGTTTGACTCTATCCCCAGGCAAACGCCCTGGGGTAAATTGGCTGCTTTGAATACACCTGCAGGGCTTTTAAACTGCTGCAAATCTGTTATAGGGAAACATACGCATGCATGCAAGTCTCCACGGGTGGATTACTGTCAGAAACATTCCAAACTAATAAAGGCGTGAATCAGGGCTGCCCTTTGCCCCCAATACTATTTATTTTATACTTGTCTGATTTTAATTTACCAGGTATTCGAAAAGGGGTAAATTCCCCCAGTTTGAATGGTTTTAATTTTGGATTTTTAATGTATGCGGACGATACTGCCCTGATTGACATAACCCCTGGCTGGCTCCAGAAGACCCTTTTGTATGCCGGGGCATATTTCTCTTCCCATGTGCTAAAATTAAACAGAGCCAAGACAAAGATTCTGGTATTTGGAAAGGGAAAAGCTCGCTTCACATGACACCTTGGGGGAGAAACGATCAAGGTATTAAAATCTTATTGCTACCTCGGCATGTTATTTGGGAAGAACGGACAATGGAGAAAGCCGGTTGCAGCTATTGCGGTGAAGGCGTCTGCCAGGTTGGGCGCCCTTCTTAGATTGTATCATATGTTTGGCGGACTCATGCTCGATAAGCGCCTGGAAGTGTACAAAGCCATGATCCACACCATGATGACCTATCGGAGTGATATCTGGGGATTTGTCAATTGTAGCATCTTGGAGAAACTCCAGAATAGAATAATAAAATAATTAGTGGGGCTCCCACAAGGTACACCAAATGGTGCACTGTGGATGGAAATTGGTATCCAATCATTAACAAAAATAAAGTTTGCCAATTATTTCTTAAAGTTTGTGTAAGCCAACCAACAAACTCAAACTTAAAGAGAGTGACAGGGGAAATCAGGTGATTCCCTGCAATTATTAAATATCATTGGTATAACGAGGGAATTAAGTTGCTGAATACATGGCAAATCCCTTGTAAGGATCCTCCGTCTAGTTGTACGCTGCCGCATATTGTAAGCATGGTAAAGCGGAAAGCGAGGCAGTGGGACCTGGAGAGAAATGTTGGGATGGCACGTTTACTGCCCTCACTTGCTTAATTTACTGCCCTAAAATACCTCACATATGGGGATGGGGACATTTGTTCAGTCGGATCACGGCCCTGCAGAAGACTTATAATAATGCCAAGGTTCAATCGTCTACCCCTGAAGGAGAGGAGGTGGGAGCATAAAGAAATGTCTAGGAAATGCCACTGTATTCAGGATAGAGCTGAGGGCCTGGGCCATTTCTTACTTTTATGGCCATAGTACTTAG
Source organism: Ambystoma mexicanum (assembly GCF_040938575.1). Taxonomy (NCBI): domain Eukaryota; kingdom Metazoa; phylum Chordata; class Amphibia; order Caudata; family Ambystomatidae; genus Ambystoma; species Ambystoma mexicanum. The sequence goes on from NC_090935.1 coordinate 1,417,881,489, forward strand.
ACTTGCGAAAACAGTTTTTAATTCATTATTTTAAAGTGCTAAATATCAGAAGTTACCGTGCTGCAATTAGTTTAATTATGGATTATAATGATGAGCAATGTTGAATGACTTATAGAACTACGTTTTAGAGCATTTATATACTGTATAAGTAAAGGTAAATTGTAATACGATGATGTATGTTTGTATGTATTTAAATTTAACTGTTTTGCTGCTAACAGAGAAATCCGAAACCAATAAAGGATTGAATTGAATATGACTTCTGAGGCAGAGGTGCTTTTTAAGCTCTTCGTAATTATCCTAGTGTGACTTCATCGCTCAGCAATTTTTTTTTCTGGAGTAGGTTGGTGGCAGCTGTAATTTATTTTTGTCTAACAGATGTTACCCCATTAGTACTCCATTGTACCGTTTATGCTAGCTATCGCAGTTCTAATGTATATTTTTTAAGCCCTACTCTCTGGGCTTTCTTTGGTCACTTCTAATGTTGCTCTTGTGTGACTGTTTTCTGCTGGCCGTCGGCTCTATTTTCCCCTTTGTGACTGGACAGTCTAAATAGCCCTTCAAAGATGAGTTGTACTTACAATTTTATTTGCTGTTCCTGAAACAAGTTCTCTGAATCTGGCACTGTGAGTACATACCCTGGGTCCTGGGTTAGTGGGTTGTTCTTTGAATTTACACTCGGGTGTCCCATGGGTCTGAGGTGGTGGGTTTCTGTAGGTTCCCTTCTACCGTGGGTCACCATTGAGTTACATTGGCCCAAATCCTGCTTTGCTTCCTTTCTTCCCGGGCCATCTGGGTCTCAAACCTTGAACTAGAACTCTTCTGGAGAGTCTCCTATGGTGTTCCCTTGGGTTGGTTGCTTCCTTATCCACACTTGTGGGGTTGAGCAGAGACCTAACTATTGGATTTGTTGCATTTAATCATATGGGCAACTTTTAACAACTCTTCAAACTTCTGTTATGTGAATTTGGAAGGTACTTATGTCCGCACAGACTTTGTTTCCTTGGTCCATCAAGACACTGAATTTGGCTGGTACCATTGATTCATGAAATATTTTTCAATCATTTTAGTACAGGGAAATCGTTATGTTCAGAGTGCAGTCAATAACTAAGCAGACAGGGAAACAACAATACAATTTGAAGACAAGATTTATTTAATCAAGACACTTCCTCTCAAGACAGACCTTATTTCACTGCAACATCCAATTCAACCTACCAAGAGGAAGCTAACACATGGGAAAATGCATTCACTTTCTCATAGATAAACCATTTAGTTTTGCATGAGACCTAATGCATGCGTATGTAAAACCCTCTTGAGTTTTTACTTCACCGCCAGAACTTCAAAACACGCATTGCTTGTACCTCTCTGTACTAATAACCCTGTAGACCTCAGGAAGGGTAATTATCTCTTGAGATAATGACCATTCCCCCAGTTTATGGCCTTCAACTTCGCTTCGTGCCATAACTTAGTGGCGGGTCATTATCGCACGATAATAACCCAACCCCTCCATCCGTCTATAAGGCTATGGAATTACATTCACTGAAATGTGTTAAGTTACTGTGTATCACCTCTGGTAACTCCTGCATCTAATTTCATGAAATGTAAATACACACTATGGGTCTGGTACTGTAATTCTAAACTAATCTTAACTTTAGCTAGCCCTCTGGATAATGTTGGCTTACCGTTAACTCCTTTTCTTTCCTCTAGGTCTTACATATGTGACATATAATGTACATTTGTATAATTTATGCTGCTACATATTGGCGGTGTGAGGTATTAATGTAACTGTTCATGTTTGGCATTTTTGGTCCTGGTGATGACTATAAATGTGTTTTACTGTTAGGGTTCCGTTTTTCTCCCCACCCGTTTCTACCCATTCTGCCTATTCTCAGTTAGTGTAAATACATTTATTTTAGGTTTGGGCACGGTCTGCTTGTGGGCCATTACTATTTTTATGCAGTAGCACTTAATTTAACATTATAAATATGCTGTGTGTGATTTTATTATGTAGTGTATGTTTTTCAGTATACCAGTTTGTGTGGTGTATTCTCTTGGGGTAACCACTGGGAAAACCTGTACTTCGAGGGGATTGGGTCCTCCGACGTATTCCATATCTATGACATGTAATCACCACAGCTGTGCTGCTTCGGAAACTTTTCGGCGTCTGCGTCCTGCGTCGATGACGTCGATGCGCCGTCGTCAAGGACCTCCTCCGACGTCATCCGATGTGATAAGTAGGACGCACGACGCCCATAGCCTCAGTTCCGTTTTTTCCGCGAACGTGTTGCTTCGTGTTTCTCGGTTTAAACGCCTCGACTCTTTGGAGTTCTGTTCTTCTCGGTTCTTCGAACCTGTTCGTTTGTGAAAATCCTTCTGAAGATGTCTACTTCGTCTTCGACCCCGCGTCCGGGTTTCAAGAAGTGCGGGGAGTGTGGGTCCAAGATGTCGGTGACGGACTCGCACGACGCCTGCCTCTGGTGCCTCCGGGAGGCCCACGACACGGATGACTGTATCGACTGCCAGTCGCTCACGTCCAAAGCCTTACGCGAACGTAAGAAGAAGTTGTCGGTAGGTCGGGTGTCCAAGCCCCGGAAGTCGAAGTCTGCGGGGCTTTCGACGGATGATTCGAGGGGTGACTCTCCGTGTCATCATCGGAAGTCTCGTGGGTCTCCTTCTAGGAGTCGGTCTCGCCACTCCTCAGCCTCTTCGAGGCATTCTCGGAAGCGCCGACACCGGTCATCTTCCAGGTCCTCTTCGGAGGGCTCTGCCCGGCGCGTCGCTTACCCCTCCAGCCGTGCGACGCCGGAGGAATGGGCTTCCTTTGGGAAGAAGATGCTGGCGATTCTTGAGTCGCAGGGTACACAGCCGTCCGCGCCCCCGAGTGGGGTCGGTCGTGTGGGGTCGAGAGACACCGCTCGCAAGAGTGGTCGGCACGAGTCACGGGAGAGGTCCCGTTCGGACAAGGGGACTCATTCTCGACGTACCCGTTCCAGGTCCCGGTCCTCGACGCGTTCGAGACCGTGTGCGCCTGTGAGGTCTTCGAAGAAGGCATCGACGTCTGTGGCGTCGAGGGCGTCGACAGGCTTTCTCGAGGCTCTGGCTCCGAGGAAGTCGTCGATGCCGTCGACGCTCAGGTCGTCGAGGGACACGCTCGGGGCTCCGGCCTCGAGGGCTGTGTCGACGCCGCCGATTCTGGAGGCGCTGCATCTGACGTCGACGCCGATTTCCTCGACGCTGATCCTCTCGGCACCGATCCTCTCGGCGCTGATGCCGGTTCTCTCGACGCTGGCGCCGTTTCACTCGACGCCATCGACGCCTTTCGTGTCGGAGGTTCCCCGGGGCACGGGTGGACCCCCTAGGAAGGCTCTGGTTAAGAGCAAGCACTCTCGAGTGCCTTCTTTTCGCCACCTGGACTATATTTCAGAGGCGGATGAGGATTCTGATGGCCTGGTTCCTAGTCAGGTTCCGGATGAAATTGTCTCGGGCCATAGTCAGTTTGACGAGTTGAGACAGTCACTGCATGATGCCAGTGGACTGGACACCTCTCCGGAGGTGGAGTTTTGTAGGCCTGAGCCTGGCTCTCATGCTGATTCCTCGTACCGGCGCCTTATGGCTCGGGTTTCTGAGTACTTGGGATGGTCTGCTCCCCCAGGGGAATTTGTGCAGGATGATCTGACAGACATCCTTGATGTTGATCCCCCAACTGACCCGGTTCTGCCGTTCCATATGGCTTTACAGAGAAGGGTGGCTGCGGCTTGCACTGCTCCGGAGAGTCTCCCGGCGGTGGGCAGATCCTTGTCGCGGAAATACCGTCCAGCCAGTGGCGACCCCTGCTACTTGACCAGGCACCCCACTCCGGAGAGTTTGGTGGTGCAGGCGGCCACGGCCCCGGCGAAGCAGGCGTCGTACCCTACCATCCCTCCTGATAGGGACGACAAACGTTTTGATGGCTGGGCGAAGAAAGTGTTTTCTTCTGGTGGTATGGCGCTTCAGGCGGCCAACTCCGTTTGTGCCTTGTCACGTTTCACGCACACTCTGTGGAACTGTGTTGCGTTAGCGGCTGAACATATTCCCGAAGGGGACGAACGGGATGGTTTCCTTGCTATGGTCCAGGATGGTAAGGATGCCATGTGTGAGTCCGTTCAGTCGGGTTTGGACTTAGCTGAATGCGTCAGTAGGTCCATGGCGGCGAGCACCGTGATGCGCAGGTTTGCGTGGTTGCGGAAGTCGGGGTTTGCTCCTGATGTGCAGTCCCGGCTCCTCAACATGCCCTTTGACGGTGAACACCTTTTTGGCAGCAAGGCTGACGAGAGCCTTGAGAGGTTGCAGACCTCAAAAGCTGCAGCAAAGTCGTTGGGCGCTGCAGTTCGCCAACCTCCGCCTTTTCGTCCTAGGGGACAGCAGTGGAGGGGTGGTTCCTTTCGCTATTACTCATTCTTCAGTAAAGCGAGAGGAGCTGGCAGTCAAAGAGGCCAACGCAGGGGTACCAGAGGTGGACGACAGGGTACCCGTGGTGCCAAGGCCGCTCGGGCAGTTGCCTCTTTGCCCTCAGGTAACGCCGCAGCCGCTCCCACTCAGTCGTGAGGCCATGACCCATGGTTCGCCGGTTGGGGGAAGGCTGGCGCAGCATCTTGTAGAGTGGCAAGCCATTACTTCAGATGTGTGGGTTCTGGAGATCATAACCCACGGCTACTGTCTTCCCTTTCGGCACAGGCCTCGCGACAATCCACCGGGGAACCTCTCTTTGCAGAGTCCGGATCCGCTCCTTGCGCAGGAAATTCAAGCCCTGCTGGAGAAAGGCGCCATAGAACTGGTGCCTGTAGCGGAGAGGAACAAGGGATGGTATTCCCCTTATTTTTTGGTTTCGAAGAAAGACGGGGGATTGAGACCCATCATGGACTTGCGCGGTTTGAACAAACTCCTCAGGAAGGACAAGTTCAAGATGGTTACTCTCTCTCAAGTCCTCCAGGCCCTTCAGCTTCAGGACTGGTTGGTGTCACTCGACCTCAAGGATGCTTACTTCCATGTGCCGATCCATCCCAAGCACAGGAAGTACCTGAGGTTCGCGGTTGGCGACTTGCACTTTCAGTTTCGGGTCCTGCCGTTCGGATTGACCTCCGCCCCGAGGGTTTTCACCAAGCTCATGGTGGTGGTGGCAGCGCATCTCAGGCAAGGGGGGATTCACGTCTACCCCTACCTGGACGATTGGTTGATCAAGGGGGGCTCTCCCGAGCAAGTCCTGGATCATCTGTCGGTCACCTGTCGCTCCCTTCACAGGCTGGGCTTCTCCCTCAATTTAAAGAAGTCCCATTTGACGCCAACACAGCGGCTCCAGTACATCGGAGCAGTGGTCGACACTTCCCTGGGGCTGTGTTTTCCTCCCCAGGTGAGGGCTCTTCACATTCAGCAGATGGTGCACAAGTTTCAGCATGCCCAGACGCTCCCAGCGTTCGAGTTCTTGAGGTTGCTCGGCCTCATGGCATCCTGCATTCTTCTGGTGCCAGAGGCTCGCCTGCGGATGAGATCTTTGCAGTGGGCACTCAAGACGCAATGGTCGCAGTCCTCCGGCAGGATGTCGGACTCGATTCAGGTGCCGTCCTCGGTCGCCCGGGACCTTCTGTGGTGGGCCGTCGAAGGCAACTTGATGAGGGGGGCTCCATTTTGGCTTCCCTGGCCGGAGGTGACGATCGTGTCGGATGCATCCCTCACGGGATGGGGAGCTCATGCCAACGGGCTGACAGTCAGCGGTCGTTGGTCTCCCTCGGAGTCCAGACTCCATATCAGTCTGTTGGAGCTGAGGGCCGAAAGGCTAGCCCTGAAGGCTTTTCTGCCGTCTGTGCGAGGGAAGAATGTCCTGATCCTGACGGACAACACAGTGGCCATGCACTACCTCAACAAAAAGGGGGGGCAGGGTCACTTCCTCTGTGCAGGGAGGCGATGCAGCTCGAGTTCTGGGCCATCCAGCAGGAAGTTTCGATCTCGGCAGTTCATCTGGCCGGAGCCGAAAACGTGACGGCGGACGCTCTGAGCAGGCAGAGCGCGATCTCTCACGAGTGGGAGTTGGCTCAGGAGATTCTCCTGGAGATCTTCGCCCTTTGGGGGACCCCTCAAGTGGATCTCTTTGCCTCCAGTGTCAACCGGAAGTGCGAAAGGTTTTGTTCGCGGGAATTTCCTCCAAAAGGAGCCTTAGGAGACGCGTTCGTGGTGGGGTGGTCCTTCCCACTGCTGTACGCGTTTCCTCCAGTCCCCGTCATCCCGCAAGTGCTGCGGAGGTTACAGAAGTTCGGTTCCCGGATGATCCTCATTGCTCCGGCGTGGGCTCGGAGGACGTGGTACCCGGACCTTCTCGACTTGTCCATCTGCCCTCCACGTCGTCTTCCCTACCGAGACGATCTGCTCTCACGGGAGGGGGGTCAGGTTCTCCATCCAGAGGTCAGATCCCTCAACCTTCACGCTTGGCTTCTGAAAGGTTGAGGTATAAGGATTGGGACCTCCCTGAGGACGTGATGGAGGTGTTGCTTTCGGCACGAAGGCCAGCAACAAAGTCTTTGTACCGGTGCCGTTGGCGTAAGTTCTGCGACTGGTGCAGAGTTCGGAATGTGGATCCTTTTGCATGTGACATCCCCATGGTTCTGTCCTTTTTGCTTTCTTTGGCCCACAGGGGCTTGCAAGTGGGTACCGTTAAGGGTTACCTGGCGGCGCTGTCCATCTTTAAGCGCTCGTCTGAAGAGTGTTCTTACTTTAAAATCCCTTTGATTTCACAGTTCCTGAAAGGGCTCACTAATGTGTTCCCTCCGTCACCTTTCCTGGTGCCCGGTTGGGATTTAAACCTTGTTCTTAAGTTTCTTATGGGTGCTCCGTTTGAACCTTTACATTCTTGCCCTTTGAGGCTGTTAACTCTGAAAACTGTGTTTTTAGTTGCGGTTACTTCCGCTCGCAGAGTGAGTGAGTTACAGGCACTTTCAGTTAAGCCTCCCTTCACTGTGTTTCACAAGGACAGGGTTGTCCTTAGAGTTCGTCCTTCTTTTCTTCCGAAGGTAGTGACGGAATTTCATTTGGCCCAGAAGGTTGTTCTTCCGGCATTTTATCCTCCTCCGCATCCTGGTAAGGAAGAGGAGAGGCTCCATAGGCTTGATCCTAGGAGAGCTTTAAGCTTTTATGTTTCACGCATGTCCCGGGTCAGAGTGGATGATCAACTCTTTATTGGTTACGCTGGAAAGCGTTTGGGGCAAGCTGTGACGAAACAGACTTTGTCTCGCTGGATTATTTTGGCCATCTCGGAGTGCTACCGCTTGGCGGGTAAGGATCCACCGGCTGGCTTGCGGGCCCATTCTACCAGGGGTATGGCTGCGTCTACTGCCCTGCAGAGGGGTGTTCCTATTCGCAACATCTGTGATGCAGCCACCTGGGCTTCAGTACATACATTTGTACGTCACTATTCCCTCGATTCCTTCCGAGCACAGGATCTGGCCTTTGGCAAGGCGGTCCTTTGCTCTGCTATTTGATTGGCTGTTCTAAATTTTGATTCTAAATTCTTTCCCTCCTCCTTGCTTTGGTACTGCTTTGGGAGTCTGTCATAGATATGGAATACGTCGGAGGACCCAATCCGCTCGAAGAACAAGTTACTTTCTTACCTGGTAACGTTCTTTCGATGGGATGGTCCGACGACGTATTCCATATCGCTCCCGCCCTGCCTTCCCTGCTGCAGAATTTCTTTTGCGATTGCAGCTTACGTTCCGCAAGGCTTTGTGTCTGACTGGCAGTTGACTTATGTCACACGTTCTGGGGGAAAAAACTACAACTGAGGCTATGGGCGTCGTGCGTCCTACTTATCACATCGGATGACGTCGGACGTCGGAGGAGGTCCTCAACGACGGCGCATCGATGTCATCGACGCAGGACGCAGACGCCGAAAAGTTTCCGAAGCAGCACAGCTGTGGTGATTACATGTCATAGATATGGAATACGTCGTCGGACCATCCCATCGAAAGAACGTTACCAGGTAAGAAAGTAACTTGTTCTTCACTACCATTATGTTAGGCCTGACTGTTCTTAGATAGCTACCACTAAAGAGAGTTTGATCTTTCCTTTGGTTAGAAACCCTGTGGTGCCTTTAGGTTACATGGTTTTATAGCCCTAACCAGAGGGCTGTAGAAAAATCTCCCTAGCACATAATCAGTAATCCGCAGATTACATTGAGGGATTTGCAAAGAAGTCCACATCTTCATCCTTCCACTCTTCTGAAATTCCTAATGGTTTTCAACTGTGTCTAGGTGGCGTGCACTAATATCTTTAATTACAACCTTATATACAAAATCTAGGTTAGAATTGGCACTTCATCCGGATGGGATTTTCTGTGTCAACATTGAGGCTCTGCCATGTTTCCAAAGTCTTGCCATTTGCATATGTTCACACACTACATACACCCATTAAAAAGAAATGGGGGGATTATGGAGGACAGTGTGCAGAAAAAATCTTAGCTCAGTGTTAGGTGGCAGTGAAATGATGGAGCGCTATAAAAACGGTATGTGGAATGGTACAGATGTCTCCGATGAGTGTGGGAATGGGTGGAAAATGTGTAAGAACCTCTGGATTGGCCACAGAGAATCGCATCCGGATGAAGTAGCATTTCTGCCCTAGGGTTCTGTATGTATGTATGTATGTATGATTTTGGAATTACACAACTGTTTTAATTACAACTTCAGAAAGTAAGCCAAGATGGCCACATGTTGCCCCTTCCCATTTGTACTTTTCCCAACCCTCAAAGTGCATCATGTCTGGCTCTCCTCCAGTTCCTTATATTTACACTGGCTGTGAAGACTGCAGTCCATGCTGTTCATCTTATTTAAACTTCATCAGCACCTTCAACCTAGTATAGTTTAATCACTTTATTTGGTGCTTTGGTGGATTTTTAAAATGTCCTGTGGTATATATTGCATGCATTTGACAGAAAAGGGTGTGCATATCTTTTTAGGTGGCAGCTCTGCGTGGCTTGTAGTCACAGGTTTTGAATAAGTCCTCTATTTGCAAAAGAGATGACTGAGTACACGTTTCACAATCCGCAGGTCTTTGGCTGCATGTTAACTTCAAGGTTTCCTGTGGTAGGAAGTCCCTATATTCTGAAAAACTGGACAGGTTAGTTCAAATGTTGCACGAGCCTAGCAGCAGTAATGGAGTGCAAGTTTAATGGTTTCTGGAATTGAGGTTACTCAGAGTTTTTTACATTTTTATTATTTTTTTATTGTGATATTGGTTACCAAAGCAACCTTACACAAAGAAGAAACAGATCTCAAAAAAGAAAACAGATTAAGAAATGTTTTAAACAGTCCTCACTGTATAAAAACAGAGACACATAATACAAATGGATACAGTGATAGAATAAGCAATACATTAACTCCCCACACTAGCCGAGACCAAAAAAGGTCAATAGAGAAATCATATTCAGTTGGAACATTTTGTTTGAAACATCTTGCTCTACTTTCCCAAAAGTACGGATAAGCAATAACCCAGTGTTTGGGGGTTTGCTGGTCAACCGTACTATCGCAGAACCTACAATAGATGCTATCAAATTGAGTCTGTTGGCCTTTCCAATGAAGAATGCGTTCTTTCAAATTAAACTGGTTGAGGCGAAAACCAAGATACACATCACAGAGTTTGTTAACATGGCAGCCGCTGCAAATACCTGGGGATGAAATCTATTTTATGGATGAATTTGGCATATTCAGTATATGTGGAGTATAGATAAATTGCATACACGGTTTTCACCCAGTCTAGCTTGTATAATTTAGCATTTGCATACCCTGGTCGTTGAACTAATTCCTCTTACGTGGTACCAATACGGAAAAGGTCCTGCATTCTTTTAACAAAAAAGTTAATAGAAAACACTGTAGATTCTTCAGTAATACAGAGCAGATCCATGTAGAGGCTATTGGGCGGCGGGTGAGAATCTTAGAATAGGTAGCCAACAAGCACCAGGTATAGCGTGCCTTGAGCGAAATAAGGCAAAGTTTGTGCCTGATAATGCAATTTGAAATGGCCATAGAAAGACCCAACACCTGTTTCCACATGTCGAGTAGGCAAAAATCAAGTCCATACAAAAGCACAGGTTCTACCTTAGCCAAATAGAAACTCTGAATCGGCAAAACAGAAAATGTGCACACCATTCTTTAGAGGCATTTCATTTGGGAGGTCAAGGAGGAAAGCTTGGTCTGTAGGCCTTCCTTTCATATAACACCTGAAAACCGATTGCTCAAATTGTACCCCAAATATCTAAGGCAGTTCACATGTTCGAGTCTCTCCCCACCCAGACTCCAAGAACTGTGTTTAATCGCTTTCCTTCCCTTGGAAAAGAGGACAATTTTAGATATACCGTGAAAAAGGGGACCTTGGCTAATGTGCCAGCGGTGTGGGCTGCACTCCCAAATACCAATTTAATTTTTATTTTTTGGCTTCTTTAATCTTGATAAATTACACTGATTTACGTTTCTTCACGTGAGTTGTGTTTAATTCTTTAATCAATAATCGTTATATTCAATATTTGCAGATGCTTAAACAACGGCCAATGCGGATATGGCGTTAAGTAGACTACAAACTGAGCACTGTACGAATTCTTCCAGCTGACAGTGCCACGTGTAACGCTGATCGTGTGCACATCCTATACATAAATAGACACTTGTTTACTGAGTATGCATGCCTTATATTATTAGAAGAAAACTATGTAAAGGCTAACTCAAATTAGAAGTTCTGGATTAGCATACCCGCAGTTAAACGCCAACGACACAGCGGAAGAGTCCGTAGCTGTGTGTTGTGCGTTACTGTTAAAGTAAACTCATGGTCACCATGGAGCTTCTTGAAAAAGATGGAATAGGCCCTGACGAAGGACGGAGATGTCCGAAATGTATTGGCCCTTGTTAAATATTGAAGATAACGATTATTGATTAAAGAATTTGATTGAAGAATTAAATGAATTGGGGTTGTTTTACTGTGGCGGAAAGGTCTGCCACGGAAATGACCGCATGAGAAATGTACAATATACAAAAATGTTTGTACATTTCTCATGCAGACATTTTTTGTACAACAACCCCAAAACCTAACCCCTGCCCAAACCCCCACTCCCACCCCAACACTCCCCACCCCCCTACTTACCTTTCACCTCGAAGCACGGTGTCCCTGCGATGCTGGTTCCCTTTCACTTCCGTGATCGGGAACCGGTGCTGCATGTTCCTTTTCTTTTTTTCTTTTTTTTCTTTTTGCCAGGCAGCGGCGGGGGAGTCCCTTGCAATCCCTGCTCACTATACTCTAAAGTATGGTGAACAGGGTGTTGAGCCCCCCAGTCTTTTTACTTTTTGTCCCGGGTAGGCTGCAGGGGTGTCCCCCGCAACCCCCGCTCACTATACTGTAAAGTGTATAGTATAGTGAGCGGGGTGTTGTGGGGGACACCCCCGCAGCCTCTGCAGCCTTTGTTATGCTTTTTTTTTTTTACCTACCCCACCAAAACATACATACCACAAAAGGTTCAAACTTTTTGTAGTTCGAACATTTGGTGGTATGTATTTTAGGTCTTTTGGTGGGGTAGATAAATTGGATTTGGTCATTTCGGCTGAATCCAATTAAACACAACTTATGTGAAGAAACGTAAATCAGTGTAATTTATCCAGATTAAAGAAGCCAAAAAGTACACATTCTTTGAGTATTTGGGTGTGCAGCCCACACAGCTGGCTCAGTAGCCAAGGTCCCTTTTTTCACTATTTTGGAGTGCTTTTCACTGACTAACCTTTTTCACTGGGTTTGCACCCCACACAGTGAAATGAATTCAATAAATTAATAAAAAATGAATTGAAATAACGACAGTGCACACAGACCATTCCTCAATTTTAGATTTACCCCCATTGGGGGACAGAGTATTAGAGATACAATGTTGGGAAGAATATGTTGAGCTTAAGTTGGAGTCCCCTGGGTGTTCTATCGAAAAGGGTAAAGTCATCTGCAAAGGCTAGCCAATCCAGTCTGAGACTGCCTAGTCTTGCTGATGTCATGATCTTACTCTTCCACAAATTCTCCACATCTCATACATAAAGATTCAAGAGGACAGGTGCAACAGTGCAGCCCTGCTTCAGACCCACCCAAGTCCGGATGCAAGAAAACAAAGAACCCTCCCTCATGAGGCACACCCTCAATTTGGTGTTTGTGAAGCAACGCCAAAAGCTGAACCACTTTTCTGGGTACATTCCAACTTACTAGTTTGTTCCACAATTGTGATCTCACCACACAATCAAGGTCACTGGATAAATCCAGGGAGGCCATATAGACGCCCCCCACAAAGGGGAAAGGAGATGTTCAAGAATATTGGCATTTAATGGAGTGCCCATGTTTTTCCAGAACCCAGCCTGGAATTTCGAGAACAAATTCAGATGCCTAATGTGGTGATCAAGGTCCCTCAAGAATAGAATTGAAAAGACCTTACAGATGGCATCCATGAGGGCAATCGGTCTATAGTTGCCTGGGTCAGCAGGGTCGCCCTTCTTGGAAATTGGTATAATTATCCACAGAAGCTAGGAGGGAGTGTTTGATGGTACATAAATACTGCATCGAAGAGGGGCTTTAGAAGGGTTGCCCACAGGGAAGAAGAGCTCTTCAGAACAAAAGGTGGGATGTGATTCGGTCAGGGGGCCCTCGATTGTTTCAGCCTTACAATGGCCCAACTGATGTCAGACATTTCCCAGTGGCACTCCCCCAGCTCCATCGGTCCCAAATTATATTCAGTACAGGAAACTATATCCCCATGAAGCGAATATTTTGCGTTGAAGAATGCAACCTAGGTGGATTCAGGGATAACAGAGTCCATAGCTGACACACGACCCCCACAGGCAGAATTAAAGTTGGCCCAAAAACTAGCTTTCTTGCCCGCACACAAGCTATCCAACATGTACAAATTATCTAGTTCAAAATTCAGAGATTTGTCCAGATTTCTATAAGTCTGCACAACTTTCTTCCTAGGTAGTTGGTACTCCACAGCATTCAGGTCGAGTCTCTTGAGCCCGTGAATAGCTTGCTGTTTGGTCCTCTTTGAGCCCCTAATGCTATGGTAAAAGGTATGGTGCTTTCTCCCAACAGTGGAGATCCCCTGTATAAGCCCCAAATCTTACAAACTTTCATTAGCAATACATTGGATGAAATGAGCCCACTCTACAGGAGACCCATGTAAGAAGACCCCTTCATTCATTTCAGCAAACTTCTTGACAACGTTTTTGGTAAACTTGGAAACTATCTTGTAGTTCCATTTAACTGTTTGTCTTCGGGCATTAAGAGGGCCAAATCCACTCTAACATTGTGTGAAGAAATGGGGTTGGCCAACCAGAATGTCAACAGCAAATGATCCCCCACAATGGGATCCACACGGGCCAATGGACCACATCTCACTGCCAGGTCGGTTGTAACCTAGACATAGTCAATCCTCGATTTAGAGTTCCCCCTATGCCATGTATAAGCCAATTCCCCAGTCGACAAATCCTCCAGTTGGAACATACCCTATTCGGTCAAGAATGAATCCCATCCTACATCTCTCTTCACATGGATAGCCTGCAGATGAGCACCGAAGTTGGAGTAATTCAACAACTCAAGCTCAGCACAATTGGAATTAAAGTCCCCAGCCATGATGATATAGGCTCCATTCCCCTTGGCATACCAGTTTTCGAGTAGGAGCCTCAAACCTAGGATAATGTCCTCCAGCGACACCGTGACCGGGTTCCAATACAAGTTCACCACAAGGTATGCCTCCTGATCCTTCAGTGTGCGTAATCTTGATAGTAAGCAGCCATACTGAAAAAAAAAAAAAATCTGACAGTAGTTTTAAGTTGAGGTCAACAGCCACTAGCAACCCCCCCCCCCTCGGACGTCCCAGACTAGAACAAACAGCAGGTCTAGTGAAGGTCTGATAGCCCTCCAAGTCAAAATGTACAGTGGACATAGTTTCCTGCATCAGTATAATTTTGGGCCCGTCAAGAAGCCAACATTTTCGGCCAAAACGTATGAAGATTAATTGAACCACACACACTCCAGGATATCAAACGGACTCTGGTGTTGCTAAGAGTGCCCCACACCATGTTGAATTAAACCCAAAGTTTTAAGGGCCGGACCCACCCAGGACCAATCGTTGGCTGTTGTAATGCATATGCTAAAGGGAGCTAAAGAAAAACATGGCGCCGGTGTGTGGCCATTTTGGACATTCACTTCCAAACCGCAATGAAAGTCTACTTTTCTGTGAGCTCGGTTCAAAGGCAAACATGAATTCTGCAGTGGTTGCAAGAATATATTTTATGAAACAGATGAGGTCATTATGGAGGAAAGCTGTTGTATGTTCACTCAAGGACGATCCAAGAAGGGAGTCGGAGCTATGCAGGTGCAGTGATAAGGGGTGCTGGGAACAAGCGCATGGGAGACGAACTTGGTTTTTCCACTACTAACTGGATTTTGCCTTCGATGTTTGCTGTCTGTCCTTTGGCTGGGGAGGGTTGGCAACCTAGGAAGGGCAGGGATTTTTACCCCATAAGATGAGAGGTATCTGGATGGTAGACTGAGAATTGGAACCCTGGCTGATGAAGTCTTGCTGAGAGGGAGGACGCTCCGCTCCAGACCCCGTTAGTACATGTGATCTCTCTGCCTACTTGCCTCGGGACTGGGTAGTTTTGTTGTAGGTGAGATGAAGTTTTCTCCTAAACTACACTAACAGTGATGCAGACCTTTTGTGACTATCCTTGTTTGTGTGTTTATGCATAACCAATTATATATATGACCAATTGTATTTATATCTGTATACATATAATGTGTGAATAAAGGATTTATAAAGAGCCAATTATAACCCAATTGTTGGTCTAGGTGTGTATTATTGCCTTCCTGAGTGCAAGAACTTTTAGTCTGTGTAATAGAGTGAGTAGCTCTGGAGTCATTACACATGTCAGAAAAGCAAAACATAATGGAGCTGTGAGCAGGGTATTTGTGCTGCTATTGATGCCAAAGCACCCGACGAATCTGAAGCTCGGACACAGAAAGGCAATTCTTCTTTTCCGTTTGTGACGTCTATAAGTGTGTGAGGTATTATTGATAGGGACGTGAACCATCTATTGACACCATGAGTTCCCTATTTAGGAAAAAAGGAAGCTCTGCAGGCAGTGACTGTCCTGAAGTGACAATCCCAGGGTGGACAAAGAGTCCATATGACAAAATGGCACAGACTTGGGCATATGGCGCAGGTTTAAGTGAGACTGGGGATACAAGTATAGGAGAGGTGAGTCCGTCCGAGGTGGCGGGTTGCCTGCCACAGGTACCTGTGGAAAAGGGAAAGGAGTGTTCAGCTTTAGGTAGACTAGGTTGGATGTTGTTGCATGCATTCAGAAGGATGCATCAACAGAATGTAGAATTGCAGGCGAGTGTCCTGAGACTGGAAAAGGAGCTGGCTGCCGAGAAGCAGATTGCATTAATGCAGCAGCTTCAAATGAAGTTGTATCATGACAAGCGGATAAATATCAAGCAGTAGCCGAGCGAGCTGCTGTAAGAGTCACCCAATACAAATATCGAAAGAGAAAAGGGAGGGTGAATACCGGTAAGTTAGCAACAGTGATTGTCTCCGCAGGGGTTGATTGGGACCCGACCAATGGGACGGAGATGTGTTCGACAGTACTAGTTCAGAGACTGGGTCGGAGCGGTAGGTACCATCCAAACCAGAACCTAACAGAAAAGAGGTGACAGTTAAACCTGTCATGCGTAGCGAGCTGGGCCAAATCTGAATCATTTTGGAGGTGGTTTGGTGGATTTGACCAAGTTAGAGGATTATTCTCAACCGGAGGTTGGGGGAAATAATTAATAGATTGAAAGAGAGGGCTGGTGAGCCTCTGTTAACATGGATGGTCAGAATATTTGATGGAGCTGCGGCAGGTCTTCTGGTGGACGCGACTGACACCTCAAGATTTCTGCCATTGTCACAGGAAACACATATTCTGGAGGTATTGCATGCAGGGCCACTTCATGATGTTGATAGGAGAGAACTGCAAGTGTCGTTATTACAGTTAGCTGCTCATGGATGTAACCGCAAGCGTCAGATTACATCGGACTGGCCCAGCAAGGAGAAGAAATGGTACACATTGAGAGAGGCAATTCAGAGGCTCAAGGAGCATGCCATGAAAGAAGCTATCCATGTTGAGGATCCCAAACATATGGGGGTTGTAGCGTTATCGGTCTCAGCCTGAAATACAATCATTCGAACTGCCCCTCCGGCGTACAAAAATGTCATGACTCTGCTGTTGGGGATGTCCAATACAATAACAGATGAGGTGGTGGATGCTATCCGACAGTTGGCAGACCTAGGGGAATGGAACAAGACAGAAAGGAGACCCTGTGAGAGAGACAAAGAGAGAGGGGCGCAGTGATAAATGGAACCCCTGGGAAGAGGTTCGATAGCCGAGACTCTCGTGTATCCCGAAAATATGTTTTTGGCGCTATTAAAAGATGGAGTGCCACGAGAAGACATTGATAGAATCAAAACCCTGAGAAATGTATCAACTATATAAAAAGCAAGAGCTCGAAGGAAAAGAATGGTACAAACAAGTGATGAGAATAAGCCAAATGGGGGCATGGTCCCCTCTGCGCTGCCTGAGGAGGAGGCTGATGAGTCCATGGGGATGTCTTCACCATATCAGCTGACCTATGCTGATTTAGGGAAAGTGGTGAGCGCAATGTTAGGAACAGAGTCCAAATACACGCATTCAAACTAGCAGCGCTGCCCTAATTAAGGTAGACAGATGACCTCATGTGAATGTGAACTTATTCTGGCAATCGGGAAATATGCAAACCTTAATTGATACCGAGGCAGAGGCCTCATTGATTCATGGGAATTCTTCAAGATGTAATGGCAGGCATTTCACCATTACTGGATCGGGTGGGAAAGAAACAACGGTGTTAGGCAGAAACCTGTCCCTCTGGGACCACTGCAAAAGATTTAAGACTACAGGTGTTTGGCAGTAAACCCACTTGGTAGCAGTCTGTACCACACAGATTCAATTGGTAGCTGTGGCTGAGCAGTCAGACTTCCCTCAAGAAGAGTTAGGCAGTATACAGAGTATTCACAATAGGTCAAGAGGACACAATAGAACAAGTAAACACTGACCAGGGCTTGGTGTAAAAGAGATATAATTATTTATTTAAAAACCACATCTAGAAAAACACACAGGCACTAATAGTAAGTAATTCAAAAACACGGTCACTAAAAGATATACACTCCCTTAAAAGAATATTAGACAAGTCTTAAGTAAAGCCCCACTTATTTTCAGACAGCGCTGAGCGCTTAACGTAGATGGCACTCTAATAGTTTGTTTAAAAAGGGAGAGAAAAGCAGAGAACAATTTGAACAGATCCCAACACTTTTACAAGAACATAACAAGAGAGGAAGGCAAAGTAAAACCGTGAATTCAGAGTCAGTAGGCTGGATCCGCTATAAGAGGATCGAAACGAAATGTGTCCAAGGTCACACGGTTGCAGTGCACAAAAAAGTCTTGTAATGGTTCAAAAAGGAGTTGGACCAAAGAAAGGGACCAGTTAGAGGGTCGAGGCGGCCAGCCCAGTCCAGAAGGTTAAGGAGTTATTATTACCTTGTAGCAATCTTTAGAAAGGGAGGCCTGGTGGACACGGTACCTTAAAGTGGTGAGAACACTCCAGCGGGGGCAGTTGTTCCTGGCAGCGGATGCAAGTCGGTGCTTTGTCCGGGGGAAGAGAGGATATCGTGGTGGAGGAAGACAGGAGCCCGTTGCACTGCCAGGGAAGAAACCAGCCGCGGAGTTTCTCAGGTACAAGGAGCGGTCCGTTGATTTGCGGTTCAGTGGTGAGTGGCTATCCGGCCGCCGGGGTGCTTGGCATGGGCAGTTCGACCACAAACCGGTCTGGGGTGCGAAGAAAAGAAGGTAAACTGGTTGTGCCCACCAGTCAGGGGAAGAAGCCTCTCCAGCCGGGAGATCTTCTCTGTCGTCGGGAAGTGGCGAGTCGGTTCTGCAGGGCTCCACCGGTGGTGTCGTCGTGGTAGGTCGGCTCAGCTTCTCCCTCGTCGGATTCTCAGGTCCTGTGGCGACTTCTGAAGTTCCAGTCCCCAAAGCCCTGCTTTTATGCAGCATACCCCCATTCACTCAGCCTAGCTGTCAATCAAACATGCTAAGTGGTGAGACCCTATGGAGTAAAGGAACGTCTAGCCCATAAAACACATTAGCAGTCAAAGGAACGCCATACATCATATCCAAGAGTGGGAGAAAAAGAGTCTCACTCTTGGCAGGAGGAAAAAAACAAACTCCAGAAATCCAGCAAAGCTGCTGGGGGACTCACTAGGTTAGGAAATTCAGCCTAAAGAGAGAATTCTCCCTAACAAATGGCAGTCCAAACAAGAGTTGATGAAAATTCGTAATTTGAAAAGGAATAAATATCAAGTGTTTATTGTTCCCATACCTGAGTACGTTATTGGCTTGATATTTTAGAGGTATTGACTTTAGGACTAAGAGGTAAAATGTAACAGTTTGGGGTGAGTGCATTAACGTGTACCCCCGTTGTGGTGGGAAAATTGAAAATGCCCCCATGCAGGTTCCCTTCGCCACAAAGCAAGTATCTATGAACCAATATTGTATTCCCGAGGGGCAGAAAGAGATTTCAGACACCATTAAGGGATATGTTGAAGCAGGCGTGCTATGTCCTGTAACCACGGCTTGGAACAATCCGGTCTGGCCGGTTAAGAAGCCAGACGGAAGCTATAGGATGACTGTAGATTATCATGAGTTGAATAAGTACACTCCTCCATTAATCACTGCAGTACCGGATGCAGTTAGACTGATCGAAAATGTGCAAAAGTTTGAAGGAACTGGGTACGCGATGATAGATCTGGCAAATGCATTTTTCATCGTACCGATTGCAGAAGAATGTCAAGAGCAGTTTGCATTTTCTTGGAATGGGGGTCAGTATACGTTTCAACGTTTGCCCATGGGGTACATGCATTTTCCGACAATCTGTCACCGTCTGGTGGCAGAACATTTGGATACAATTCTGTGCAGACCTGATGTACAGATTTTGCACTATATTGACGACATTTTGATACAGGGAAAGGACGAGCAGAGTCTGCGGATGCACTGAATCCTCATTGAGGGTTTGAAAATGGAAGGATGGGAAATTAATGAGAAAAAAACCTAAGGTCCAGTGGAAACCTTGATGTATCTGGGAATTCAGTGGCATAATGGGCATCGTGAAAAGGTGCCAAAGGCTAAACAAAAGATCCTTGAGTTTTCTACACCTATGAATAAGAAACAAGCTCAACAGTTCATAGGGTTGTTTGGGTTCAGGAGACAGCATATACCACATTTGGGACAGATTCTTGAGCACCTCTACAAAGTGACACGGAAGAAATCTAACTTTGGGTGGGTAGAGGAGCAAGAGAAAGCATTTCAGTTAGCAAAATACACTATACAGAGAGTGCTTGATTTATGGCCATTGAAGGCAGGTGAAGTGGAATTAAATGTGTCTGCACAGGAAAACTATGCCAATCGAAGTTTATGGCAGAAACAGGATCGAAAGCGTGTTAGTCGTAAGCTACCTGACGCTGGTGACAGATACACTCCATTTGAAAAAGTTGTTGGCTTGTTATTGGGCTCTTGTGGATACAGAACAAATGTTGGTGGGTCATGATGTATTGATCCGACTGGAAATTCCGATCATGCAATGGGTACTAAGCTCTCCTAAAAACACATTGAATCGTACATGCTCAAGAGGCTAGTATCATCAAATGGAAATGATACATAAAAGATCGTGCCAAAACAGGGAAGGGTGGAGTTGCGGAATTACATGAGCAAGTGGCTGGTGTTCCTGCTGATGGATTTAGAACCGTCAGAGGAGACTGAAATCTGTGAGTCTCCTGTGAAATGGGGAGTTCCTTACGGGGAGCTAACTAGTGAACAAACTGAACATGCTTGGTTCACCGATGGTTCAGCCAAGTATGTGTGGACTGAGCGACACTGGAAGGCAGTGGCGTATAATCCCAAAATGAAGAAAATATTGACAAATATCGGGGAAAGGGAAGAGTAGTCAATTTGCAGAATTTCATGCAGTTTACCATTCCAGGCATTAAAGCAAGAGGCGCCTGGCTGTTATACGCATACTGACTCATGGTCCGTTGCGAATGGACTTACTGTTTGCCTGCCAACATGGCAGAAGAATGGGTGGAAGATTCATGCAAAAGCATTATGGGGAAAAGAACTGTTGCAAGATATTGCTGACATGTTGATGCATATTACAGTGACAGTATATAATGTAGATGCACACTGTGCAACGGACTCATTAGAACCTTGGTTCAATTCTGTTGCAGACGGACATGGAAAAATGTCAACTATGGATGTGAGGTCTGAAGAAAATGATCTTGAAGGGATTGCACACCAGAAAAGTGGGCATCTCGGAGCAAAGGCTACTAGCAGGTGGGCACAAGATCGAGGAATTCACAAATTCCTCTAGAAATAGTGAAAATTGTTATTTTGCAATGTCCAGTGTGTCAGCATCAAAAACAAACATCTATTCCACATGTAATACGGGGTACACTAAAACAAGGTACTTTACCTGTTCAGATTTGGCAGTTCGATTATATCGATCCAATGCCAATTAGCGGAGGATGTCAGTATGCGTGCGCAGTTGTGGACACATGTTCAGGATATTTAATGGTAATACCATGCAAGAGAGCCACGCAATTGAATACTATTAAATTATTAGACCAAGTGGCAGTGTATTCTGGAATTCCCTTACAGGTTCAGAGTGACAATGGGTCACCTTTTAAAGGCAAACTTATTCAAGATTATTGTCTAGAAAAGGGGGTTGAATGAGTTTTTCTCGTCCCATATCATCACAAGGCTTGAGCGCATTTTGGATGCAGTGCAAATATTGAATAACAGACCAATTGCCAATGGTGACACCCCACTAACGCGTATGTTAACGCCAGCCTTACAAATGAAGCCAAACAGAACGTTTGAAACATTAATGTACTGGGAAATATCACTTGGGGCTCTAGCTCCTTATCGAGCCACTCTCGAGTCTGTTGGGGTGGATTTACATGCAGTAGAAGGGATTAGGCTACAACCTAGAGGAATCAGTTTTATTGACACAGGAATTGGAGTGCAAATTCCATCAGAACACATGGGATTAATTTCCCCTTTATCTGGATTTGCATTGAGATGAATCCGAGTTTTGGGGGGAATTGTCGACGGCGACTATCAAGGAGAGATAAAGGTAATTTGAATCAATAGTGGAGAAACCATGCTACCAGTCCATAAAGGTGATAGGGTGGCGCAATTGATCATGGCACCTGTAAAGTTGTCTATGGTGAAGAAGGGAGAACCACCCACGGTGATAACTACACGTGGGGGACAAAGGTTTTGGCTCATCAAACAGAATGGTTCCGGGAGTGAATGTTTGGGTTGAAAAACCTTGTGGTCCGCCGGTTCCGGCAGATGTAATTGCAGAAGGGGAAGACCAAGTTGTTCTTGTGATGCAACCACGGAAGCGAAAATTGAGTTATGTTCCCGCTAACAAATGTTATTTACGTGAGTGATGTACTTCACTGATATGTTTTTTTAAGACCCTGTGTGTGGATTTTTTGCTTTTGGAGTCCATTCGAGAGGGTCAGGTGCAAGAAACGGTGGCAGATGTCTCCATTTTACAGCTGAATTCCACAATCTGGATGACGACTGACGGCTTTGATGTTGCCACGTTGCCTGCTGCTGATTCGACTACCTTATATCGTGACTCCTTTAGGAAAAGTCTTGGACATGGCCATGATGTTTTGCCCCCTTCCACGACTTCCATGTCCTTTGTACGACATGGCTATGCTGCCATACAATGTATGGGTCTTCCTGGCCCGTCGTGTGCTGAACATCTCGCACTTGGTTTTCATGATGCTGCAAGCCTAATTGCAATGCCGTACCAATGCCGGCCCCTGTGCTACGGCATGTTTTCGGATTACTGCATAATTATTCTATTGTGGAGATTTCCAATGTCAGAGGCTCTTTTTCTGTTTGAGTACTGCAAATTTTGTGCAGACACAGCGCGCAAATGGAGGAATGTGACTCGTATTATCACATACGATATTGTTACTTGATGACTTTTGATCCCCTGCATATCAGCAAATGGCAACAATTGAACTTGATTGATGATCGAAGTGGCACTGAGTTTGAAAAACGTTTGTGTGCCCGGTCTATGTCTGTTTGTACTGATGAATCTAATAACATGTTCTGTAACATTACTGTTTTAGCTGTAAGTCATATTTGTCATGTGAAACTTCCTACTGGCTTGCTATTTTCTTGCGGTAACTTTACCTATTCTTATATTCTGCTAACATTTCCAGTGGCCCTTGTGCTTTGACACGCCTTAGTTTAATGATGTTTCCTTTGCAGCCTGCTATTTGTCGATCCACGCGGGCTGTTCATATTGGCTTGTCTCCTGACTGCGATTCAAATGTACATTTGCTGTCTGAAGATGAGGTTTTAGTGCTTGCGATTTCCTTGGTAGGTGTTTTTTGTTTAGCTGCTGGGGGCTATTAATCCTTGATTAAGTTGGCATGTGTGGTAGTGAAATGACTTAATGAGACCTCTCAAGCTTTGACTGAGCTGCTGTTAGACAACAGGAATTTTAGGAAAGCTATTTTTCAAAACAGGGCCGCTATTGAATATTTGTTTTTTAACATAATTTGGGGTGCAGTGCTGTTGAAGGGATGTGTTTTGATTTGGAGGATCATTCCCGTTCTATTGAAAAGCACATTGGCGGTTTGAGGGACCTGATTTCCCAGGTCATTCAGGACCAGAGCGGGAACTGGTGGGATTTACTGCTATCCTGTATTCCTGAGGCATTGCACTGTGTTCTTATTTCTCTGTTTGTGGTTGTTTTTGTTTTGATTATTTGTTGTTGCAATTCCTGTTTTCCCAATTTGCTGAGAATGTTAGGTCGTATTCAGGAAGCATCTTTTGTTTCATTGGGATATGGTAGTTGATTGTCCAAAGGGTGGAGTGTAATGCGTATGCGAAAGTGAGCTAAAGAAAAACATGGCGCCGGTGCGCGGCCATTTTGGACATTCACTTACAAACCACAATGAAATTCTACATTTCTGTGAGCTTAGTTAGAAGGCAGACATGAATTCTGCAGTAGTTGCAAGAATATATTTTATGAAACAGATGAGCTCATTATGGAGGATAGCTGTTGCATTGTTCACTCAAGGACGAGCCAAGAAGGCAGTCAGAGCTGTGCAGGTGCAGTGATAAGTGGTGCTGGGAACGTGCATGCGGGAGACGAACTGGGTGTTTCCACTACTAACTGGATTTTTCCGCTCTTGGCCTTCCATGCTTGCTTTCTGTCCTTCAGCTGGTAACGGTTGGCAACCTAGGAGGGGCGTGGATTTTTACCCCATAAGAGGAGAGGTAGCCAGATGGTAGACAAAGAATTGGAACCCCGGGTGATGAAGTCTCGCTGAGAGGGATGACGCTCCGCTCCAAACCCCATTAGTACATGTGATCTCTCTGGCCGAGATTACGTTTTCTCATACAACTACACTAAAGGTGATGTAGACCTTGTGTGACTATCCTTGTTTGTGTGTTTTATGCATAACCAATTATGTATATGACCAATTGCATTTATATGTGTATGTGTATAATGTGTGAAAAAAGGGCTTGTAAAGAGCCAATTATTTGTAATTGTTGGTCTAGGTGTGTATTATTGCCTTCCTGAGTCCAATTACTTTTAGTCTGTGTTATAGAGTGAGTAGCTCTGGAGTCATTACACACGTCAGAAAAGCAAAACAGCTGCCTGCAAGAATTTGGAGATAAGAGCCTTTGGTTCCACACCCCCATTTGACCCTGTTATGTCCCAGGCCCCCTGCAAAAGTCCTGATGGAATATACTCCAGAAAATACTTAACCTCATCACCCGTATTCAGAGGATATAGGTCATGGCCAAGTTACAATAAGTTAGCCCTCGGTTCCCATTCCCATTCCATCCTTAAAGAAGTAGAAACCCCTATAGCTCCACCAGATACCTGTACCAAAGATAAAAACTGGTGTTCAGAAATCCAGAATGCCTTCGCTAATAAGATTACTACTCTACAAAACAAAATTTCCCCTAAAAAAGCTTCCCTGAATGACCCTCCCCCATCCAAACTGCTTCAGAAGCTTACCTCAAGGGAAATTACTCGATTTAAGTTCTCCAAAGTCACCTCACTTGAAGTAGAAAAAATTATCCTGACATTGAAACCGTCTAATTGTCATGGTGATCTGTGACCCGCACAGCTCATTAAAGATGCTGCTCGTGATCTCTCCCCTTTCATGACAAAATGAATCAGCGCCTGTGATAAATGGAATTTATCCAAGAGTGCAACACGAGGATAACACGGTAACTCCTCCCTACAACATGGAGGAGGCTCAGTCTGACCGCAGCAGTCCAGTGTTCCTGACGTCCAGTGACGTGCCGGGAGCTCCGCCCCCCGTCTCGCACAACGCTTATCTGGATACACGGAACGTCCTTCAATGCGTTGCTACTCCCCAGCTACGCTCCGTGAGTTTGTCTCTATTCTTCCTGAATTACTTTTCAGAACCACTTGGGGAATATGCAGGGATTCCGAATTTCCAGCCCTCATCTATTGTGAATTCTATTCTCTCCTTAGTACAATCCCGGGGAAACGAAGGATCAATCCCGAATGTTTTCCCTTCACTTTCTCCGCGTCCCAGAGACGCCGCGTTTGGCAATCAGTGCACAGTAATCGGGTAGGTGCCTCTGGGAGTTCAGGAGCCAAGTTCTCTCTCTTAGTATTCAGGGCAGTTGGGATATTTCGTTCTGATTCTCATTTCCCTTATGCTTCCAGCTGTCAGAGCTACATCCAGTCTAGGAGAATAGGCTCTTCTTCATTTCAAGTTCCGGCAGACTTCTGGACCTACAATATCTTATCTCCTTCTCGCTCTAAGGGTAACAAGTGTTTCTAACTAATCCTGATAGATTTTCATCTCTGTGCCTTTCTTTCATTCTGTATCTATAAGCTATCGGTTCATTGTTTCTTATTGCAGTCTGGTGGGATATTTCTTCTTACATCCGTTTCCCTGACCGCATCCTCTGTCGTTTGGAGCATTTTGAGTAGCATTTTAGGGTAAACTACGAGTCTAGTTTAAAACCACCTCTATTCCTTCTTCGTCTGAGAACAGCCCTTTTTAGTGATTTCTATTACTCACTTATAATCTTGTTCTTTGACTCCTACGTAGCACATACCAACCAGTTCTCCTGGAGAGCAGAGCATTTCGGATCAGAGGAAGAGGGAGATTGACTGGAATCCTCGAACTCTAGCAGCTCTTCCCTGCACAGGGTTTTTCCCCTTTCGGGGGGTTTTCCCTGGAGGCCTCAACGCGGGCTGAATCCTTTGGTTCAGGCCAGGGGGGGAATTTCAGGTATTTCCCCATTTTCTTCTGGCTTCGAGGAGATCTGTGCAGGAGAAGAATACAGGTGGGTGAATCTGGATTGTGGTTTGAACCTGGTCAAGACGAAGATATTACTAGTTATTACAGATAGCAACGGCCAAAAAAGAAGAGAATTCTGATAGGTTGTTTTTGCTGGGTTCAAACAAGCAGTTTAGGTTCAGTGTAGGATAGGATGGATCAACAAATTCAGCAGCTTATAGCTGCAGTCCAATCTCTAACATCAGAAGTACAAACCCTCAAACAAGAGAATGCAGCACTTTTACAGAATCAGCAGCAGGCTGCACAACAGCAAGCTGCCCAACAAAAAAATGCTCAACGGAAAGCCGCTCAACTACAAGCGGCTCAACAGCAGGCTGCACAACAGGTAGCAGGTGGCAGGATTCCTCGATGCTCAGAAGTTCCCCACGGGGTATTACCCGGAGGGCAGTTTGATGGAAACCTGCATCGGGTGAAGGAATTTCTAGATGCTTGCACTGTGCAGTTTGCTTTCAAGAAGGCGTATTTTCATACAGATAGCGACTGTGCTTTGAGACTCTCAAATGTCAGGACCTGCATTAGCTTGGGCTACACCTTTGGTCACATCCAATAACCCTATCCTAGATTCGTATACGGCATTCAGTAATAGCATTCCCACAATGTTTGCTAGACAAGAGATAAGGGTAGCCTCTCAAAAGCATTTGCTGAATCTAAGACAGGGGAATCAAGACATTTTAACTTATATTACCCGATTTAAACAAATGTCTAGCGAGACCACTTGGTCGGAGATGCCCAGGTTAAATTATTTCGTAGAGGTCTTTCTGAAGAGTTAAAGGATGAGGTCTCTAGGGTACCTCGTCCTTCATCCTTAGCAGAATTAGTAACACTAGTTATGCAGTTGGACTATCGTATTCGAGAACGAAATAGTGAAAGAAGAAAGGGAAGAGTTCTATGTCCTTTTCCGTCTCCATCTTTACCCTCTACATCTAAGTCCAGTATGGAGGAACCTATGCAACTAGGGACTACGACCCCCCCGAGGTCCTCTGTCTACTGAAGAGCGTACCCGAAGGAGAACCAATAATTTATGCATGTATTGCATGGCTCATACACATTCTGTGCAAGAATGTCCGATCGCCCCACCAAGAAAATCGGGAAACGCCAGCGCCCGACCGTAGGAGGAACCACGGTTCGGGAACCCTCTTTAGTTTCAGGTTCCTCACATAAATTGCAAAATTCTCTGTGTCTTAATTCCCCTCAGACTTTTATGCTGGTTTTGAGGGTAACCTTAACATTTGGAGAACATCTGGTTACCAAGGTTTCAGCATTGGTCGACTGTGGAGCGGCTGGCAATTTCATAGACGATCTTTGGGCCAGTCAAAGGAATATTCCCTGTTTAGCCAAGCAAGACGCTATCCCAGTCGAAAGTGTGGAAGGGAGTCTGCTGATATCTGGTCCAATTATGAGCCAAACAGACCCTCTAACCCTGTCAATAGCTTCACATCATGAGGTAATCATGATGGACATAATCCGGACAGCCCATTATCCTATTATTCTGGGGCTGCCATGGTTACGAAGGCACAATCCTTTTATTAATTGGAGAGCCGGATCACTATTTTTGAGGTCAGAGTATTGTGTGGATCACTGTATTGGGGGCCCAGAACAGAAGATTGAGGCTCGTGAAGGCTCTATCCAGGAAACCCGAGTCCCAAGAATGGTGAACTATGTCTCAGGACTCCCCAAAGAATATCAGGATTACAAAGAGGTTTTCTCTATGTGGGAATATCTGCATCTCCCACCGCATCGTCGGGATGACTGTGCAATAGATCTAATTCCGGCACAGCCTCTACCTTTCGGCAGAATGTACATCCTTTTGAAATCTGAAAGAGAGGTCCTCCGAGAGTATTTGAACACTCATCTAAAGAACGGTCTGATTACCGAGTCAACATCCCCGGCAGCTGCCTCATTGTTTTTCATTCCTAAAAAGAATTCCTTGGAGCTTAGACCATGTATAGATTACAGGGGCCTAAATAAGATCACAGTTCCAGACAAGTATCCAATGCCACTAATCCCGGATATTTTGGAAGCCGTTCAAGGGGCTAACCTTTACACCAAATTGGATCTTAAGGGGGCGTATCATCTGATACGAATCAGACAAGGTCATGAATGGAAGACGGCATTTAGAACTCCTTTCGGCCATTTCCAATATCAAGTGATGCCTTTTGGATTATCTAATGCCCCCGCTGTATTTCAAAGGTTCATGGACCATCTTTTCTCGGATATCATTCATTCAGTAATAGTCTATTTAGATGACATTCTAGTATTCTCTGACAATCTCTCGGAACACATGATCCATGTCCAAGAAGTTTTGAGCCGATTACATCAAAACCATCTATATTGTAACATGGAGAAATGTTCATTTCACCAGCCCCAAGTAACCTATTTGGGGTACTTTTTATCGGCTCAAGGGATTCGATGGACCCTGAGAAGGTTTCCGCGGTCAAAGATTGGCCGGTACCTACAAACTGTAAAGAGATCCAGAGATTTGTAGGTTTCTCAAATTTTTACAGGCGCTTTATTCCCAATTTTTCCTCTCTTACATTGCCTTTAACTAACCTGCTGAAGAAAGGAGTTCCTTACAACTGGACCTCCGGTGCTCAAGAATCTTTTGAAGAACTGAAAACCCGATTCACTACAGCTCCCATATTGAAGACTCCTGATCAAAATCAGGGATTCATTCTGGAAACTGATGCCTCACAACATGCTTTAGGAGCAGTCCTATTACAAAAAGATGCTCAGGGTCAGGAAAGACCCATTGCTTATCTGTCCAAAACCTTATCTCCTTCGGAATAGAACTACACGGTATTTGAGAAAGAGCTATTGGCCATCAAAAGAGTATTTGAAGAATGGAGACACTTGTTGCTAGGAGCTGTTATTCCGGTCGAAGTTAGAACTGACCATCATAACCTACGCATCCTACAATATGCATAAACCTGCAATAGCAGACAGGCTCGCTGGGCCCACTTTTTCTCCCCTTTTTGAATTATCTTCTCCTTTATTCCAGGAAAAAGTAACCTGCAGGCAGATGCTCTATCAAGAAAGGATCCCACACCCTTGAGTCCTTTCAGATCTGAACCTATGTTTTCCTGTTCAACTTTGAAGATGACTAAACCTCTCCAATTCTGGAATTGCCTGGAACATCAATCCAGGCCGTCGTCACTGAAAAGACTTTCCCTGGCTCAACAAAAAGATATGATTTTGAAGGATGGCTGTTATTTTCATGACCAACAGGTTTTTGTACCAACAAGGATTCTTCAAAAAGAAGTTCTCAAGTGGTTCCATGACTTTAAATATTCAGGACATCGAGGACGATATACCACCTATAAACTGATTTCTCGTTACTTCTGGTGGCCATCATTGAGAAACGACGTGCAACAATACGTCGATTCCTGTCCCACGTGCGACAATACGTCGATTTCTGTCCCACGTGTTTACAGACTAAAAGTCCCCGTCAACATCCTTTAGGGAAGTTAGTAAAAATGACATCACCCTCTCGGCCTTGGCAGATCATTTGTACCGATTTTATAGTGGACTTGCCTCTATCTAAAGGACATTCTGCCATTATGATGACAATTGATACTTTTACTAAGATGGCTCATTTTGAACCTCTCGAGGGACTAGCGTCCGCTGCACAGATGGCACGAAAGTTCATTGACAAGATATTTACCAGGCATGGATTACCAGAAGTTATCATTTCTGATAGAGGGTTACAATACACCTCTAGGTATTGGAAGCAAATCTGTAAAATGTTGGGAATCTCACGAGCCTTAAGTTCGGGTTATCATCCCCAAACCAATGGGCAAACGGAAAGGCTTAACAAGACCCTGGAAAGGTACTTAAGGAATTACATTTCAGCAGCACACGATAACTGGTCCGAATTGTTACCACTGGCAGAATTTGCATACAATAACTCTTACTATTCCTCACTCAAAACATCTCTGTTTTTTTGTTCCTACGGCTACCATCCTACCGTCTTTCCCACGAGTAAACACTCGGAGGTCAAATTTCCGGATGTGGAGCAGCTGATGAGACAGTTACATCTTGGGCATGTAGCAGCCACAAAGGCTCTTACTGAATCCCAAGAAAGAGTGAAAAGATTTGCAGATCATCGGCGTACCACCGCTCCATCTATTAATCCTGGGGATTGGGTATGGTTGTCTTCTCGATTCCTCCCTAGACATCTTCGACCTTCTAAGCTATCCCCGAGATATATGGGCCCGTTTCGAGTAATTGCACCCATGGGTCCAGCAGCTTTCAAAATCATACTCCCCATGACATGGTCCTGAATTCATCCGGTGTTCCACACCTCTCAATTAAAACCAGATGTGCGAAATACATTTCATCCCAAGGTTACAAGAGGTCCTCCTCCAGTACAAGGACCTTCAGGATCTGAATACGAGCTGTCTGGTATTTGTGATTCCAGACTTCACCATGGGAAAGTCCAATATCTGGTGGACTGGAAGGGATACTCCCCTTCCAATCGCACTTGGGAATCGCGCAATGCAGTCCATGCCCCGCGGTTAGTTCTCAAGTTTCATTTAAAGCATCCAACTAAACCAGGGGGGAATGCTCTTGGAAGGGGGCATACTGTGATAAATGGAATTTATCCAAGAGTGCAACACGAGGATAACACGGAAACTCCTCCCTACAACATGGAGGAGGCTCAGTCTGACCGCAGCAGTCCAGTGTTCCTGACGTCCAGTGACGTGCCGGGAGCTCCGCCCCCCGTCACGCACAACGCTTATCTGGATACACGGAACGTCCTTCAATACATTGCTACTCTCCAGCTACGCTCTGTGAGTTTGTCGTCTATACTTCCTGAATTACTTTTCAGAACCACTTGGGGAATAGGCAGGGATTCTGAATTTCCAGCCCTGATCTATTGTGAATTCTATTCTCTCCTTAGTACAATTCCGGGGAAACGAAGGATCAATCCTGACTGTTTTCCCTTTCACTTTCTCCCCGTCCCGGGGACGCCACGTTTGGCAATCAGTGCACAGTAATCGGGTAGGTGCCTCTGGGAGTTCAGGAGCCAAGTTCTCTCTCTTAGTATTCAGGGCAGTTGGGATATTTCGTTCTGATTCTCATTTCCCTTATGCTTCCAGCTGTCAGAGCTACATCCAGTCTAGGTGAATAGGGTCTTCTTCATTTCAAGTTCCGGCAGACTTCTGGACCTACAATATCTTATCTCCTTCTCGCTCTAAGGATAACAAGTGTTTCTAACTAATCCTGATAGATTTTCATCTCTGTGCCTTTCTTTCATTCTGTATCTATAAGCTATCGGTTCATTGTTTCTTATTGTAGCCTGGTGCCATATTTCTTCTTGCATCCCTTTCCCTAACCACATCCTCCGTCGTTTGGAGCATTTTTAGTAGCATTTTAGGGTAAGCTACGAGTCTTAGTTTAAAACCCCCTCTATTCCTTCTTCGTCTGAGAACAGCCCTTTTTAGTGATTTCTATTACTCACTTATAATCTTGTTCTTTGACTCCTACGTAGCACATACCAACCTGTTCTCCTGGAGAGCAGAGCATTTCGGATCAAAGGAAGAGGGAGATTGACTGGAATCCTCGAACTCTAGCAGCTCTTCCCTGCACAGGGTTTTTCCCCTTTCGGGGGTTTTCCCTAGAGGTCTCACCGCGGGCTGAATCCTTTGGTTTAGGCCAGCGGGGGGATTTTCAGGTATTTCCCCATTTTCTTCTGGCTTCGAGGAGATCTGCGCAGGAAAAGAATACAGGTGGGTGAATCTGGATTGTGGTTTGAACCTGGTCAAGACGAAGATATTACTAGTTATTACAGCGCCTCCTTCTCCACTGGTTCTATCCCTAACAACTTAAAACAATCCTGGGTACTCCCACTTCTGAAAAAAACCTATACTAGACCCAGCCACGCCTACTAACTATAGGCCTATAACGACCGTACCATTTCTTCTTAAAATACTGGATAAGGTTGCCTATGTACAAATACAGAAGTATTTGGAAGAACATCACCTACTAGGAGCCAGACAATCAGGCTTCCGTCCGCGACATGGGACTGAGACTGCTCTCATTGACCTTGAAGCACAGATCGACAAGCTTAGAGACAACGGCCAAGCTGCTCTACTCCTCCTCTTAGACCTCTCGGCAGCATTCAACCTGGTCGATCACTCTGTCCTATGCACGTACCTACACACTTCAGCTCACTTCTCTGTTGAGGCCATTACATGGATTAGATCATTCCTTAACGGCAGAACCATGAGGGTCTTTTCATCCACAGCTGCAGCAGACCCCATACCTATCACTTGCGGTGTGCCACAGGGCTCTTGTGCCTTCCCCACACTGTCCAATATATTTACCAAGCCCCTTTTCGATGATTTGGATCATCTCAGTATCACCTACACGAACTATGCAGATGATACCCAGATCCTCCTTCCACTTTCTGGTGATTACGGGAAGGATTTGGCCTTGGTGAATAGAGTGTACATCATCATCCAGGCATGGATGGCCACGCATGGACTATGCCTGAATGATGATAAAACGGAATTCATTATCCTTGGTACCACAACCAGCTTAAAGAAACTAGGCCCCACCTATTGTTCCTTCATGATTGATGGCAACAGTATCAAAGTGGAAAAAGAGGTTACAACACTAGGCTTTTACTTGGACTCCATCTTCTCCTTAAACAGACAGGTGAACTCCTTGGCCTTCTACAGCTTACACGTGTAAACTGATCCGTGCAGCCAAACCATTTCTGTCCGACACTAGTTGTTTGACCCTCGCTAGAGCCCTCATACTATCCTGCCTGGACTACTTTAACTCTCTCTATCTTGGGTCCTCTAAAGCCACTACCAGCAAACTTCAAATGCTTCAGAACAACGCTCTTAGAGCAGCTCTAGGTATTTCCAGAAGAGAGCATATTACAGTCTACTGCCAACAGAATAATTGGCTCTCCATCAAAGACAAAATTCTCTAAAAACTGCCTCACTCACTCACATATCCCTCAATAACGCTGCCCCATCTACCTGATCGACAGACAGACCTCCCAGAGACCCACAAGAACAACCTATAAAGACTGCCTTTCTGTCCCCAACTTTAAATACTCTACTAGAGGGGGTAACAGCTTCCCAGTGAAAGCAGCTAAACTTTGGAATTCTCTACCGCCAACTCTTAGAATGGACCTGCCGTATCAGAACTTCCGTTCCAAGGTCGTTTCATGGTTGAAAACATAGGCCGACAAATATATCCATGTGCATAGTCCTCTTACTCCTGCCATCTGTACTTATTGTACAGCCTATTGCCTATATTATTGCTGCCTATCTGTATATTTGTATATATTCTTGTTGTTACTTTACTAAGTGTATGTATATAATTCTTTGTTGTTGTAACTAAGCCTCGCAATGTCATGTAAATGTTGCGCACTGTTACCTTAGGGTATGCTCGCGCATTACAAATAATAAAACAAACAAACAAACCATATTAGACACAATAATGGGTGAATGGAAACAGCTCACCATACGTAAATTGTTAGGCAAAGTAATAGAGTCGATATCTTCCGTGATGATAGATCTTAACTGAGGAATCTTTCTAAAAACGTCCAAGATACGTGATCTGTTAAGGAACGTCATGCCATCAAATGTCTTCTCCACAGCCCATCCCACCATATACCATAGGTTTCTTCCCTCTTCAGGCTCCTCATTCCCCACTCCTTCCCTGGCCACTGTAGTTGCAGAGTGATCACCTATTAAATCGCCTCCAACAGTTTCACCCAAGCCTTCACTAGGCGGCTTCGGAATGGCACCAACATCAACCCCCTTCCGATTGGAGATATTCCTGTAATCTGTGATTTTATTTAGTTTTGTTGTAAATCGGTCTGAAACCCCCACAGCCAGTCCCTGTAGAGACTCCAAATGGACCGTCATTGTGGACCCAAAGCATTGAGTGCCAGGGGCTTTTGCCCTCAAATCTCCACCTAGGAGATTATGATCCCTTCCTCCCAACATCTCAGCATTGATTATCACCTCACCCAAGTCTTCTTTAATTGGCTGGGACCGGACAACTCGCCTCCACACAGTCAATGGAAACTACCTCAGTGTCCAATTGTCAACAAGAATACCCTTTTCTTGGTTCAGAGCATTCATAGGAGACAAACGCATAGTACCCCTTAGATTGGTGTTATGCCCCTTAACCTTAGTGTTGGGCTTATTTTTAGATTTGTTGGCCTGCACCTTTCCTTTACCAATACCTTTTATCCCTCCAGGATTTCCCTTTTTTAATTTTTATTGATTTGGCTTTAAAAAACAACATTTCAATAATTGTTACAGAATGAAAAGACAAAAAATAAAAATCAACACAATATGACATGATTTTACATTCATAGAGTCAATTGATCTCCTAAAATTTCATTACATTTGGCGTTAGTTTCATATTATAACAGAGAAACAAAATAAACATAAGAATACATAAAAGTATGCAATATAACAATATAGAACAAAACAATAAAAATGAAATAAGAAACAACAGTACTACAACAGTATAAAATTATTAAAAGTTTCATAAGATATTAGGTAATGCGTACTATCGTTCCGGGGTTCACAGTTCTAATATGATGTCAGTATTAGTATTTCACTATACATGAATCATCAATATAATGAGTATTTCTGATTTACGTTCAGTTTTGCCATGAATGTATACATGCTCAAGTATATACGACCTTCAAGCTTAGTTTGTGTCTTCTTTTATTACATGTTTGCAATATTTCATCATATTGAACATTTATTTATCACTCATCCAATTTTAGTAGTGTAATAAATTAGCAATTGCCACTTGTACCCCTGGCAATTTGGAGTGGAAGAGTTTAATCCACAGACTTTCTGATGTCAAGAGTTGATAATATTTGAAAAATGGCTTAAGTATTACATTTCACTGGTCAACCAATTTTTAGCATTCTGTCAACAAAGGATAGAGAGTCTTACACTGTTTTTGGATCCACAGAATCTACAAAAGCTGTTGCATGTTTTAATTTGCTGACGTCTTTCTAAAATGTCTCTAGTTTTACATAAATTCAATCGATAAGTCATATAGATATATTGATATTTTGGGCTTGGAAATTTAAGCAGATATGATTCCATTTCGCGTGATCTTTTTTCAATAAAGGGATTTTCTTTAAATACTCTATATTTTTTGCATGTTTCCATCGTGAGTATTCAGTCAGCATGCCACAATTTAAATTTAGCTTTTGTAGGATTAGTCATGGGCAAGTCCTGTGAGAACTCTACCGCATCCATTACATTTATTGCGTGGTTCCTCCATTGCGACGGAAATTTGTGATCCGAATTCAGCATGTATTTTGATATTTTATTTATCAATGAATTGCCATCAGATGTATTTAACAATTTGCTATATAAACTCAACACTTTCCGTGAATGTAAGGCATATAAGGAAGGCAAGCCTAATTCAAATCTAACGCTGGCCATAGGTTGGTATTTAGGTAGAACTCCATTCTAATCCAGAAGTTCATATTCTGGTGTGGTTTAGTTTCAGAGCCATATAAGATAATAGCAGTTGCTTTCTGCATATAGAAAGTAACTAGAGCTGACCAAGAAAACTTGCCATATCTATTTTGGATTACCACCGTCTGTGATGTAACCGAGTTTTGTCCTAATTTATGCTACATAAGAATGATCAGTTGCCTGGCCACTAATGATAACACCCAGATATTTGTACTGATCCATAATGTCCAGCTTGATCCCATTTAGGAACCAATTTGCAGTAATTTTTTTTTTTGTATTTAAGGATGACAGCACATTACTTTGGTTTTATCTACATTTATCTGTAGATGATTTGTGGCTGCATATTTCTCTAAAACATTCAGTAGTCTTTGAAGACCATGTGGAGTCTTTGATAATAGCACAAGATCATCCGCGTACCAAATCCATGCTACCGACGATGTTCCTAGTCATGAGGAATCCGATTGTACGGACGCAAAAGCGTTACCCATATCTGCTATATAAAAGTTAAGCAAAGTGGATGCTAATACGCATCCTTGCTTAACTCCACGAAAGGTGGAAATGGGAGCAGATAGGAGACCTTCCTGCGTCAGTCTTACTCGGATGGTGGTATTTGTGTGAAGCTGGGTGATAGAGCCACCAAAAGCTCTGGACATTCGGCCTCCATCTTAGATAGCAAACACGATCTGCTTACAGAATCGAAGGCGGACTTAAAATCCACATATGTCATATAGATAGATTGCACCCTTCTAATGGGGGTCATGTAAGTTATGAATGGTAATCCAGTGCCTGACGTCTCTCAGGATAAGTCTTGAGAAGAGTTTTCCCGGGACATCTAACAATGTGACGGGTTGATAGGTGACACGCTCGTGACCGTTTCCCTTTTTAAAATTATGGATTTGCGCCAAGTTGCTGGTATCGCTTGTATAACTTGTGATTCCAGTACTTCTATACTCCAATAGATAAGATTAAATATCCGGGTCCAAGATTCAGGATTTGCTTTCAAGATGTAATTAGACAAGCCATCTGATCCAGGGGCTCTAGAATTCATTTGTTTTGATATGTAGAAGTTTATATCATCCACCATGTTTTTCAAGGGAATATAACTTAGTAAGATGTTCGACCTATACATGTCGGGCACTGCATTTGTCAATAATGCAGATTGAGGTGCATTGGTTACTTGATTTAGTTGTCGCCATATGGCTCCTGAGCTTTTCGTTGCTAAAGCTTGTAACATGTTCTCACCATCTTGTTGGTACATATGTGATTTCCTGCATTTGACCCAGTTTTTGTACTTCAATCTTAGTTGTTTTATTTTAGTTTTGTGCTCTATTGTAGGGAACATACTAGGCATTCTAATCTCTTTACGCAATAAAGATTTTTGGTACTTGAGGTCTAGATCATATGTATGTTTGTGCTTGAACATGACCTTTGATTTCTAAAAGGGAGCTCTCTAAAAATTGAGATAGCAGCTACATATTGCCCATCAGGAAATGGATCACCTCTGTTCTCCATGATGGATTTGCTCAAGCATTGATACAGATCACTTAAGTGATTAGGAGCCCAAAGTAGTCGATTTCTTCCATTGGATATTGCCAACTTCGAGCTCATATATTTATCCGTGTTTGTTGTGTCTTGACACATCCATGTCCACAATAATGTTAGTTAATTATGATCACTATACAAGTTCATGGATCGTAAATTGATCAATTATGGTGAACATGGAGCGATCTGTATAAATGTAATCAATGATGCCTTTTTGATGTAATCGATGCCAGGTCGAATGGGCCGGAAAGTGACCAGCAAACGCACCATTGAGCATCAGAAGTTGTCTTGATTTTAGAAGATTAGTTCATCTGGTACGTGCAGGTGTCTGATGTTGTTTCTCATTGGACATGCAATGTATATTTAGGTCCCCCATTACCGAAATTGCTGTTATAGCTGAGTCAGAGGCAATTAGATAAAGCAGGTACTCCACACCCACTAAAAAATGATCATCTGAAATGCTGGCATGGTTCCAATAAGCATTTATTAGGGCTATAGCCTGTGTGTTAGATGTCATTCGAACCAGCATGGTAAAAGGATTGGGTTCAGCCCATTTGGTCATAGAAAGTTTAGATTATGCTTCAGTTGCTATCAGCAGGCCAGCCATCAGTCTACCCTTAGCCGGTTGTATGGCAGGTGTGGTGAGTATGTTATAATTATTCCAGATAGGTATATCCACTAGCCATGTCTCCTGTAATACTATATCAGCAAACATATCAAGGTACGAAGCTTTATGATTAATCAAATGCGTATAGCCACGCGTGTTCCAGCTCACCAACTTAAAGGTTTGAGATTTGATCCTGGTTATGATATTTTTTTCAGTCACTGCTGTTCATTTTTTCGATTCCAGGAAGCTCTAGTCTCATATCGACCATATCTGGGTTTCTGTGTGGAGTAGTTTGCTCCATCTAAGGGTTGTTCTACACTTTTAAAGTCCCCACCGCACCCACTGCTTTCTTAATACATCAGAGGTTTCCTGAATTGATTCATGCGTAAGCCTAAAGCCAAGATCGTACAAGGCTCGTCTAGCTTGCCAATTCAGATTCATAACCACACCAGACTGAATCCATATTCTAGCGATGGATAGGTCATACTCATGGAGAAACTCTGCCTGATTTATATCAGTAGTTGTCAAATCCTGTAGGCTAGGAATTTCTGCAAAGATGTTTAGTATAGATGTTCGGTTCAGATCATGCACCTCACTTGGATGGGCTCTACATTGAATTATCAGAATGTGAAAGAGTGGGCCCGATTTACGGGTATCACTAATTTTGTTAATATTGTTCAGAGGTTTCATTGGTTTTGTGTTATCATTTGGACATGTAAACATTTGACATGTTCTCTATCCGGCTGTTGTATGGTGTCTATGGTTGGGGGATCAGGGCATTTTCTATCAGTTCCCAGAATTAGGTGTTGATTAATTGATTTCTCTATTTAAGATTATGTTTGTTCTAGAATAGTCAACTCACTTTCCTTAGATGGTATTTTCTTTGAGACCTCATCTTTGTTTTTCCTCAGACTACTGGGTGTGTTTTTCTAATGGTTCATGCCTATCTTGTGATGTTTGAGATTGATTTCCACCACTTTTAGAATTTCCATTAAATGTTATGATGTTAAAATATTTTTGGGTTATAGCCGCACTTGCATTTACTACACACTTTTCAGGTTTGGTTAAGTTTTTAATAAACTGTTTTGTCTTGCTTTGATCTGTTACAGTTATCGTCTTTAAGTTTTTTTTGTTGATTAGCACTATTTCCTGAAAAAGTTTCAGTACTTATTGGCTTGCAAAAAATGGATATCCCTTCTTGATTCCTCACCATTTTATTTGCAGGTTTTTTGTTTGTCATTTTCTGTTTCTTTTTAGCTGGTTGCACTATGCTTGATGTCAATGGTATATTAGAGGTCTCAAGATTTATCACGTTTGAGTTTAAGCTCTGCGCGACATCATTGGCATTGATTTCAGCTGTGCAAGAGGTGGCACGTTCGTCAGCACATGAAGATTCCTCACCATGAATCTGCTTGTCCATCATGTGTGTCTCTTGTGACAACACATTGGACTCACTCAAGCAGACATCATCAATAATCGTGATTGCTGGGTCACAAACATCCTGCACAGCTACAGTTGAAGTTTGATTTCTCTTACCACTGCTAACAGTTTTGACCTGTTTGTGTTTTAAGCAATCCCCATATAATTCCATGATCCTCACATTATTTTCCACTTGATAAGAACTCCATTTTTCTTGATTCTGCAGTATTTTTCTCCACTAGAAACATTTGTGTTTGTATTTCATTGTCCATTATTTTGTAAAGTTTTGACATTGAGGTCAGGATTAGGTTCATAGCTATCACTGTTGGTTCCAATAATCCAATTGATGAAGTTATTGCCTGTTGTGAAGCAAAACAACTTTCACATGGCTTGGGTATTTTATGATTCTTAGATTGAGCAAGTGATAGAGATATAGGAGAAAAGTTGTTTATGCCATTACCAAACAAGTCTGGTGACTGAGATAAACCTGACTGAAACATGGCATCTGTAATTACCTCCTCTATTTCAGGCAGCCCACAAACAGATCACCGCACAGGTTGCGGAATGCTCATGGGTGTAAGAATGGAGGACAACACCTTAGTTTTGTTTCACCATATCCATTGTGGCTGGTACCACTGCATTAGCTGAGCTCAGAGTTATTGTGGTTTCCTGGTTTTTACTCTGAGTAACCTCAGTAAACCGGCTTTTGCATGTCGCTGGTTGCGTTATTATTTGTTCAGAGCTAGCTGATATGGTAATTGTTTCCATGGTTGTATCACTAACATGTGAATACACTACTGACTCATTTGAGTCCATTATGCTCCTCGGAGCTTGACTACAGCATATTTTCTCATGCGCGTTATTTATAGCCAGCTTCGCCATTTCCACAGGATAGAAGCTTTGTTTATCCGTAGTTGCCACACGGCTTCTACTGCGTAGAATGGCGATTCCGTCTCTATCGCAGAGATCAATGGCATTTTTAACGGGAGTTTGCTTCATTCGTTCTACTAGCTGCAACCTTGCCATTCTGGAGGGCATATCTGTTTTCAGCGTGTAACAGTTCTGTCTAAGCCTACGCATATCAATATGTCGTTAAGTGTGATTCTTTCAGCACACATTAATAGGTTGCTTAGGCACGTAGTGTGTGTGTACTTGCAATTAGTATTAGGGAATACGTATGAGCAGAAATAAACAGCAACCGAAGATTAAATGAGAACAAGTAATTACAGCCTCCAATTACACAAAAGATGGGTGTATCACATTTAAAAAGAAAGGAATGTGAATATGTAAACCTCACCGACACCAGAGATAAGGTATCAGTTTTCCGTCGCACCCGCCTACGCAGCCCTAGACAGCCACTGACAGCCCTTATCCAAACGTGTGCCCTTTTCCCTTTTTCTCCCCTCCATACCTTCCATGACCACAGTAGAGTCCCCAAACCCTCCACCAACCCCTTGATGTTGGCCAGGCAA
The DNA here is from genome assembly GCF_040938575.1 of Ambystoma mexicanum. Lineage (NCBI taxonomy): Eukaryota > Metazoa > Chordata > Amphibia > Caudata > Ambystomatidae > Ambystoma > Ambystoma mexicanum. The sequence continues at coordinate 1,417,921,551 of NC_090935.1, forward strand.
CCAATTCATCTCGAGACAAGCCATAGCCTCAAGACATGCCATGGCCTCCACCAAACAAGAAGGGCTATCAGGTGCATCAAGCTGATCGGGATGCACAACACCCACATGGCCATCTTCCACAGCCATTGACTGAGCGCAAGGGGTAGCTGTTATTTCCCTGTCAGCCATAGTGAGCATAGGTTTAGTCGTCAACAGTTCAAAGAGAATAGAAATCGTTTCATCCATCTTAGCCAATCTATTTTCATTAGCGCTCACAATGTTTGCTATTCCACCACACTCGGCAAGCCTGTTTGGATAAACCCCAGCAAAAACCCTCCAAATACACAAGATGGGAGGTCAAATCATTGAAGGGTGATTGTTGGCCTGTAAGAACCCCTCCAATCAAATCCTGTTTGTCAGCCAACAATTGTAGGGCCAAGTTTAGACTGATAAGCAGATTGGATAGTAACATTGGTGAATACTAATTGGGCGACTGCTTGCCAGAGACCACCTCAGCCGGCAGCGGGGGTAGGCCCAGCGGGAAGGGAACATCCCCTGTCGCCTGACCCCGATTATTCGAGAAACCCATGTTGGGGACTCGAGGTCAGGATGGTGATTACATGCTACCTGCCCCCCCTCATCCCGCATCAGCAGCACAGTAACCCTGTTTCCAGGATAGGAAGACAGGAGGCAGAATGTGGCTACAGCAGACTTTTTTCCGATATTCTGAGTGTCAGCAAGGGACACTCCCTCCCTTGTGGGCCTAGTAGTGATCTCTGTGCCCCTGTCTGCCTCGCCGGCCATCACAGTAACTTTGGGCCATACACCGCATGTTGGTGCCCTTGTCTCTCAGGGTGGTTCACCTGACCTCCATTAGACTTGGAAAGATCTCGGAGCCTCTTTGAAGGTGCCAAAATCTAATGCAGTGTATCCATCTCCAAGTCAGTAATCTCACCAAGTAAAGACTTGCAGCAACATGGAATGAGTCATTCAAAAATCCCTTCATTGAACAGTCATTCAACACAGTACCCTGCTTAGAAGCAGACTGACCACTCCAATTACCCTCCCCCTCTTGTTGCAAATGAGACCTATTTAAGCTAATCTCTGGATGCACATGGTCAGTGGTAGCATCACCAGCCCCAAACACAAAGATCTCAGCCGAACGGGGCGATTCTTGGAAAAAAAAGTCCTCAACCTCAGGATTGGTGGAATGCTTCCCATTAGCATTCCTTAGTAACCTTTGGTGGGTTGAAGCATGAAACGAGACAATTTTACCTGATGCTAGGATGGGTGGTGCCGAGCAGCACTTCATCATGTCATTAACAGCCCTGTTGCCTCCTTCAAAAAGTACACCAATTTCACCATCTGTAAATGGAAAACCACTCATCGTGGCAGTGTAGGCATTACCCTTATCAGTATCATTCGCAGTAGCCCTCTGCGTGGCGTCCATTATGGCAGTTTCATTGGATAATGCCAATTTACCTAAAATCACACTCAATCCTGCACCACTCCTTAATGTTGTTAGGTCAATAGGAGATTGAATCAAATTCGAGGAAATAACCCCAAGTCAATATACAGACTTCACAGCTGGAACCCAAAAAAACGCCAAGGGATGACCCCACAGTCACTATCAAAGTATTGCTGTGCTGTAGATGTAGAAACAGTCAACCTTAGAGAGCTCAAAGGCTTTAATAGCCCACAGACAGTCTTGGATGTAATGGTGCAAATCCTTCACATGCGCCGCACGTACTGCCTTACTCACGAAAGCTCAAAGGCCAAGGTAGGCCCACAGTCACTCTTGGACACTCTTTAAATATTGTAGACCTTGCCAATAATCAATAATTATAGGTAAGATGTATGTAGAAAGGCACGCTGCTTGATCACAAAGTCCAACTGTATCCGACTGTAGTGTACGCAAATGTCAAATGTCAGATTGAATGTGAAATTTCGTGCAGCATAAGGCTGTGGCAGTTAGGGCAGTAAAGGAAGAAAGGAGAAACACTACCTCCCGCAACAAAAATAACTTCTTGATTTGTCCTTGATAGGTCCTTCACTTTACTCTCTGCGCGGACTGCGCAACTCACACCCAACTCTTTGTGCAATAATGTGTATCTAAAAGCATTAACTGCGTTACACCAGAGTGACTTGATTTTCAAATCCACCCCACAGCCTCATGTCAACCGCTTTCCTACCAGACCGCTAGTGCATCAATGCCTGTGGAGTTTCCTAGATAACATGGAGCCGGTCAGGGCTCTGAATCCCTTCCAGTTTCCCCGACTCTGCTCACCCACCTCAACCAGGGGATCGATACAGCTCACGGTTCACAATTCCCCACTAGCACTGGAGGCTGCTCCCTCCCAGCTCAGTCGCAGACGAAATTCGACACAGTAGAGGAACGGACCCAGCAATGAACTGCAGCACCCTCTAGCCGATCGTCAAGTTGCACCAAAACCTCTGAGTTCTACCCCAGAGGTGCAAGAAGACAGGAACATACCTCAGGGGATGCCAGAGTAGACCCCCTCAAAGAGCTCATGTTGCTAGGTTTGAGACCAGCAGCCCCAGGAATAAAAGGAAAGCATGGTTCTGGCCAATGTAGATCCATAGCAAAACGAGATAGAAGAGGACCTGCAGAAACCCACGGACCATGGGGACTCATGAGGGTAAGTATTATGAATAACCCACCAGCCCAGGGTCCAGATATAAGTGCACCTGGTGGCAGTTCCTAGAAACCACACCTTTGGAACAGCAAAACAATCCGGCAAGAAGACGTCTTCTCTTGCAGGTTGAGTTACAGGATCTGGTTACCCAGGGATTTCAACCCTGGGCCTAGGGTTATACATCAACCTACAGTGGTTTTAGGGATAGGTTGGTGGCACCTATTTAGTTTCAGTTTACAAGTGGTGCAAGCAGATTTATTTCATTGGTAGTCCAATGTACCTTTTTGGTAGTCATTGGGGTAGCAGTGTATTTGTTTGAGTCCTAATCTCTGCCATTTTGTTTTAGGGGCCTCTTTTGTTAAAGAGAAACATGAGGCAGTCCTAAAACGGCCAATGTGGGCCCTTTGTGAGTAACTAAATAACTATGACACATCTAGTTACAAACAGATCACGTAGGACTCTAGAGCCAGTAGAAATAAAAGTGCTCAACAAAGGACTATCATTTGCACCATCCAGGCCAACGGACTGCGTGGATCCTGAAATTGATATGTTTAAATTTGTAAGGAAACTCAAATTACAAACCATGTTTAGTAGAGACACCCAGTGTAAAGGTTATCCCCAGTACATTCACAGTACAAGATATAGAGGATACCACACTTCTACTATCACTAGATGGAGGAACTATGACATCTGGTTTACTGGTTTACAGGTATAGGAGGACCTAGGAATTAGTCCTGACAACCTTGCTGACTCAAAACTCAAAGTGAAATCTAAATTCACCCCTTACTTAGATTTAGAGAAAAATATTGAGAGTTTCCATAAGGCAATACTATCTGACCTACACAAATATGCAGACAAAATAAGCATGGGAGACAGAGCACTTACCTATGCCAACCTAGGTTTCAAGGAAAGCAGAGCCCTGGATAAACTAGCAAAAGATGATTCTATCATCATAAAGGAAGCAGACAAGGGAGGGAATATTGTTATCCTAAACAGGCAGGACTATATCAGCATGGGACACAAAACACCTAGAGACACTGGGATGTTATACTTAACTCAAACAGAACCCCAGTAACGACATACTTAAGGAATACAACGAAAGAATTATGGAATGGTACAAAAAGGCAATTTTTCTGGATGAAGACAGGTCCTTCCTGTTTCAGGAAGCACCCTCCTTACCCACCATCTATTTTCTACCAAGACCCACAAAACCTTTGCCCAACTCCCTGAAGTCAGGCTAATAGTTAGTGGAATTGGCTGAATTACGGAGAGCGCATCAAAGTATATCGAACAATACCTCCAAACTTTGGTACTGAAAATGAAATCATATACTCGAGACTCCACGCACGTCATGGAAATACTGAAACCCATATATGGTGGGAAGACTTTCACTTGGCCACACTTGACGTAAAGGCACTCTACACCTCAATAGACCGCAATTTGGCAATAAAATCCTTGGACTATCACTTTGCTGAACTGTCTGCAACATATTATTTACATTTGACAACTATTAAGGAATTGATACTCTTCTCCCTGAGAAACAATGTATTTGTTTTCCACCAGGAATTATACAAACCAACAAAAGGTGTTGCAATGGGGACTGCATAAACCCCATCACTAGCAAATCTATTTATGACAGAATATGAACTGACACATGCTACACAACACATAACCTTGTCCAAACATGTCAGACATTGGCACAGATATATTGATGACATTTTTCTCATATGGGATGGCGCGGCAGAAGAATTCGCTCAATATAACAACTTTCTTAGCTCAAACACCTTTGGCATAGCTCTCACGGGACACATATGCACAAAAGAAATTGCCTTCTTGGACCTTGGCATCTACATAAAGGAAGGAGCGATACACACACACACCTACAGGAAACCAACAGAGGCAAACACAACCTTATTAGCAACCATCTGTCACAAGAAACAGGTGATCAAAAACATACTTGTAGGCGAAATGATAAAAGCTAGACGAGACTGTAGTGAGAAGACAACAACTGAGGCTGAAATAAAGAAAGTCACTAACAGATTCAGATTCAGGCAACGTGGCTAGGACAATGATCTCATGGAAGCCACAGTAAAAGCTCAAACTAAACCCAGGGAACAGCTTTTTGTGAAACGACTCAATAGGGCGAACAAACAAGACACAATCAGATTCATTAGACAATTCAGCTGTAACAACACACAGAACTACAAAATACTTATGGGCGACTGTCTAAAAACATTTTTCGAATGGATTGTGTCCTCCCACGTATTCCTTATCTTATGATAATTATCTCTCCAGCTTCAGCTGCTTCGGAATTTTCTTTTTTCAACATGGGGCGCTGTGTCTCATCTCGTCAATGTCCCTCGAGAGCCTCCGTTCGACTGTCAACGTCATCATCAGTATGAGTAGCGCACGCAGCGTCCGTTGGCTTCAGTTCCGTTTTTCCAAGCTAACGGTTCGAGAGAATTATGGCACGCTTCGGTTCTTCTCTGAAATCACTTTTGTTACGAAAATGTCTTCTTTGTCAGCACCATCGACACCAAAGTCAGGCTTTAAGATATGCCAAGACTATGGATCAAAGATGTCGATCACTGACCCCCATCGTGTATGTCTGTGATGCCTTGGTTCCGGGCATCGTATCTCTGACTGTGCCTCCTGTCAGGTGATGACCAAAAAGGCTCTCAGGGAGCATAAAGGTAAATTGGCATTGGGGAGGTTACCTTCGAAGTCTCTTTCGGAGAGTTCAAAAAAGACTGGCACCATGAAGGAAAATTGTACTTAGTTTTCGTATATATCTATACCTTTAAATGAAATTGATTAAGAAATGTATATAAATGTAAGGTTTAAGATACAAACCAAAAACATTTTAAACAAAAAGAAAATTAAAAAAAGATTGATGAGTCGAGGGATTCCTCTTGACGTATAAAATCATAGCGGTCTCGATTCAGAAGTCGATCACGCCATTCTTCATCGTCTTCTTCGAAGAAGGCCCAGAGACGGCATGATAGGTTGCCTTCGACCTCCAGTGATTACGCAGCTGAGGTAATCAGGTGTCCTACAAAATCAGACTCCCCTGCAAAGTGGGATGCGTTTTGTAACGAGATGCTTAGAATCTTTGTGAATGCTGCCTCGACCCACTCGAAGGACAAGCAGAAAGCACATCCCCCTGTCGATCTGCAAAACGATGACAAAGGGAAGTCGAAGACAAAATCTTCAAAACCGAGCCTTAAGCCAGTGCTGCATCGAGAAAGATCTCAATCCGACAAGAAATCGTCGAGGGCTTCGACGAGTCAGGAAACTAGCCCATCGAGGGTTCCGTCTAAGAAGCACAAGAAGTCGACTATGTTGATGCCTTTGCAGACCCGTCGGCATCGGAGCATCGACACCAGTATCGAAGTCGACGCTGACTAAGGCGAACCCGACCTCAAGGACATTGTCGATGATTACTTAAAAATTGTTGAAGCCAATGCTGGTACTGGAAAACAATTTCAAACCTTCACCGAAAAATACTTTTTAAGTCTTTATCAGCCATCTATGAGGAAGATCATCCTTCTGATGATAACACACCACCTTTTGGGCTAGAATTCTACACTCCTAATATGCCAGAAGAGCTAATCTCTGATGAGTCCAGATTAAGGGGCTTATATGACAACTTTCAGTCAGCCAGTGGGTTAGATACCTCTCCCGAGTTAGAGTTTGGCAAACCAGATCCAACTGACCATGCTGACTCCTCATATAGAAAACTAATGATTAAGGTTAGGCAGGAGCAGGCCTACTCTTCTTTTGAACATGAGGATATGACTCTTGGACCAGGGTCCCCAGAAAGATCCAATTTTACCTTTCCACACTGCATTACAGAAAAGGGTCTCTGCAAATTGGGAGACAACAGAACACATTTTGCCAAAAATTACAGAACATTCAGCAGAGACCCAGAGTATCTAACTAAACACCCAACACCAGAAAGTTGGGTAGTTCAGGCTGCTATATCTTCCAAGCAGTCGGCATGCCCATCTATCCCTCGTGATAGGGATGATGAGAGAGTGGATGCCTGGGCAAAAAAGGTTTTTACGGCTGGCAGTATGGCATTAAAATCAACAAATGTGACTTGTACTTTGTCAAGGTTTACGTTTACCCAGTGGGACTGCGTAGCTATGGCGACTGACCACATCCTGGAAGGGGAGGAAAGAGACGGCTTCCTGGCAATCATCAAGGATGCTAAGGAGGCAATGGGTGAATGTCTCCAGTCAGGTCTGGATACTACAGACAGCATCAGCAGATCCACGGCAGCTAGCACAGTGTTACGCAGATTTCCGTGGTTGAGGAAGTCGATTTGCACAAGATGTGCAAGCTAGGCTTCTAAACATGCCCTTTGATGGCTAAAGGCTGTTTGGCAGCAAGGCGGATGAGAATCAGGAAGACCTGTATTTTGAGCCATCCCTTAGCGTGCTGAGACCTTGCTGGGCTACAATACCCCAATACCCTGGGTCCTCCAGCCATTACGCATTGCAGTCTTCCAAATCGCTCTGAAACTTTGGTGGCAATCCTTCTGGATCTCCAGAGACTTGATTTGAATCCTTGAAGTCCCCTCACCAGAGTGCTCGACCAGATTAGCGACGAGAATCCAACCAGCGATATTCAGTCTTCTCCTGGGTCCTGAAAAGGGCGACAAAACCACAGAACCACATCCAGCCGTGAAGAAACGCTTGCCGGGGCTCTTCCCCATTGATCCCTGCTGAAAAATCCCTTCCAGTGTCCTGTCTTCAGTCTTCACGACAAGAAATTAATCTACAGGGTTTACGGCTATAGATCCTAAAGACGTCATGATGCAAACTCTTCTTCTGTGCTGAGGTACTGTGTTGGTTGGGATATTACTTACCTTAAGCCTTTTGTGATTCCTGACTGTGAAGCTTTGAGAGTGATTCATGTGATTGGGAGTCCTCTCATCCAGTTCACCCAGGCCCATTGCTGGAATCCCTCTCAGGTGTCTTCTCTGAAGTCCCTGGACCCTAACTAACTCTAAAGTGAACTACGTACTTGTTGTGAAGAGACTTCCTCAAGTACTCTGACTTTTCCTGAAGCTGAACCCTATCTCAACCTGCCTAAAGCTGGCACCTCTTCTTCCTCTGAGAGAACTCATGCAATAGACTAGGGAAGGACTGGATAACAAAAGTATTCTACCTTGAAAAAGTATAACAAGTGTTAAAAAGTGACTTACTCGCGGAAAAGTAAAATGCTGTGAAACACGTTAATTGAATACCAAAACCTCTGAAAATAGATAGACTGATCGCATGTGCCTAAAAGTGATTGTATGGTAAAGGTTAACCTAGGAATCAATAGTGAAGTAGTTGAAAACAATGCAACTCTAAAGTTAAGTGACTGAACATTACTAATTGTGAGTTTAGGGAAAAGGCATTGCCCAAGCCATATGTGAATCCTGTATTTCCTAAAGCCAAAGAGTGGTGCAAGCATTGCCCAAGGCCAAGAGAGATACAAGTATTGCCAGAGCCAAGAGTTAGTTAAGCATTGTTTCAAGCCAAAAGAGTCTAACAACACAGCATTCAGTTAAGCTACTCTAATTGGCAGGAAGCAGCGAGGTGAATGCAGGGTATGAAAGGTGAAGCTTGTTGTTAGTAATTATTACCTAAAGGTTGGTGTATCTCGCATTGTCAAAGCTACAAGGAGAAAGGAATCATGATATACTTAAGGGCATTTTGGTTGTTGATGTGGCAGAAAGACAAGAACGGCAAAGAGGCTGACCTTCTGAAAGGTGAATATTCAGAGGGAGAGTGCATTTGCTACTTGGGAGTGTTTTTGATAAATTCTTTTTATTGGTTTACAACAAAAAGGCGGCTATACCCGTCGTCCAACAAACACCCAAAAACGGGATTAAACCATTCAGACAAAGAGTCGATCAGCCAAAGTTAACAAAAACATTACACGTATATTAGACAGTAGTCAGATGGGCTGGGTCATTGTGGATCGGATGGGCCTGGGCCAGTTCGTTTGGGGGAGGTGGGTTGGCGGGGAGGCAGCCCCTAGGGGCGGTGGGGCAAAGACCTCAGACAATAGTATCGAGATAGGTGGTGAGACCCTCTGAGTCATATAGTGCCGGACCATTTGCCCCATACTCTCAGGAAGTTGCCAGGGAAACCTGTGAAGGGTTTTGACCCATGCTGAATCAATAGACTGGGTAGATGTGGGGATGAGCCGTCGCCGCCCATCATTCCATCCCAGAGTCCAGGAGACCCGCGCAGTTGTGCGCATACCAAAAGCGCCAGGGGTGAAAGGTGGTGCCAAAGGAAAAATAGCAGCACCTGTCAGAGCAAAAGCGCTTTTAAATCACCTCTGTTTGTTTGAGGGCAAGCTCCAAATGTCAAGTTCGAACATTGCAAGATAGCTAATACCGGAGACCTTTGTTCAAAAATCCGTTTTACTGATGTCAAAAAGTTGCTGAAATCATGGGCACAAGACCACTCTAAAGATTCAACCTTCTTGTGGGGGGGGTTCCACATAACCACTCTAATGTAAGGATGCCTATCAAAACAATAGCAAAAATCTCCTGTCAAATTCAAGACAACTCCTAAATGGATGCAGTACCGACATATTCCACAAGGCGGCGCTAGCGGTCTAAACTCTAACAGGAGAACTGAGTTCAATAGCTGACAAAGGGACCTGAGCTAACTGGACTTCAAAGCCTGTTGGTTAATTAAAAAATCTTAGCCACCTGCTGTTCCCAGGAGGCAGGCTGATTTCATTAACAGCTTCAAGAGGCTGGGAAACCTCTCACCTCAGAGATTCACACCAGGAGGCAGGATATCACATGACCCTGTTGATTGATTAAGGAGAGACTTCCAGGCAGCCTGCTGGAGCCCACACAAAAGACTCTTTCCCTTGAGTGGGGTATGTTAATTTTGAGTATTGACTGTCAACAAAGATCTGCCTGTGAGCAAAGACATGTGTTCCCTGGCCCACCCAAGCTTCTGGGGGCGGACCCAAACACTTTGGGGAGTTGAATTGAAGGCAAATATATGTTTCATAAAAAGACTGATAACTCTTTGTAACCAGATGACAGAAATGTGCAATTTGGAGTCCCTTAATCTAAGAAATGTACCTTCAATTTAAGACTAGATTCAACTTTGTACTATGTTCTGAGGCAAAACCCTGCTATTTATCAATATTCCAGACACTGTGTTTAAGCCACACACATGGAAAGTTACTGGGATATATGTGGAAGGGGGGTGTACCTTTGTATAATTTTGGATGAAAATCCCATATTGCAAAACCCACTAAAACCGAAAATAAGTTGCCATTTTTGAATGCAAACTCCTAGAAACGCCAGAGTCGGAACAGAGACTACCTTAAGCAATGTGTAATATGTACATGTAATGTCAACCACTTGTGTACCTGGGAAATATGTATTTGGATCAGAAATAGATTTGTGTGTAAAGATGACAGGGGAGTGTTCTTTCTGGAGGCCATGAAAATGACATCACTCTGACACACTATCCCTTTCCCAAATCAGGGACCAAAGAATCTATTGACCTATCAAATTAAGAGAGGGGCAGGCTTAGTGAAGCTAGCCTCTCCACCCACTTTCTAAACGCATAAAAACAGACAGTGCAGGACAGATAGACATTCAATTCCATTTTCTGCGGGACGCTCTGCCGGGAGACTTCAGACTTCACATCCATCAATTTCCAAAGACCAGAACTTTACTTCAGAACTTAAAGCAAGGGCCTAAACCCACAAACTGAGAACTCTTCTCAGCAGGCCTCAGCATCCTTAAAATCATTTGCAAACTATTCTGCAGCCGGGCGAGCTGTCTGAATTCTTTGCCAAGAACTTTTGCCAGTACCCAGAAAGCAGTGTTACATCCAGAATCCACTTGATCCGGCCCGGAAAGCAGAGCAGTATCCAGAACCAGAGGCCGCTGTATCCAGAGAGGCTGTGCAAGCATTGCCCAAGGCCAAGAGAGATACAAGTATTGCCAGAGCAGAGCTGACCCAGACGCTGTGAGCAGAACCACTCGAAGTCCAGTCCAGTTGACCAGATCCATGACGAGGCCCATTCATTTCAAAATTAGGAGTGAGTATCCGCCAGAACTGTGCAGAACCCAATCTCTTAGTTAAAATAATCGAATCGAAAGTATTTTATCCTAAGTAGAACTGCCTCCTAGAAATCGTGTTATCTGTCATTCTACAGCTGCGAGCTGTCATCTGTCATTCTAAAGCTACAAGCTGTCACCTGTCATTTTGAGTTTTACTTTAAATCCGAAAAACTACCTTTACTAAATCGTCCGTATTTCTGGAACCGTTTGTCCTAGGAACGTGGTTTAACTTTCATTTGAAAGCTAAGATTCTAGGCTCTCCAACGGACCTAGAACCGACTTGCTACTCCTTATACTTTTTGCGATTTGGCCGATTTCTTCTCCAGTAAAAAAGTCAGCAGCTCCTTGCTTTCCTTTGCTAAAATTCGTTTAACCTGCTAGTTACTCAGAGCATTGCTAAAGTGAGCCTGCTAGTTACTCATAGAGCATTGCTAAAGTGAGCCTGAACTAATATAAAGTAGCCATCACCTACGCTGAACCTCTAGAGGAAATTAAAAGCAATTTTAGCACCTTTTCACTTCCTTGCAAACCACATTAAAGTAATTTGCCTGTGTTTCAAACGTCTACCTGTTTTCCTCTAAGCTTGCTGGGTGGAACTGAATTTCGTATTGTATTTGATTGCATTCCTGAGAACTGTGTGGTCCTCCTTCCATTTCTTACATTGCATAGGGGGGGGGGAATTGCCAGAGAAAAAGTGATTATATTATCTTTTGCTAAAATCATATCAAGTTATTTCTGTACTGCATTTCATTCCTCATTGCTTTTCCCTTGAAACCATAAAAGTATTTTCGCTGCCTTATCCATCCTATACCAACTCCTCATTGATTGTAAAGAGGTGTGCTAGTGTCAGATTACCCATTGTTGATCAACATCATATTCATAAGTGTGATATCAATTATTAATTTATTATAAAAGTGTGATATATATATATATTGTTTAATTTTTCAAATAAACCTTTTAAGTTTGCAAAACAAGCCTACTTCTTGGCTATAGTGGAGTCAAGGGGGTTTCTAAGAGAGGGGTGTTATACAAGGGTTCATCATCCATCTGGATCTTATAATCTTATAACTTGCCATAAAAATACATAAATAAGGGCTTCTCTTGGGCATCCCAGACAAGGCACTGACTTAGTGGGATTGCTTGATCGGAGTCACTTACAGAGTGGGGGCTCGTCCGGGATCTTCTGGGTTAGATTTAGCACTTGTGCAGCTTAATACAGTGTGCTAACTGACGGGATACATACATCCGGTCGGATCACCACGCTGTGGTACGCTGTAAAGCACTCCTCAAAGGAACGCTCTAAGGAAACGGTCTGTTTTGCAAAATAAAATACAAACTTCTGTAAGTCAGGAAGGAACTCAAATTCCAGAATGACGACCTTGGTAGATATGAAGATAGCTAGGGAGCACCTCTTACATAAACTGTTTGCAAGAGGTGAATGGTCTGAGCAGGACCAAAATGTATGGTTGCAGGCGATCACACAACAGGTCACTACAACTGGGTCAGATATGTGGAGAGATCAGGGTCCCTTACATGTGGCCCTTAGTGAACTATATATGGCTTCTAAGGCCAAAGATGAACACAATAAGATTGCCAGGATAGCGGCATATTTGTATCTATATATGGGAGCCATGCAGGACAAATGTGCTGAAGGCCAAGATCTGGCAAATAGCAACAGATGGCGTTAGAAAAGGCCCAATCTGACCTGGACTCTTCTGAGCAGAGGCTGCACAGGAGCCAGGAGTCAGAAAATGATAGTAGACAGAACATCATTAAAATAAAGGAGGATATGGATATCCTGCAACAGGAAAAGGCTGGCCAGGATACCAGAATTCTGGCAGAAGGAGCATCAAGACAGTTTGGACTCCCTACTGCAGAGCCAGAAAAAGCTGGAGCAACAGATCAATTTCAACAGGGCATGCACAGAGCAGGTAGCCACCCTGCAAATCCAACTAGACAGAGAGAAAGAGGAAAGCAATACATTGATTTTGAAAGACCTGGATACCCAGGCAGAATTTCAGGAAGAGCGCCAGAAAGCTAGTGCCTTTCAAAGGCAGAGGGACGACCTGTCGGCATAGATGCAATGCTCTTAGTCAGGAAAGGGACACCTTAGGCCAGGAAGTCTGCCAACTAAAAGAAATAAATTGAAGAAAATCACCTGGCTCTCCAGGGGCTGGGTGACCTCCAAAAAAAGCATCACGACTTGCTAGAGCACACCAGGAGGGTGGAAGATGCTCTGGCAAGAAAGGAGCAGGCCAGTAGGGATGGGACTCAGGAGGTAACGCTCCTGCAGCAAAGACTGGCCCAGTTTTCCAGGACCAATCAGGAGGCACAGAGAGAGAATGAGGCTCTCTGTCAGCACAATGATAGGCTCCAGCAACAGGTAGCCATGCAGGAGAGACTGATAGAGTCTAGTAAGGCCTTAAATGAGGAACTGAAAGCGCAGGCTCTTGCATTGCAACAGGGAGCAGGGGCTGACAGAGATGAAGTTTGCTGGGAAAGGGAAACACCTGAGCATAACCTCAGAAGCCCTAGTACCAGAGGCCTTCATCCCTCTCAGTCCCTGGACTCTACCACTCCCATGTCCCCTGGCGCACATGAGCACAGGGCCACAGGGATGGCAGATTACTATCCAGCCAAAAGTATGGGGCTCATAGGCCAGTACCACCCAGGAATGGAGGGGCGGGCATCCGGGTATGGGCACCCAAGCACAGTGCAATTTAGTGGGGAACCCCAGGAGAGTAGGCCCATTAAGGGCATCCTGAAAACCTCTGCCCAGTTAGGTCAGTGGGGGGGGGTTCCCATCAAATCCTGGCAGCAAGGAGGGATCTGAAGACTCCTCTGAGCGTTACAGGACACAGGAGACCAGGTCCCCACATTCTGCCAGCCATTCCCCGGCTCGCAGAATCTGGGAAAACCTGGAAGATCAGACGGGCACCTCTGGGAGCAATGCTTCTGAGTCAGAGGATGAATGGACCAGGGTTACCCGAACCAAAAAGGCCAATAAGGCAAAAAAGGGCCTTGCTTAAGGACCCATTGAAACAAATAAAGGCAATAAGGAGTGTCATCACGCCTTATCATAAGAACGCCAAGTATTCTGTTTGGGAACACTTGGAGCTCTATGAGCAAATGATGGAGACTTTCCATTTGAAGGACAGCAGTAGCTGCATCCAGTACGTCAAATGGACATTCTCCCCAGAATACTCCAGTTTCTTTGCAGGGCTGGAGGACCAAAACCATTCAAGATGGTCTGCATATAGGGCAGCCATCTTGAAAAAAAATTCTGTTCATAGAAATCCTCAAGAGGCTCGCAAGGCAGCCTACAATTTGCAATGTGGGGAGGATCAGGCCCCACAAGAATTCGTACAAGAATTGAAGCGTGCCTTTGCGCAGACCACCAGAAGGGTGCGTACGGACAGCAGAGAATTTGTCAATACTTTTTTCCATGCCTTGCCCAAATACATCATGACCCAGCTAGTGAGAGATTTTCACGAGAAGAGGTCACTAGACTGGGTCATTGAACAGGCTACCCGGATCTATGAGGTGCAGAAGCCCATAGAAAATAAAAGTAATGCGCAGAAAAACCCCAAAACCAACAGCACCCCTGCTGCTGGCAAGGTGGCGGAGGTAAAGGTTGCCCCCGTTTTAGATTTGGAGATGGGGGGGCTAAAAACCTGCCTGCACCAAATAATTCACAGCCCAGAAGGCCCTCGGGCCAGTCACAGACAGCGAGTCGAGGAGGTAGTCCCACAAATGGGGTCCCCCGCTCCCCTGATTATGTAAATCCCCGCTACAAGGGAAACCGACCCATCCTGGGTTATGTGTGGACTCCTCCAGCCCAAGGGGGGGATCCAGCCAAGCACCTGACCCAGGGAACTTTCCTCCTAACGTCCCCCAGGAGGGCAGAAATTCACCAAATCCTGGGCAGAACTTTTTCCCCAGGTATCCACCCAATTTCCAGCCCCAAAATCATCCATCCTTCTAATCCGGGAGAGGGGAGGCCAAGGGTGGAGGGGTACCCGAATCTTCCCAACCCAGGGTATTACCAGAGAAGGGATAGCTACCCTTCCCGGGATCAGCCCAGGGGAGAAAATAGAGGCCCGGATCAGCCTGAGCGGGTTTCCCAGTTAGAGCGCCAGGTCCAAAACATGGAACGGGATCTGGGTCACATACTGAGGGCGCAACAGAACCCTCAGATGAGCATGCCACCGCAGAATGCCCCAAACTCTAGACTTGGTGCTCCAGAACAATGACGGGGGCAGAACCCCGATAACCCACCAGTTCCCAGGGAGGAGGCACAAGGGGAAGGGGGGTGTAAAGCCTTGGAGGAAGCTTCCTTCCCAACTTGTAAACAGCCCCTGGAAAACCAGGAACCGGAAACAAAATCTCCTGCCCCTGAAAGCCTGCCTCCCAAGGAGCAGAGGAGGGGTAGGAGAAACAAAGGACCCAAACAGACCCACTTTGTGGAGGAGGTACAGGTCTTCCAATTTGAGGGAGAGGGATCCTCAGAAGATCCTTGGAAAAGGATCTTCTCCTTCAGAGATGGGGGAACTCCTCCCAAGGAAAAATGGGTGCCAAGGGATGCCAATTCAGACTGGGGAGATGCGGAGACTGAGCTACCGCCGCCCATCATCTCATCCCAGAACCGACAATACCAAAATCCCATGGGTCAAACCCATCCTGATGACTGCCTCCAAAAAGGGGGGGCGGCCCAGAACCCGAAACCATTTCCAGTTGCCAACTTTTTCTTTCAGATTCCCCAGGCTCTCCACAGAATTCTGCCCAAATCTCTTCGCTAGCAATGTCCAAAACCAGAAAGTTAGCCCACCAGTTGCCCAAAAATGTGCATTATCTGTGCCCCCTTGAGGAGAAGGAGGGAAGATATTATGCCCCAGTACAAGTACAGGGGCAGGGTACAATTTTGGCACTGGTGGACACTGGATCCCAAGCTACCCTTCTGTCCAAAAGGGCCTTTGATGAACTAAATGCAGGAAGGGGGAGAATTACCGTATTCCTCTCATCTCTCTTCCTGGACAACTGCAGAACTTTGACGGGAAGGAAATTCCTGTCGAGGGGACTGCAGATTTGGACATCAAGATTGGGCAACACAAGGTGAAACACCCGGTCATAGTAGTGACTCCAGACGGCACCCCTTGTTTACTAGGAAATGACCTCCTGAGAAGGTTGTCACCCCTAATAGATTCCGTAAACAAGGTCCTCTGGACCCAGACTAGCCGACCAATAAAATTAAAACAGAGTGTCAACCATGTTAGTTTAAACCTGCCACATGGTTGAACAAAAATCTGACCAAGTAGAATTTCACTTCCAGAACAACCAAATTCCAGACGTGACAGTAATAGCAGTAGGACAACAGACTGGTGTTGGGGGGTCCTCTCTATTTCTGAAAATCAACCTTCCTTCCAGTTTAAGGTGGTATTCCACACTGGAAGGAAACACTCTGAAATTCTTTACCAATCCACAATCAGACACTCCCACTCCTATAGTCCATAAAGAGGTGAAATCAGCTCAGAGCCTGGCTGATATTCAGCAAATTGGAGAGCAGTTGTTCATCCCTGTTCAGTTAAATGATGGGAAGGACTCTGTTCTCGCCCGAGTGTGTGTGAACAACGGTAAGAGCTTCATCAGCGAAGCCATGTTCCGCCAACTCCCAAAAGATACAGCCATTCCCACATTCAAACTGATAGACAAATGGGAAATGGACCTGGAAGCACCCAATTCGAAACATCTCCTGCCAAGCAGGTGTATGCTCAAAATCTCCATTGGCAATAAGAGTATAGTCCATAATTGTTGGGTCGTGCGAGATGTCACTGCCGCCTTTTACTTAGGCAGTGACATTCTCAATCGCTTCGCCATTAGTTTGGACCTAATAAACTTCAAAGCTTGGTCCCGATTAGCGGATAATCCCATGGGCTTTGATGATCCAGAAAAAGCATTTAGGTCAGCTCAATTGATACCTTATGCAGTTGAAATTCAGATTAAAGAGGAAGTCACCCTCCCAGAAAGGAACCGACAATTCTCCCTGGAAGTGAAAGTTAAAAGAGGACAAAAATTGAAAAACCCTGATGCTTACATACATCTAAATGCTTCTCTCGAACAGCAAGGGTTGGGGGTAAACCCAACTCCATTAGTCAACATAGAACATGACACCATTCCAATAGAGGTGGATAACAGCGACTTAAAGAGTATTACTCTAGCCGCGGGCACCATTATTGGAATGGCGGTTGATGACCGACATTTTTCCTTTGATTTAGGAAATGAACTGTTAGGACCAATCCCCAAGGACTGTTTTGACAGTGAAGGTGATGACAGCACAACACCAGACAGGATTTTCACCCGGCATGGGGGGAACTTCCTGGTGTACACTTCTTGCCCTTATGGTAAGGAAGATGTGACTTGTGACTTCAGGAAGGATGAGGTGATTTTTCAGGTCTGTGAAGGCTGCCTTTCCCACCTGAGGGCTCCAGTCCAAATCAGCACTCTGACCAGGGACTTCTCCACCCAGCTGGAGGAGACCGCTGAGATAGCCAAGCCAGAAGTCTTTCCAGGCTTCAGGCAGATGGTGGAAGAAAGAGTCAACCTAGCTGATGCCTGTGTGACTCTGGAACAGAAGCAAAAGTTGAAACAAGTTTTCTTGGATTTCCAAGATCTCTTTGCGGTAGACTCATATGACTGTGGTCGCACCGACATCCACACAACAACAATTCCCACGGACCCTGGCATGACTCCAGTGTTTGTGAAGCAATATCGCTTGCCTCTCGCATCCATGGAGTCCCTTACTGAAATAATTAAGAACCTTGAGTCCCGGGGAATAATCCGTCCAGTCCACAGCACTTTCAATAATCCGGTGCTGGGAATATTGAAGCCAAACGGCCAGTGGAGACTCTGCGCCGACCTTAGGGAGCTCAACAAATGGGTCCATACTTCCCGATGGCCTCTGCCCTACATTGACCAAGGGCTGGCCCAGATCCAGGGGTCACAGGTATTCACTGCAATAGACCTGACCAATGGATACTGGACCGTGCCTGTCAGTAGGGAGGACCAATACAAACTGGCTTTTACCTTTGGGGGCCAGCAGTACACATGGACCCGGACTCCCTTCAGATACCTCAACTCCGGCAATGAATTCAACATTTTCCTACACAAGGCCATGCCCGACCTGGGTGCGAGGGGTAACCTGGCTTATGTAGATGATGTCCTCATCAAAAGTTCATCGGTGGAAGAACACATAGCGGAGATCCGTTATGTTCTGACACAGTTGAGGGCCGCCGGAGCAAAACTTTCCTTTCAGAAAGCACAATGGTGTAGAACCCGTGTTAATTTCTTGGGGCATGAGATTACTCCTCAGCGTCTCTGTCCCCAAGAAAAGAAAGTGGAAGCACTTCAGAAACTTAAGGATCCCACAACTCTGCGGGAACTAAGGAGCCTCCTTGGACCGACTAATTACAGCAGAAAGTTCATTGAAGGCTACGCAGAGATCACTAGACCCCTGATTCATCTCTTGAAGGGGGGGGTCAAGTGGGAATGGGGTCCAGAACAAACCGAGGCAGTAAGACAACTCAAGAGAAGCCTCTCACAAGCGCCTTGCCTAGCTTACCCTGTCAGAAACAAGGAGTTCTTCCTGGAGACAGGGTTCTCTAATACGTGCTTGACGGCAGTATTATATCAAAAGCATGACAAGATCAATAAAGTAATCTCCTATGCGAGCAAAACTTTATCCTCTGTGGAGGAAAAATTCAACGATTGTGAGAAGGCACTCCTGGCAACGGTGTGGGCATTGAAGAATTACCGCCCGTTCATCCAGGGGGAACACATCATAGTGGAGACTCCACACCAGCCTCTGCAATATCTCCAAAGTGACAGAATCCGGGCCGGAAATGTGAGTAATTCCCGAATTACTTTCTGGATTCTGTCAATGCAAGGCTTTCCTGTAGAGGTCAGATATGGCCAAAACAAGAAGAGTCCCCTCGCGCAAGGTCTGGCTGACTTGCATGATTGTGCCAGAGAAAACTATCTCGAGGACGAAAGTCTAAAAATCAAGGACAACATGGAGGCATACCTTAATTCCCCACGCAAAGTCTTTGAAGAAGACAAGTGTGAGGGAATGCCCACTGTCTATGTGGATGGATGCTCTTACCATGTTTATAACAACGGGGAGAAAGAACTGGTGGCCGGCATAGGGAATGCATGGGCGAAGGAGTTTCCAGAACCCTCTGCTGTATACAATTGGTCCCCGAAGTAGTCAGGTGGCAGAATTGATGGCTGTGCATCAGGCCATCCTCACTGCTGTCCAACATCAACTCCACAAACTGGTCATAATCACAGATTCGGATTATGTATGGAACGGGTTCGTGGAGCACCTGGTCAATTGGAAAACCAGAGGCATGTTATGTGCTAATAACAAACCCGTGAAACATGGGAAGCTAATCCAAAATATTGATGATCTGGTCACATAGAATGGGATGACCATCTACTGGAAAAAGATCAAGGGTCATTCCAAAGTAGAGGGACCAGACAAAACAGGAAATGACTTAGCTGATCAGCTGGCCAAAACCGGGGCCATCCAAGGGGATCTAATAGAAATAGAGTCCCTGTTGGGGGAAATCCAGGTCACTGCTATCACTAGGTCCCAGACAAATGCTCACAATGATCTTTCAACTGCACAATGGAGTAAGGAGACCCCTGATGCTGATTTGATTACAGCTCAGACGGGGGGGATCCAATAATTGGT
This sequence comes from Ambystoma mexicanum, assembly GCF_040938575.1. NCBI lineage: Eukaryota > Metazoa > Chordata > Amphibia > Caudata > Ambystomatidae > Ambystoma > Ambystoma mexicanum. The sequence continues at coordinate 1,417,941,040 of NC_090935.1, forward strand.
AAGTTTTACCAACACATTGAGGAACCAGAGAACTTTCTCCTGACGGATACCGATTACATTGGGAAGGAGGACCTAAGAGTGTTGATGAAATGTCCAAAAAGGTTCTGAATCCAAGACGGGTTGTTGGTAAGGAAATCTCAAGCTGGCCATGATCAGTGGGTTGTCCCTACCTCATTCCGAAGCCTGATGTTAAGTCACGCCCATGATGCGGCCACCGCCGGTCATAGGGGGTTTCACACAACACTGGAAATCTTAAGAGAGATTGCATACTGGCCACACATGGGGCAGGACCTCGACCAATACTTGAAGGGGTGTCTTGTGTGTGCACAGTTTCAGCCATCATCCCTCACACAGCGTGCGCCTCTCCAAAAGAGGGGGATGACACTGCCATGGTCAGATTTGCAAATCGACTTTGTAGGCCCTGTAATTCGCTCGTCTAGAGGAAACAAGTACATGTTGACCGTTACATGCTTGTTTACCAAGTGGGTGGAAGGTCTCCCGGCCCCAAACTGCAAGGCAGAAACAGCAGCTGCCCTGATGATTAACCACATCTTTTCCCGTTTTGGTCTACCTCAAAGGATTGAGTCAGACAGAGGTAGCCATTTCACCAGTGAGGTAATGACAAAGATGTGGGAGATACTGGAGGTCAAAAGGAAGTTACATATTGCTTACCGGCCAGCTTCCTCTGGGGCAGTAGAACGCTACAACCGAACCATTGTGAGCATCTTAAAAAAGTTTGTGGCAGATTCTGGGCCATGTTGGGACATCCGATTACCTCTGGTCCTAATGGCCATCAGATCTACCCCTTCATCTGCAACTAAAATGTCACCATTTGAGTTGATGACCGGACACAAGATGGTGCTTCCACAGCATTTGCTCTACAGGACCCAAGAGCAGACGTTGATAAATGCCTCCACAACTCATGAGTATGTGGAGAATTTAAGGAAACACCTTCAACATGCTTTTGCCTATGCTTAGCGGAATCTAGAAAGATCAGCTGATAGCCTGAAAACCCACTACGACCTGAAAACCACCAGGAAAGTATACGAGGTGGGGGACCGGGTCTATCTATACAATTTCCAAAGGAACCAGGCCAAACAGCGAAAATTTTTGCCTACATGGAAGGGACCGTTTGAAATTATAGACAAGATCTCCCCTGTAGCGTATAAGATCTGCATCCCCAAAGGTAGTCTGGCGGAAGGGGAAGACAAGTGGGTACATATAAATCAGCTAAAGTGTTGCCATCCCAGGCACACTCTGCAGCAACTGGAGGAGTCCTCTGCAATACCAGAGGGGACCGCTCCAGATTAATTCAGTTCCAACCCTAAAATATCCCACATATAGTCTCTGAATTATATCTTGTTTTTCAAAATTGGAATGCTATGTCTATTAAAGTATAAAATGTATATGTCGCCCCACTATGTCAATAGTGGGGGAGAAATGTCTATGAATAGGTATTGCCACTTTCCTTTGTCGTCCTAGGAGAAAGAAAACCTGGAGACTGGCCAAGGAGGATGCCCAGGGAGCGGGAGCAAAGATCCGAGGGGCCCGGGGTACCGCCCAATATTCCCATCAGGACCGGCGAGGAGGACCGATCGATCCAACTGGGTGGAGGAAAAGATGCTGAACTGTGCCATCTACAGAATTGGAAGAAGATAATGTGGACATACCAGCGCAAGGGCTCAAAACCTCCTTTGCACCCGACTTCCCCTCGACTTGAATCAAAGCGTAGTCGGGCGGGGGGGTTTGTGAAGGGTTTTGACCCATGCTGAATCAATAGACTGGGTGGATGTGGGGATGAGCTGTCGCCGCCCATCATTCCATCCTAGAGTCCAGGAGAACCACGCAGTTGTGCGCATACCAAAAGCGCCAAGGGTGAAAGGTGGTGCCAAAGGAAAAATAGCAGCACCTGTCAGAGCAAAAGTGCTTTTAAATCACCTCTGTTTCTTTGAGGGCAAGCTCCAAATGTCAAGTTCGAACATTGCAAGATAGCTAATACCGGAGACCTTTGTTCAAAAATCTGTTTTACTGATGTCAAAAAGTTGCTGAAATCGTGGGCACAAGACCACTCTAACGATTCAACCTTCTTGTGGGGGGTTCCACATAACCACTCTAATGTAAGGATGCCTATCAAAACAATATCAAAAATCTCCTGTCAAATAAAAGACAACTCCTAAATGGATGCAGTACCGACAAATTCCACAAGGAACTAAGTTCAATAGCTGACAAAGGGACCTGAGCTAACTGGACTTCAAAGCCTGTTGGTTAATTAAAAAATCTTAGCCACCTGCTGTTCCCAGGAGGCAGGCTGATTTCATTAACAGCTTCAAGAGGCTAGGAAACCTCTCACCTCAGAGATTCACACCAGGAGGCAGGATATCACATGACCCTGTTGATTGATTAACGAGAGACTTCCAGGCAGCCTGCTGGAGCCCACACAAAAGACTCTTTCCCTTGAATGGGGAATGTTAATTTTGAGTATTGACTGTCAACAAAGATCTGCCTTTGAGCAGAGACATGTGTTCCCTGGCCCACCCAAGCTTCTGGGGGCGGACCCAAACACTTTGTGGAGTTGAATTGAAGGCAAATATATGTTTCATAAAAAGACTGATAACTCTTTGTAACCAGTTGACAGAAATGTGCAATTTGGAGACCCTTAATCTAAGAAATGTACCTTCAATTTAAGACTAGATTCAACTTTGTACCATGTTCTGGGGCAAAACCCTGCTATTTATCAATATTCCAGACACTGTGTTTAAGCTAGAGACATGGAAAGTTACTGGGATATATGTGGAAGGGGGGTGTACCTTTGTATAATTTTTGATGAACATCCCATATTGCAAAACCCACTAAAATTGAAAATAAGTTGCCCTTTTTGAATGCAAGCTCATAGAAACGCCAGAGTCGGAACAGAGACTACCTTAAGCAATGTGTAATATGTACATGTAATGTCAACCACCTGTGTACCTGGGAAATATGTATTTGGATCAGAAATAGATTTGTGTGTAAAGATGACAGGGGAGTGTTCTTTCTGGAGGCCATAAAAATGACATCACTCTGACACACTATCCCTTCCCAAATCAGGGACCAAAGAATCTATTGACCTATCAAATTAAGAGAGGGGCAGGCTTAGTGAAGCTAGCCTCTCCACCCACTTTCTAAACACATAAAAGCAGGCAGTGCAGGACAGCTAGACATTCAATTCCATTTTCTGCGGGACGCTCTGCCGGGAGACTCCAGACTGCACATCTCCAGAGACCAGAACTTTACTTCAGAACTTAAAGCAAGGGCCTAAACCCACAAACTGAGAACTCTTCTCAGCAGGCCTCAGCATCCTTAAAATCATTTGCAAACTATTCCACAGCCGGGCGAGCTGTCTGAATTCTTTGCTGTTAAGACGGATTTCTGAACTCTGTCCTGGTGGCGCAGAAGTTCAGAAGGCCAACCTAATTACTTGGAACAGGGTTACCTCTGGACAAGCCAGACCAATGAGGGTAGTGATCGCGGCGGTCAAGACTAGGTCTCAAGAGGGGTAAGGGTGACTGAAAGCCCGCAATGAGCACACAAAGCAAGGACACTTACAAACTACTCCAAACAGGTGTTATATTAAAAATATATACACATTTATTCCAAGGCCTTTAAAACAATTACCGTAGCGAGAAATTACAATACAACTCTAGTAAACCAACACATACCATACCAATACAATATATATACAAATACAAACAAGTCTCAAGCGTTAGATGCACGAAATGTGTAGTCCACCTAAAAGGGAAGGAAAACAGGCAGTGCGAAATAATGCTTAGACCCAGTCCGCCTTCAGAGGCACCTAACTAAAAGGAAGTCCGAGCCCTACGAAGAGTTGAGCCTTGTGCTCAAAAGTACCTGCACACGCTGGTGCCAACGGGCAAAAGGGGAGTCTCTTCGAGGGAAATCAGGCAGTTCAGTTTAGTGCACAAATGAAGAAGAACAGAGTTCCGCGACTGAATCGCAGCCTCCACTGTGGGCAGAAGCAAAGCGCGAGTACGGAAAGGCGTGCTGTTTTGACACAGCGGGGAAAAGCTATGGGCTCCTGCAGGAGGGCGACCAGTTCCTAGCTATGCTACTCACCTGTCCCCGATGCAAGCAGACCCAGGCTTTTCCGCATCAGTTTCAGTCGCTGGAAGGTTCAGAAGAGCAGGGGACGTCTCGTCGTCGTGTTGAGTCTGCAGCAGCAGAGTTGAGTAAAAGACGTCCCAAACGAAGGAACCCGCACAGTTTGTTACCACAGCAGGGCAACGGAGCGGCCGTGTGTATCTGAGCCAAATGTACACTACTCACTTCAGACCAGGGAACGCCAAGTGTACGAATTGTGTGAGAGTGACAAGGACTCGAAATACTACACAACCTGGCGGCAGCTACAGAGCAAGACTCCTGTGTAGGCTGGTCAGTCTGCTGGATGGCCCAGAGACGCTTCCGAAGGCTTACTAGCAGGAGATGGTGAAGATGCCGAGAATAGCTGTCCCCGCTATTCCAAGGGTCGAAGTACCAGTACAGGCCTTCTGGTTCGATCAAAGGTGAAAAGGGTTTCACAAGGCGACAGCAGTGCAGAGGAGCAGTCCTTCAGCGGGTCACCAGCGATTCCTCGGTTCAGCCTCTTGGTTGCAGGATACTTGGCTCCTGTATTCCTTCGTTCGTGAGAACTCAGGAGATCGACATGGTAGTGGTGTTTCCAGCCCGCTCTTATCCACGGTTCCCTTCGCGCCAAAACGGAGGGGACCCAATGGGAGATCCGCTCATCAACACTCACACCATACGTGGACCTATCACGGACCACGGTGGTCCCAGGCATTCACACCACCCTAGACTCTCTGGCACCCAGGATGTGTATTGGGACCAGACATCCCAGCCCACATCCTGGAGGCACACACCAGGCATGTAGAAGCCCGCGAAAGCATCCATGTTTCGCGGGAAAGTACATGCCCAAATAAGGAAGGCCCCGGGTCGGCTCGACCTGGGGAAGGTGAAGGGAGCAAGACGGTCAGCGGACAGGACAAAGGAGCCTCGTGGTCTGGCCATTTTGGGAGCCAGGCCACCATTTTGGGTTAAGCGCTTAAAACACGCTTAAAACGCCAAAAGGAGCTCAAAACACAAAAAAACGATCGCTGCCACCATTCCCGTCCGTGAATCACTTGCACTGATCAGTTACAATCCTAAACGAGTATCTAGGGCCTGTAGAAGGCTAGAGACCCAAGAGAGCAGTAACTTAGCTTACAGTGTCCTCTTGTGTCATGTTGCACGAAAGCCACAACATGATAAAAGAAACTACAGAAAACAGCGTTTCCCGGTACTGACTGTCTTAAGGGCATGTGAGTTTCCCCGTAAGAATAGAGCGAAAGCCCAGAGGAGTGCGGCAGAAGGCTGCACTTCTCTGGCAAAGTCAAGAACAAGGTGAAAAACAACAGCAAAAAGTTTAGGGGTTGCCACATGGAAGGAAAATTACCTACAATTACGAAATCTTTCCTAACATTTGCCAAGAACTTTTGCCAGTACCCAGAAAGCAGTGTTACATCCAGAATCCACTTGATCCGGACCAGAAAGCAGAGCAGTATCCAGAACCAGAAGCCGCTGTATCCAGAGAGGCTAGACCAGCAGAGCAGAGCTGACCCAGACGCTGTGAGCAGAACCGCCCGAAGACCAGTCCAGTTGACCAGATCTGTGACGAGGCCCATTCATTTCAAAATTAGGAGTGAGTATCTGCCAGAACTGTGCAGAACCCAATCTCTTAGTTAAAATAATCGAATCCAAAGTATTTTAACCTAGGGGAGGGGGGGGAATTGCCAGAGAAAAAGTGATTATAATATCTTTTGCTAAAATCATATCAAGTTATTTCTGTACTGCCTTTCATTCCTCATTGCTTTTCCCTTGAAACCATAAAAGTATTTTCGCTGCCTTATCCATCCTATACCAACTCCTCATTGATTGTAAAGAGGCGTGCTAGTGTCAGATTACCCATTGTTGATCAACGTCATATTCATAAGTGTGATATCAATTATTAATTTATTATAAAAGTGTGATATATATATTGTTTAATTTTTCAAATAAACCTTTTAAGTTTGCAAAACAAGCCTACTTCTTGGCTCAGTGGGGTCAAGGGGGATTCTAAGAGAGGGGTGTTATACAAGGGTTCATCATCCAGATTATAACTTGCCATAAAAATACAAAAATAAGGGCTTCCCTTGGGCATCCCAGACAAGGCACTAACTTAGTGGGATTGCTTGATCGGAGTCACTTACAAACCCCTGGCGGCGTATATGCGTTTTTCCATGGACGCACACCTGTCCATCTCGTTGGTCCATCTGTTAATGGAAGGCACGTCGGGTGCCCCCCACGTGGTGGCCACCAGTCTTTTAGTAAGGCCCAATGCTATGGCCAAAAATGTTGTTTCACCCTTTGTGTGGTCCGCTTCCCCCCAGAGGCCCAATAATGCAGCCTTAGGTTCCAATGGGGCTGGTTTATCCAAGACCTTGTTGATTTCATGCATGCATTCCCACCAGAATTTATGAATGACATCACATTCCGAGAGCATATGGTAAAAGGTGCCGGGCGTCCTCTCTCAGTCCCCACTTGGCTTTCGCAGCCCCGGAATGGTAGGCCTGATGGAGTATTTTGTACTGTATTAGCCTTAGCTTGGCATCTATGCCTATTTCGCGGGGGAACATCAGGGCCTCCACCCACTCCTCTGACTCCAGGGGGCCCACAAGGCTCTCCCATTTCTCTCGCAGACGGGTTAGGTCCTAACTCCCGAATGTAGTAATCACCTGATACAATGGATTTTGCTAGGATCCTTGCATGTAGTACATTGACCTCGAGGGGTGAGCTATTAGGAATGTCTGAGAAGGTGGGGACCTATGTATGTAGGGCGTGTGACAGTTGCTGCAAACCACAAATAGCGGGTGGAGGGTGGTGGGACAACCCCATAGGCCACATTGGTCTGATAACTGGAAGACTTCAGGAGGGGGTACAAGAAGCCCAAGGGAAACCGCAACCAAAGCAGGGCCAAGCAGGCCCACAGTCCACACAGGGCTGATAACCAGAGGACCACAGAATGGGGTAAGAGAAACCACAATAGAAACTGCAACCAAAACAGGGATTGAGGTGAAACTACTACCAAAAGCAGATAGCAAGTTGGGCTAAGCTCTAACTCCTGCCCTACCCGAGCCGAAAGCAGGAATATGAGAACAGGAACAAGAAGAGAGTGGTATTGTCGTCATACTGATGGCCAGAGATCAGAGAAACTCATTAGGTTTAATATAGCCCTGAGGAGGGGGTAAACCAAGAACTATTTGGACTAGCTGATACAGCCATCGTTGTGACAAAAGGACATTAATATACACTTTTCTTTCGTTTGTTGTGTATTTATCGGAGTTAGCAGACCAAGAGCTTGAAGAGACTCTTTGTTTGAAAGACATTTTTTCCCTGTTTGTTCGTTGGAACTATCAAACCAGGAGCGATACAAGACTTTTTGAGAACTCTTTGCTAGAGTCAGAAAACCAGCCACGACTGAGTAAACCCAGGGGGAGAACAATCCTAATCTAAGTACCACTTAAATTGTCTTTCTTTTCATAGTGGTAGGACAGATGTTAGGATAGTTCAGGTTTTGGACAGAACGCCAATTGTATGTGTTCGACATTTTGAAAAGCACCTGTTTGGTGTTTTCTTGGAGCTTAGTGGCAGGGCTTAGTGGTGTTTTTGAAACTTATTTTTATTAGTTAATAATAAAGAAAACAATAAACCATAACACTCACCCCTGGACCACACGGCCCGCCACCCCTCCCAAACACAACTTATGGCGGTGCTCACAGTGAACCCTGTACCTGGGCCATATATATAAACATGAAAGAAAAGAAAATAGCAGGCAAATTGTACTGACAAAGGAACAGAAATACATGTGAGAACCACCACAGCGATGTACCATAATTCATGGACAGCCCTTGCCGGTAACTCGTTTAGACTACCAAATCATGTCTGTTTAAGGGGTGTCAATTTCTTCTGTACTCCTAGACATGTAGGATATAAGAAGGCCCCAATAATCTAAGGATCTGCTACCAGTAAGCTACTTGCCAAGAACCGGGAGAAAAGGCGCAGTTTCGTCTAGGCGCATGGAATACCAGGTTGTTTTTGCACTTGTTTAACAACAAATCCACTTGCGTAGACAAACTGGATGTGTGCTGCCTACAAGAAACATGGCTTGATGTATGCCCAATCGCTGATGATTTTGAAATTGCAATCAACCCTACCATTAAAAAAACAAAAGGTCGTCCATCAGCCAGCCTGTCAACACTTGTAAGAAAAAGCTCGGGATTCCGAATCAGTAATACAAAGAACATCTCACCATACATCCAAATGACAGTGATTGAGGCGGGGAAAAATTCAAAAGTGGAAAAAGTTTGGACCTATATCCTAAATCTTTATTTATCAGATACATTGATAAAGTGATGAAATTGATCGATGAACTCAAGGCATCTGACCCATGGACAAATATAATCTTGTGCGGAGATCTAAATATAAACTGCATAAACATCAGACAAGATGGAAAACAGCTGACTGGTAACCAACAACATGTCAATGCTCAATGGAAATGTCAAGGGTGATATACCCCCCAATGCAACTTGGTAGAGAAATACACAAGCGTCCATTCTTGATTACCTCTTCATATCTGGTACTATGGCACAACATGCTGAATCCTTACAAGTGGTAAGCACGACTCAAAGTGACCACAACTTGGTAATAGTGACACCCGCATCTGAAAAACCGAGAATTCAAACATGGAAGCATGGATTCTCAGCAGCAGCTGGTCGGAATAGGCTGCGTCTAAAAGACTATGTTGCAAGAGTAATCGCAGAATCCTATAGTAAAGGCTTGCAGAGCAATATCTGCAATGGTGTAGAATATGGGCACCTTCTAAACCAATTCGTTGAACATAAGTATGGTCTGCGGAAATGTGCCTTTAAAGCCAAGCACACATACGATATTCAAATTGCACAAAAGAGACGAGAAATACGTAAAGAACTGAGACAATGTACAAAGATGAACAAGAAATTTTGCTCAGACGATAAAAGATCATGCAGGCAAAAATATAAAAGCTGGCTGATCGCACATAGAGGGGCAGTTGAACAACAAGATGATGAAAAACCGATGAGCAGTCTAGTGAACAAAGACTCCAGAGAGTTTTGGAAGATCATCAACGCAGAGGGTAGCCCGCAATGTGCGCTCTTAGGCAACATGGTCAGTGAATCCCAATGGGTTACCCATTTCAGTGAGCTTTACAAAAGAGAAGGGCGAGACAAAAGAGCCGCTATTACCAACACTAGAACAATGGGAGATAATCTTCGATAAAGAAGATATCCTGTGTAACATCAAAAGAATCAGCTCGTCAAGAGCCCCTGGATATCTTAAAAAAAATCCGGAAGAATGGACGGAATTTTGTGCTCTTCTATTCTCGAAGATATCTTTAGAGTGCTCAACCACGGCATCCTGGAAGCGCACGATTGTGGTACCAATTTTTAAAAAGGGCAACGGAGCAGACCCAAAGGATTATCGCCCAATTGCTCTCCTGGATGCCAAAACTGTGGAAAATCTCAATACAAATAACACCCTGAAGGTAAATCTTGACATAGTTAAAAAATAACTCTGGGAAAAGGGATTGGATCGATACGGGAGTCCTAAGAGCCAACCAAAAAAGAAGGCAAAACGCCCTGTTTGAAGCAAAAACCCTAAACAAAATCCCAAAATATCTAGCCAAGTTTCCAGACAGGTAGCGACGATCATTATACATGAAATTTCGGCTCAATCAGTTTAAGACGAAAGAGGTACTAAGTAGATGGACAAACGAGGTTGGCTGGGAACTATGCTGCAGGTTGTGTAAACAACATGATGAAACGCCAAAACATCTTACATTGCACTGTTCGGCCCTAAGATCAGAAAGAACCAAACATCTGGGCTGGCTAATAGCAGAATGAAGTTCCTTGAGTGCTGAAGATTGGTGGCAAGTATGCTTTGATTATACAAATAACAAGTTAATCTTTGCACTGACATTCTTCTTGGAGCTAATAGCAGAGTACTTAGTGGCTGAACCTGATTACAGCAAACAAACAGAAGGACAAATAAAAAAAAGCATTAAAATTGGCAAAGAACTTTGAACTTAACGACTGTAAATTGTAAATGTAATCTTATCTTTTTCTTCTTTGTTGTAGTATGAAACTTATTTTAAAGGTTTATAACAAACCAAATAAAATTATTTTAAAATAAATAAGCTACTTCCCTCTGTTCACACATTTTAATGTAGTTTAGCCATGCTGGGCAGCTCGGTGCCTTGCGATTAGTGTCCTGGCTACCACTGATGCCATACCAAGAAACCTCGTTTCAGATTTGGGGCCATCCTCTATCACGGCCAACAACCAGAGCTCAGCCTGAATACTCTCCTGGGGTAGAGAGCTTCTCCGCCACCGCCACTTCTATCGTCTCCCAGAACCGCTGTGTGCACATCTGTTACATAGAGAGGGTCTGTCTGGGTGAAATCGGTGTAATCATGCCAGGGACTAGTGGGCCTAGTGTAGGAATTCAAAGTGCGTCAGCCGTAGGCAATTATTCAGAGAGAGACCCCTTGTCTGCATACAGATACATTTCCACTGAGAATCTGTGAACTCTTTACCCAGCGCTACCTCCCATTGGACTCTATAGCTGTGTACCAGCGGAGATTTCAGGAATCTCATGATTTTGTATATAGAGCAGACCAATTTCCTGCTGGACGTAGGTTTAGCAACATACTGAAGCAGTGGGGAGGGGATGGGCGATTGTGGATAATCGGGCCATTTAGATTGAAGTACCGCTCATAGATGGTAATATAACAGCCTTGTGAGTGTGTTCCAGTCTCCCCTCTCCCTCAGGGCATCCCAAGTGATGAATTGCCCTTCCACGATAAGAGCTCCTAATGTGTAAATCCCCCGCTTGTGGGTGATCGGGACTCCCCGCACTGCATATATAGGGAGTCCAGGGAAGTGGCAGACCGCCACGTCCACTAATTGTCACAGGTGCTCCCAAACTTTGTAAGTAATCTCCACTGGTTGAATCCCTGTCCATCCCACCATGTTAGAGCCCTCCCACCCGACCCCTCAGATTATCCAGGAACACTATTGCCTTTTCCAATGGGATGTGTGGTAGTGTAGGGGATGGGGGCCGCCACCATACAAGTATTGAATCTGGGCAGCAAGGAAGTAGTGATATAAATTGTGCTATTCTAAGCCTCCCTCTGCGTGAGGTAGGGTCAAAGTGCTATATAAAATTCTGGCCTGTTTGCAAGCCCACCCACACTAACCGAATCATCAGTGTCCGTAATTGGGACCAAAATCCAGCTGGTGGCCAGGTGGGGGGCATTGTTAAAAATGTATAATAGTTTAGGGAGAAGCACAATTTTAGCCAAAGAGATCCTAGCTGCCTGAGACAGCGGGAGAAAGATCCACCCCTCAACTCTACACGCCAGATACTCAAGGGCTTTCAGGTAATTCTCAGTGTAGAGCGCGGCCAGGGACAAGGGGACTATTATTCACAGATATCGTATCACCTGTGGGACATCACCTGAAGCTCCCTCTATATCATTTTGGCGCACTCCTGGAGTCAGCGGTAACAATTCTGATTTCAACCAATTTATCCTTAGCCTGAGAGATCACCAAAGTGTGTGATTGCTTGTACCAATGGCTGCAAGTTACCACGCGGGTGCTTAATATATAGCAACATGTCATCAGCGTACAGAGAGACGATGGAGACATGCAAGTGCATCTTAACACCACGATGGGCATGGTATTCCCTGAGAAAGCAGGCGACCGCTTCCATAGCTAAAGCAAACAGGATAGTGGAGAGAGGGCATCCCTGACATGTGCCACGCGTTGGGTAAATGTAGTTCAACTGCAACCGGTTAGTATACACTGTGGCTCTCGGAGCCGTATACAGCAGTCGAATCCACTGTAGATACGCCGGCCGGAGCGTCGAAGTACCTCAAACAGAAAGGGCCATTCGATAGGGTCGAAAGCTTTCTCTGCATCAAGTGCAGCTATAGCTGTGGGAATTTCAGAATTCACATTATGCTTAAGCATGAATAATCATCTGAAATTGTTCTGGGTAGATTTACCTGGGATGAAGCCGGCTTGGTTAGAAAGGACCAGAGCCGGCATGTGTGGTAGCAGTCGATCAGCTAGGAGTTTTGCCAACATTTTATTTTCTGTATTTATTAGCGACAAACGGAGGTAGGAAGAACATTTACTGGGGTCCTTCCCCTGTTTCAACAGCACCGTGGTCAAGGGAGTTCTACTGGACTCTGGTAGGACCCCGGTCGCGATTGAGGACTCGTATATACTATGGAGATGTGGAACTATAAGGTCACGATATTCTTTATATTATTCTGCAGTAATGCCGTCCAAGCCCGGAGACTTGCCCCCTGGGAGGGACTGATCATTGCCTGGATTTCCTCCTCAGAGGGTGGCACATTCAAGATGCTACCAATGTCCTCAATCCAACCAACCCAGTGCCAGCTGGTCTAAATATTGTGAAATGGCATCACGTCCCAGTTTGGATTTAGAGCTGCATGACTGCTCATAGTAATCACGAAAGACCTCATTTATCACCCTGGTGTCTCGGGTCTTCGATCTCTGTAATGTCCTCTAATTGGCGTTCATGCTTAATGGCCCATGCAAGTGTGCGTCTTGGGCGGTTCCCCTCCCCGTTTGCAGCAGCTGCAATAGGGTTCCCTAGAAACCTCTCCTCCCTCTCCATGAATGTGCACATATCTGTCCTCTTTTCCCTCAGTTGGTTTTGGAGCACAGCCGAGTCAGTGATCCCTTGCAATCGATCTAGGTCTTTGATTTCCTGTTCAAGGGTAGACAAGAGGTACGTATTGCCCTAGAGACCCCTACGTCTCGCGACATGCAACAAGCCCTTATATATGCCTTGAAGGCCTCCCATATCACCCCGTTATCTGGGACGGACCCTACATTGGCCTGGACGAAAGTATTTATGTCTTGGGTGTTTTCTTCTCGAAATAGGGTGCTTGGGCCCGAAATCCGCCAGCACAGTTGTTTAGGAGGGTGGGGAGGACCTGTCAGCGAGACCCAGACGTTGGAGTGATCAGAGAGGGTCCGGGGAAGGATCTTGGCCTCCCCGACCCTCTGTAACAATTTGGATGAGACCATCACATAATCTATTCTAGATGAACTATTGTGCAACCCGGAGTGGAAGGAGTATTCCCACATAGTAGTAGGATACAACAGTCGCCATGTGTCGTGAAGCACATTATAGTCTGCTATATCCAGCCAGGCCAGTGCTGCTTTTAGGGAGGGATACTTGTGCAGTTAAAGACCTGTCCATATCAAGTGCAACATTAAAGATCCCCCATCAATATTGTTTCATAATGAGAGTATCTATGCAAATAAGAGGAACATTTCCGAAAGAATTTGGGGCAGTCCACATTAGGAGCAAAAACATTAATAATGAGCACTCTCAATCCCAGGGCATCCCTGGCTAATAGCAGGCAGCGACCCTCGGTGTATCCAACCTGATCGTGAAGCTTAAATTCCATTGAGCGATGTAAATAGGTAGCCACTCCTCGAAAGTGTGTTGTAAAGGAGGATCCATACCTATATACCCGCAATCCGGCAATGGTGGAGGATGACCATCCGGATAAGTGTGTTTCTTGTAAACACAGAACATTAACACAGTGATTCCTAGCATAATTGGCAATGAGCCTCACCTTCTTCTTGTTGGTAATCCCACTTATATTCCATGTCATAACTGATATTTCATCTTTCGACCTCATGATGCCCCAATGCATAGCAGTGTGACCGAGCCAAGACGTCCTGAGAGGGCCTGCTCATAAGGAGTGAACACATCCTGCTGGTCATATTATGGCTCCTCCCTACTGGGTCACATTTCATAAGTGAACTCAGGTACAAGCGCCACCAACCAACCCCCTTAAACATCCTGTTGCCCTCCAACTCACGCCTAAACATACCAGCAATCCCCCCACCACCACCAAATACCTGAAACAACTAGAACCTGCAATACCCGCAGTAGCTGTGCTAACAGAAAGCCACTGGCAGTCGACAGGCTGCAGTGGCTTGGGCTCATTTCTTGACAGAATATGGTCTTCCTGTCTTCTGCCAGCGCGGGCTCGTAGTATGGGTGAAGCACCCCTTTTAGGCTTACTTAGGAGCACATTGTGCTTTATGTGTCGTGAGGCGGGGATCGGCGGGGGTTAGCTAGTTCCAGTGCAAACCTCTCCGCCTCCTCGGGTGCTGTGAAAAAGGTTTCATTGTTCATGTGCATCACCCGGAGCTTGGCTGGGTACAGCATCACATATTGGATGTCTTTTCATCGAAGGGATATTCTTGGCCGATTGAGAAGTTCTCCTTTGCTCTTGAACTTGAGGGGTGAAATCTGGAAACATGATCGTCGCGGTTCCCCATCACAGTTCTCCCTTTTCTCTGGCTGCTTTAAGTAGTACATCCATATTTCGATAATTGAAGTTTTGTGCAATAATAGGGCATTCAGGGGCTCCAGGCGGGGGCTTGGCCGCTAATGAGCAGTGAGCTCTTTCCACAAGAAACATCTTGGAAACGGGGGGTTCGGCCAGCACTTGTTCCATGTTTCCAATGGGGGTGGCCTCCGGCATGCCAAGAATACGCATATTATTGCGTCGGGATCTCCCCTCTAGGTTGTCATTTTTGGCCACAATTTTCTTAACGGTTTCTTGTAAGAGGGAAACTTCCCGTTACAAGACCAACACCTTGTCCTCTCCCTCGCTGATTCTATTCGCCCTTCAGTCATGAGCTCCCACAGTTTGTCAATCTGGACTGCTGTGATACCTACTTTACATGTCAAGGCATCGATCTTTGTGGCTAGAGAACTATACTAGTTTTAAGGGCCAGGAGTGTGTTATTCAGGACCCTACATCCAGTTGAGAGGGTCCCGCACTCACTGGCAGGGTCGGGGCAGGCGCCTCCATTCTGGCAAATTGGTCTAGTTTTGCATGGGTTCTTGGGGATTACCATGGCACTGCACCCCGTAGGATATCGAAAAATAACAATTATTGGTAATATTCTTCTGGAGCTGTCAGGCTAATGCTGCATGTATCACCCGACGTGTACTATAAAGTGTACCTTCAGCGAGGGGGATGTGCCCAGTACCCGAACCTGTACCCAGACAATCTGCCGATCCAGCTCAGTGCTGCATGTGGGAGTCGCGTGGGGGTCACCCTGCTGCACATACACCCAAAGTCCCGGGGTGCGGCTGCCCCTGCCTTCCTATTCCCCGAGGTACAGGCCTCCCGCCTCAAGGGGCCATAGACATCCGGGGCACCCGCCGATCCACGCTGCAGAGATGGATTTACTGTTGAGCTGGGATCTCCAGCACTATCCAAGCTCCGGTCTCCTTTGTTCCCCAGTGACCCACCGATCAGGTCACCGTTGTCGGGACTCCCACATAGCAGGGAGGCACCAGTGCCAGCTTCAGGATCGAGGTCAAAACAGACAGACACACGGCAGCATCCCCCAGCCACACCTTCCGTGGTGCTCACCTACGTGCCTGGGGGACCCAAGTGTACGATGGAAGTCCGCCCAGCTGTGGGGCCGCAGCCGACCCAGTCCGGGTCTGTCGGCTCTGTGCAGGCAGGGCGTGACATTCACCTTCCCCTCCGGCCACCTGCCATAGCAGCTGGGAGAGTCCGGCACCTCCGCAAACTCTCCCAGCAGAGGCTGCACACCAGGTCACTGTCTCCAGGCGGCCACGAAAGCTCCCAGAAGGATCAATTCAGGGTTTATTGCAGCTCCGGTTCTGGCAATCTGTGGCTTATATCACCAGTGGAGTTACCACTGCTGTGAGGTTAGGATAAATTAAAGGATATATGAGCCCCGGCCGGTGCTCTCTCAGGCTCCAGCCATTTTGTCGTCACGCAATAGCACCCCCTCCGGGTTTAGCGGTGTTTAAACATATCCTTTTGTCCGTCTAATATATCTGACATGCCGTAAGTGTCAGAATGAATGTGCACAATTGGTGTGCACAGGGATTTTTAGATTTCTTTTTTCCTGTGGGTTTAAATACCTGGTTCCCTTTTTCTTCCTATCCCTTGTTTGTATGTTTTGGGTACTGACTACCTGGTTTAGGACCTATCACAGGTGACAGGTGTGGGGTATACCTTTAGGACACTGTACTGATGTGTTCAGGCCCTAAGGGATTTTATCTACTTTACCAGCTGTCTAGTTCCCATGTTCTTCATCTCCTTTGGTCATTTTATGTTGGGTCACTATCTGTGATTGTGAGCCCACATACCATAATTGGGGTGAGGAGAGTTCTAAGACATTTACCGTTTGTCGGTGGGGTGTATTTCCTAGGGATAGGTGTGTGGACTAATTGTACCTGTGTGTCAGCTTGCTACCACCACCTGTGAGTTAAGCCATGCCACTCTGTCCATGCATACCTACCTTCGAAAGATTTTGCTTCTGTTTATTTTCAGGTGTGGTAGGCCCCCATTAAGGTCAGTGGATGTAGATCCCTCAACACATTGTTGCACAAAAACTGCCTTAACAGTAAGCAAGATCACTGCTTCCTTTCAGACCATAGCAAAACCTAGTTCAACAGCATACTTGAAAGAATTTGACTGTGCGCCACCCAGATTTTACTGAGCTACTAAAAGTATCTTTTAGACAAGGTACAGTTCTGAAGCACACTAATTACTTCCCTTCTTATGAACCCCACTAAACTGCTATCCTATATTTAACTTACTGATTGTATCCTTGAACTCAAGGTAATAAAAAATATATGAGAATGAGGTGATTTCTACAATCTCCTCCTTGGCTGTCAATCTGACTTCAGCCGGTTTGATGGGCAGAGACCTTCCTCGCTGCCATTAAATAGGACCTTTTTACCACTTTAGAAAAGAGTCATGTAGCAGTACTGAAATACCTCAATTTGTATGCAGTGCAAGACATGCCAGACCACAGAACCCTTCTGTGATGCCTATGAGAATGAATGGTGTGTCTGTGTCTTGTAATGTATTCCTTCCTTCCTCTCAAGCTATAAGTGTAAGAAATTAAAAAAGACTTCCTTAAATACAATACAAAAATAATAATTTGTTGAATAGAGATGTGATTCTGCCCATCATCCCTGTTAGTCAAAATGCAGATGCATCCCTTAGCTCACAGAATTAAACAGAGCCATGCATGTTATGGTACGGTACTGGGGGATTTAAACTTTGTACTGCTGCCATTTACATGGTCTCCAGGAGCTCTGGGTGATCTAAAACTCTGTGGATGCGTTACGTTAGATAGAGTAGAGTGAAAATGCAAGATAACTTTGCTTTGTATTGATGCATGCAGACAGAACGTGTTCCGAGCTATATATGCAGGACTGTTTCTTGGGAGTACAGAGGCATTTTGTCTCCACACGGGAGCCTAGTGTGTCTGCGCTGTGAAGATGCATAGGCTAGAAGTGTGGTCTATAGGTTGGTCATACACGTGCATTGTAGTGTTGTTTGAAGACTCATGGGAGGGGGCCTTTGGATTACTGTGAATGGTGGCATAGTTGGTCTGCATATAGTGTGTGTGAGCATATGAGTTGAGATGTTAGTCCCAGAGGATAGAGGAAGGCCTGGTAGGTGGTTTAGACCATCCATTATATGTCTCGATATAGATGCCCTTCTAGTGTGCTCTTATTGAGTGCAACTTTGAGGGGGAGGTCCTCTGTCCCATCCTTGAGTCAGCATTAACTCTGGTGCTGTGTATCTGTAAGAGTGCCAGGAAGTGGGAAACAGGGCAGCCTGCAGCAGTTTGTACCAGGTAGACGGTAATTGATAATGGTTACCATGAAGTGTGTAGAGTGGGAATTCTGGAGTGACTGTATTTTATTGGGTTCTGGGAGCTGAGATTTCCTGTGTAGTATATAGTAACCGTTCATGTGAATTTTTTTAGGGCATCGGGCAAGCATCATGTAGCTCTGACTGTGTTTGAGGCTCTGGGAAATTAAGCAAAATAGTACCTGGTTTCCTCGCTGCAAGCATACTGGGCATTGTCATTATTAGATACTGTGAGAAACCTGAGGGTATTCTCACTTCTGAACCCCTGAGATCCTTTGCACAGGTGGCCAGGGAAAGGTCATCCCTAGTGGATCTCTACCCTTGGGGCGGAGAAGCGAGAAGGATCACCTGGGTGGAGGATCCTTGGGAACTGGAAGTGGGGTGCCCTTGGGCGAGACATGGTATACCCCTTTCCCTAGTGACAACCAATACAACTTTTATGGGCTATTATAAAACAGCTCCCCTCGTTTCTCCACCATTGACACTTGACAGTACTGGGGCTGAAGAGGAGGCAACTAAGAGCAATGAAGACTGTGCTCTTTTACCATTCTATTACTGGGAAGAGAAAGATGCCTGCTAGTAGAAAAGGTCAGGCATGTCCCTTTAATGGAAGTCAGACAGGACAGAATAATCATTCACACCTGCAGCCTGCCAAGGGGCTGCAGGGGCATACATGGAGCCCAACCTAGTGACAGAGATCACCCTGGCTGCCATTAAATAGGACCTTTTTACCACTTTAGAAAAGAGTCATGTAGCAGTACTGATCACCTTGGTAGCGGATCCTTGAAATCGACGGCAGAAGGGCCAGTAGGCCGGTGCGTGCAGCAGAGGATCGTTCAGCATGGCGTAGGAGTAAGGAGTCCCTGGAGCGGACCAAGAAAGGTGAAGAGAGCCGTGTTGAAAGGCTGCCCCGTTTCATTATATTTAAAGTGCTAGTTCCCCTGTAGTGGAGGACCACCCCAGGAGTGTCTGAGGAGCAGTAGCTGGAGCCCCCACACTAGAGGAAGAAGGCTATGTGATCCGTGCTGCAGCCAAAACACCCTAAGCTACCAGTGAGTTTCTGGGGCTTAAGAAACCTGGTGCCCATGTGTGAACTTAAGCATTTTGTGTAAAACATTGTATCGGAGGGATCGCGTGCGGAAGAAAGCCGTTTTCTAAGGTCTCCGAACAGTTCAATTAAAGTGGAACAAACATTTATGCTTGATAAGTATACAAGAAAGGGGAATACTTAATATCAGAGTGGACGCATGTGGCAAGGAACACGTTCCCGAAAGTCTCTGAATAGCAAACTATACAATTAAAGCAAAACAAGCAGTTATCTTTGTCTACCATTAAACAAAAGGTGGTATCTTGCATCGGAATGAGCGTGTGTGATGAGAAACATGTGTTCGAAGGTCTCTGCACATTAAATTGTACATTGAAATTAACATTTATTTAACTCTGTATGAAGGGAAAACAAACCCTAAACCAGAGGTTTAATTATTGAACACCAAATTGAACTAAGACTTTGTTGCTCAACAGAATCCAACGCTTTAAAACCAAAAGGTGACAAGAGCAGGCAGACAAAGGACACTGCAGCCTGATACACAGAGACAATTCCAACCTGTGGGAAAACTACACAATAATTTAGACAATTTCAGCTTGTGGGAAAACTACAAAAGTATTTGAACTGTGCATTTGAAAACAATGTTAACCAAACTCTGGAAGATAAAGACATTGTGTGTTTCTTTTGGAATTGTGCTTTGAAACTTGGGGAAGGGTACCTTGAGTCCGTATTAGAAATCTTTAATCTCAAGGTCATTTTGTGTGATTTGGAACTTAGGGAAGGACACCCTGAGACCTGAAGAGACTTCTTTGAATTATAATTCTAAATAAAGGGGTTTTGAGACTATACTTTGTTGAACTGTTTTATACTTGGGCAAGGGAGCTGAAAAGAAGCTGTGAGCCAAGAAGCTCAACACTGTTTTCTGTTGGTTTCTGACATCCCTGCACGCTTAATAGTTATAGTTGTGAGGGCAAGCATGGGTTTTGAACACAGATTCCTAAATTCAGCTCTTTGACTCAGACTCTCCTTAGTCTTATTTAGGTAGGGAACCCCCACCTTAGCATATGGCAGGTTAGGCCTTTTTCCATCCTGACATAAAAACCGATTGTTTGAATTTGGAATCTGTTGTCTGTGTCCTTCTTCATGATGCCTTCAAAGTGCCCAAGGCTTTAGACCAAGTGGATATCTTGGGCTGATTACTTCAGGCCTTCGGTGTGAAGTCCAATTGGTCATTAACTGGGGTGTTGCCTTGGTTAGCCTGGTGTGTTAAAAAGCCTGGTTATTATCATTGTCCTGAACTTTAATTGTTCATGGATTGTGAAGATTGCCTTTGGAGAAGGATACTGCAGAGGTTTATTATGAGTCAAACTATTAAATTCCAAATCTGATATCACAGAGGCAATCCTCCACAATTGAAGTATAAAATACTGATAAATGGCTGTTTGGGTTGGATTATTGGTCTGATTAATTAGTTTGTAGAGCACCTAATGCATTGTGACAGGCACACGCAGATGTATGTTATCCTGCAACTGTGCCATTCAGATGTGTTGTCAGATTAGGCGAGTTTGCAGGGTAACCTCAGTAAATTCTGGAGTGGGAAGTAAGAATTGTCTTAGTCTGATGATCTTGACATCTGGATGCCTAACAGTTTCCTGTTTAGTAAGAAGGACGAATTGGAGTAAAATTTTTAATTTTTCTATGTAAAATGTTGTGAGCGTTTGTGTTTTAACTGGTACTTGACAGTGTGTGCTTGTTTCATTGCTTTGTTGCAGTATTGCTCTTGGAGCAGCATCTTTGGCCCTTGTTGTTTCATATCCCTTGATGAAGAGGATCACCTACTGGCCACAACTTGTCTTAGGTAAGCTTAACATGTGTTGTTAGTTGCTGTGGTTATGTACAGTACTTTTATCACTATTTGTCATCTTGGTCAACATGCGCTCCTTGCCGTGATATACCGTACATCTCAGCAAGCCAACTCACATACATTATTTACTCCCCATTGTCAACACACTTAAAAGTAAAGTTACTGCCCTGCCCTACTCTCTGCATGGTATGGCACTAGCTGGAAACCTTCCTGATTACATGTGAAGTGTAAGACAAGAACAAGACCTGTTGTATGCCAACAGGTGACCCCTACATGCACTCCTGTGGCATAACGGAATCCCTAAGTGGTGGTTACAGTTATTAACTCATTCAATGTCCAGCTTCAGTTACGTGAGTAGTATAGTCATGATTAATTTTGGGCTAAGAAAAGTCCAAACAGTTCAATAACCAAGTAAAATGAGAGTCTTTAGACTCGATCAGGATTTTTTCAAAAGTATAATCTCACGGTAAATATCACGAAGGACAAAAAGAAATTCATCAGATTCACATTAACAAATTAACATATGTTTAGCAAAGTTCCAGTTATATATTATTCAATTGTGTTCCATTTCTCACACAACATAAAGTAGTAACATAAAAGTTGACAGCTTGTAAACAATAAATGCAACAATAAACATCCTAATGGGCTCCACTCATGGTGTTTTTGTTAGTGTTTTGCCAACGCATTTCGGGTTCTTCCAGTGAGCATCCAGTATCCTTCAAAAAAATGCTTAAAGTACCTGATTCTATCTTGTAAAAGATTTTGACATTTCACCAACAGATGGACTAAGGTTTCAGGTTCTTCAGTTATTACAGAAGCAGCCAAAGTTTTTGTCTAATAGAATTAACTTCCATTTGGCTAAGACTTCATTTGTATGACAGATGTTTAATCTACATCTAATAAATTGATCACAGTACTTAGCCTCCAGAAATTTTATTACATAGTATTCTGTAGTTTGTGGTTTCTTATTTAGAGAGGTATACGTGTCTAGATGTTTGTATTTCAAGCACTCAGATCAAGTGTTCATCCAATCCAAGGACAAGAATTTTTTTTCCGCCTTATTTGGGTTCTCGATAAGTATCTCATCTGATATGTCCGCTGCTTTCATAAACTCTTGAACCTTACGCCACCATATGGACATATTTTTATGAATAATAGCTTTTTGGTACTTTGCTAATACATCAAGCACAGAATTAGGTTTTACATCCATAATGCATTTCCTATACAAACTGCATAGCTTCCACATATATAGGGAATAAAGCCATGTTAGTCCCAATTCAAAGCGGATAATACACATGGATCCAGATCTAGGCAATTTGAGCAGATTTTTCCAAAAAGACCCTTCTATTATTACCCAAAAGACCTGGTCCCACCAGTTTTGTGATTCTGCACCATAAATGGTCATTGGAACAGCTTTTTGCCGGTAAAATAATAACATAGGTGAAAGAGAAAATCTGCCATATTTATTGTTTATCATCATCGCTTGGGAACACACAGTTTTCATTTTTTTTGCAAAGTTCCGCATAATATGGAGCATCAGATATAAATTGATTGACATTCAGTCCCAGGTATTTATATTCACTGACAATCTCCGGTTTTTGTTGCAATTTCCATAGATAGTGATTTTTTGTAATCACATTTGCAGTCGCGGTTATCAAACTTTGGATTTGCTCAAATTAATAATCAGATTGTTATTCTGAGTATATATATCTAGTTGGTTCAGTAAAGCTGGCAATCCCCTGGCCGTCTTCGCAAGTAGAACCAAATCATCAGCGTAGAAGAGCTAGGGGATTGCGTGGCTACCCAGTCGTGGAGAATCGGAATGCACATTGCCAAAATGTCACACTATATCTGCAATGATAAAAATTAAATAGTGAGGATGCCAAAAGGTACCCCTGTTTAAGCCTCCTATAAGTATTTATAGGTTGTGACAGTCTTCCATCTAGGGAAAGTCTTATTTGGATGGAAGTTTGCGTGTGAAACTCTTGTATCGAGTGCTGTAAATGAACAAGACATTTGGCATCTGATAATTTATAAAACAGAAGATGTCTGTACACCGAATCGAAAGCAGTTTTCGAAGCCGATAAATGCAGCATATACCGACTGATTCATCTACCATTCCTTTTGTTTAATCACATGTAAGACATAGATTGATAGCCGTCCCTAAGCCTGCATAAAGCCTGATTGAAAGGGGTCATGAATATCAGACTTCTTAGCCCATGTGTTAAATTCATCAAAAACAAGACGGGCGAACAGTTGTGCCCGGGTGTCTAATAATGCTACTGGTCTGTAATTTTTAGGGCAATGTCGATCTCCCTTTTTGTAAATCGGCACAATGATCGATTTCTGCCAGTTTGTGCAATATGCTGAAAATGAACCACTTGGGAAAATATCACCATTAATATTCTTGCCCAAGCTTCCGGATGTAGTCTTAACATGATATTAGATAAACCGTCTGTGCCGGGGGCCCTTGAGGAACTTTGTCTCGAGATGTGTAAGACTATATCTTCTTCTTTGACTACTAACTCACTTAGATTATCAAGTGATATTGCTGCATTATAATATGACCAAGGGATATCTTCATATAAGGAATTATAATATTGCACCCAAACCTCCTCAGAGACCGCATTTATTTGCATTGGAGTTTGCTTAGTGGCAGTTACCGTCTTCAAGAGCCCCATATCATGGCTGAATTTTTGGATTCTAAGGATCATAAAATTAGCTGTGCATCAGCTAAATAAATCTCAGCTTTTCTCAATTTGACCCAGTTGGTATATCTGTTTTTCGGCCTCGTTGTCTCTCAAACTTTCATATAATTCAGAAGATACTTGAGTGCAGGAATATCAGCTCTCAGATCAATGTTGTCAAACTTATGCAGATGTATTTTCACATTTTTAGGAAACTGTTGGTTTGTATTATAAAACATTTGCAGGGCAGCAACATATTTTCCATCCGCGTGGATAATTTCAGGTTGTAAAATAACCAGCGGATAAGAGATAGCTATCAATAAATCATCAAGTTTGTCAGGCGTCCATCTGAAATAATTGCCTCTAGAGGATATTGTTAGTTGATGTGCATAATACTCAGCTATGTGCACTTGGTCCACTTTTGGCAATGACCATGTCAATTCAAGGATATTATGATCGCTCACACTTTGCTCTAAAACTCTGAAGGTTTTCATTGTGGCAAAAAGGCTATTGTCTATATAGATATAATCAATCAGTGCAGTTTAATTAGCCCTTTGCCACGTATGTCTAGGTGGTATATCCTCCTTACATGAACCATTTGTCATAAGGAGATCCCTCTCTTTCATTAGAAGGATCCAGTGTTTTGCTGTTCTTTGAATTTTTGATCCCTTAGTTGGAAAACATTTAATGCAATAATCGTGCAATCAATTGTTGGATCATTATTAATTAGATTCAGCACACAATCTAAGTTATGGAAAAACTGAGCATCAGTAATGGCTTGATGGTTCCAGTAAACATTTAAGCAAGCAATAACAACAGAGTCAACATACATTTTTACTAGCTGCATATGAATATTAGGAACAACCCATGGGGTTATCCTCAAGCCTGCAGAGGTCTTAACAGCTATCAATAAACCAGCCATGGGTCTTACTCTTGTCATTGTACAGGCGGGCAATAATACGATGGTATGGTTGTCCCAGATGGGAAGCAAGGAGAGACAGACTTCCTGTAACATTACTATATCATAGTCATACAATATATCTCGTGCAGATGCAGTAAGATGCGTGTGTCCTCGTGTGTTCCAGGACGCTGGTTTATAAACTTGATTGTCGTTATCCTTGAGTGGTTACTGAGCTGGAATGCTAGAAAGCTCTTTGGTCATTGTTATAGATCGATTATTTGTTTGTCCAACTTGTGGATATGAGATCGTTAAAGGGGCAGTCAGCCAGGGTTTAGACTGCATAGGTACCTGGTTATGAATTCTCATTGATTGATTTGATTCCATTACCCCTGTTGGATTAAGTACCAGAAAACCTAGTTGATAGAACTCTTGTCTGGCCTGCCATATGACATTCCTGACTACTCCCGATAGCATCCATAATTTTACCACAGAGGTATCATAGTGATGGATGAATTCTATTTGTGCTAAATCAATAGAGGTCTTGGAGACTAGGAATTTCTTCCATAATGTTAAGCACCAAAGTTCGATTAAGATCGTATCTGGGAAACTCTCCACTTCGACATTGCAAAATCAGGCTATGATGTGTGGATGCATCACAACTAGTATGTTTGTTTTGTCTATTATATCTTCTTGATGACCCACTCACCAGGACCATTGGTGCAGCTTGAAACACATTAGGCTGCTCCTGCCTCCTAGGCTCACTGGCACCTAATTGCACATGCATTTCTGACTCTGATTTAGGTTGCATGTTAGTTTGTCTGCGAAAGTCAATCCTTTCTTCTTCTGCATTTGGCTGCACAAAGTTTTGCACTGTTGGTGGACTAGACATAAAGAGACTAACAGATTTCTGTATCTCCTGACGTCTGTCCTCCAACGTGAAAACTGTTGGTTTACATTAACAGCCGAGTGCTCCACCGAAGGAATGATGAGGGGCACCAGCGCTTGGCTCAATGATCTGACTGTTTGCACCATTTTCATGTCCGCAGCCTTTTGCACCTCCTGGATCAAATTGTCCAGTGGGGGATAGTCGAAGTCAGACTTGTCTGGCTCAGCAGTTAATGTCAATTTACATTTTTCTGTTCTGCTGTTTTTTTATTCTTGGATAGAGCAGCATATTTTTTTTGTGACCACCAGGCGCGCTCTTTTGGCACTCTGTGTAGGTAATGTTAAAGAATGAATTAAATATCTGGAGTTTGATTGTGATTTATGCATTAAGGTTTTAGCATTGTCCATTTTGTCTAAAACAGTATTTCTTTTCTTTTTTCCCTGAGCAGTGAAGATCATGAATGCAGGCTTACTACATAAATTGGCCTTACTAGCCATCGCAACATCGTCAACCACCCCAGTACATCGAACCGCGCTAGCGCTTGTGGAAGCACAATCGTCTGTTTATACAAACCACTGATCTATCCACATCGGTAGCCTGAGCAGATTTGGATTTTAGTTTAGGTTGATTATTTGCAACCAGTTCGTGCTCAGATTCGTTTTCTGGGCGGTCATGTGTTGTTGCACAGATCTCTGAGACTGCAATCCTGATTTCATCATTTCATCAGAAGAGTAATTAGTTATTAATGAGTCTGTCATAGTGGTTACTTCCATTGTGCGAGTCAATGGTTTTCTAACCTCAGTTAATTCCTTCAGCAAGCTGTATTGAACATCCAATCTGCCATCTAGACTTTCATACAGTTTTGCTAGAGAAAATAAAGCTGTATTCATAGCTTGCAGGGATATTTCAGCGAATGGTAAAGCAGTCAACAAAGAAGAATCTTGATTCTGAAGAGAGGGTACTTTCATTGTCCTCGGAATCGGCTGAGCATAGGATATGTATAATACTGAAGATTCATGGGGTGATTGTGAAAACATCACTGGTGATTGAGAGAGATGCCCCGGAGTAGTTGTAATTTCCCATTCACCCGACCGATTTGGATATTGTCAGGGCACCATCGCTGCCAGACTATTTTTAGCACACCCCACCTGAGCATCACTCACCTCTTGTGGCAAGTCTTGTGCTGCCTCATGGGCATTGTCGAATGATAGCAGTGTTGGGTGGAGGCTATCTATATCATCATGGACGACCGCTGTGATATGAGTCTTGTTTTTGTATTGGTTGAGAATAGGTCGCTAGTAAATCAGTAGCCACAAACGCTGCCAATAGAGAATCAGACGGCGTGCATAAATCAATAGGCGCCTCCTTGTGAGGACCATCATTGATTTCTAGTGAATTTAAAGAGTTGGCATGTGATAGTGATGCTACTAGTTCTTGTCCAACTACGTTAGTAACAGTGGGTTGCTCTGGGTAGAACTTCCTTATAACAGAAGTTAAGGAATTCGCCTGTGCACATGTGTTTGATTTCGTGCTGCGTGTTAAATTAACTGAATGTGTAGGGCGTTTAGGAGTTTCCTGGGCTTGTGCCATTGCTGCCGCTATTTTTGCCGGCGAGGGAATTGCCGTTAATAAAATGTACAATTTTACCATATGCAGGGTACAATTATTATAGCTTATACGTAGGTGTGAATAAGTAAATAATACACAAATGTGTTAATACAAACACACAAATAAGTTCCAACTATGAAGTCACCCCTCGCCTCCTTACCCTCCTACCCTATCAGCCGTATCAGACCTTTGCAAGCCCTTCGTGAATGCGCACGTGCGAATGCGCGAGCGCCCGAGATAAGGGCTTTTGGGAAGGAGGCAGAGTCACTATTCACACATTACAAAATCAAAAATGAATAGTAATTAGGTACTGCACTCTGTTACTGCATCCGTATGTAGCTAATCAATTTAGTCCATAAGTAGTATACCGTGATAGCAGTGTTCCACAGTTCAAACAAGTCCGTACAATAATTGCAACGAAGGAGCCACGAAGAGAGTCACCAGCCGTATCAGCCCTTTGCAAGCCCTTCGTGAATGCGCGCGAATGCGTAAGCGCCTGAGATGATAAGGGCTCTTGGGAAGGAGGCAGAGTCACTTGTCACACGTGATAGCAGTGTTCCACAGTTCAAACAAGTCCGTACAATAATCTCAACGAAGGAGCCACGAAGAGAGTCACAAGCCATATCAGCCCTTTGCAAGCCCTTTGTGAAAGACTGTTATGAAATGTTTAGTTTGAAACTAAAGAAAGACTGTTATGGAATTTGTCTGAAGCTTAAAAAAGACTGTCATGGAATTTATTGTTTGAACAAGAACTTTGTGAGGCCTGTACAAGGACCTAAAGGAACTGCTTCATAAAGAGACACTTTTGACACAAAGGAACTGTTAGATAAAGAGACACTTTTGCCATCCTATCTAAAAATCCAGGAGAATGGAACTACCCTCTGGATCCCAGGATCTTTCCTTGGAAACCATTTTTGTGGAGATATTTTGATATTTTTGGTTGTTAACACTTTTTGCTAATATCAAGTCAACAGCGTTTCGTTATACCCTGTTGTTGTTTTATTTCTAGTGTGAAGGTCAGTTTAGAAGTTTTTGACACAAGGACTAATTATATTAAGTTACTGTCTACCTGACACAGACAGATCTTTTAGTTTTGGTTTTCTGGGTAGTGAGATTCCTCTTAAGAAAAGGGCTACAGAGGTGTGTTCTAACCCATTTCTGTTTAATAAAATGTCTGACTTTGAGAAAAACCCAACTTTATGTCCACTTCTCATTTCTGACTCCTCACACACCCCAGGAAAACGAGGAGACACACCTGCAAGTGGCTGTGACTATGCAAGGCCATTACTCAACTCTCAAAGCATCAACTATTTGCTGTGGCAACAGTCCTCCCCAAGGACCATTTGGCTAGCCCACTCACATCTCTTATGTTCCTTCCCCGAGTAACTCCTTCAAGATGGATGGGGCTTGAATGGGACATCTGAGCTACTATCTCTAAAACATTCTTCACTGCAAAAATCCTCAAGAAATGTATCTACCAACCGCTACAGGAGCATGCGGAAAGCAGCAACCTCCTTCACAAGTCACAACACAGATTCCTGCCAATGAGAGCAATGGAATCTACACTCTCCCAACATCAGGAACACACTGAAATAAAATGCTGAAGCCAACACATCAAATGCACTCATCCTGTATTTAACACTCAACACCACAAAATTCTCATTTAGATTGGAGGACATTGTTTTATAAGGAACCGTATTGCCCAGGATAACTTTTTTCCTTACCGGCAGGACATAAACCACATATGGCCCCTTTCGGATTACGTTAGCGCATCCTGACCAGTAGCGCATCCAAGTATCCAGCCTTTTTGCTCTTCTCTTTAATATGTCTAGTGCTGTGCTGCCAATGTGGAGAGAAAGTGAGAGAGAAAAAAACAAAACTTTTCAGCTGCAAGAGAAAGGCTTCACCCTCCCTTACAACTGAATAACAGCACAGCCGAAATAGCCCAGTGGTAGAGCTCTTTCCTCCCTTGTAAAGAGACCTGCCTCCAATTCCCCCTTAAGGAACTTGGGTAAATTAAATTAAAATTGAAGTCCAGCTTACTGTAAGAAAAGACAATAAAGACGATTGAACATTAAGTCCCAGTGTCAGCGTCCCAATTCTGGTTTACCAAAGTCCCTAGAACTTGTTTTTCGTAGCTTTGTGGTTACTTGCCGGATGTGTTCAAGACTGGCTGGTACCAGCAGGTCTTATTCTACATTGTTTCTTTCAGTTGTCTCGTGCACATATGCATTGTACTGCCTAATGCCTTTTAAAATACTGTAAAATGGCCATGATTTTCACCAGTCCTTTAGCCATCTTGTATTTTGTCTTTCTTCCTGTCCTCTCAGGACTGGATTTTGCCACATATGTTTTGCCCAGCTTTCCTAGGCAAAGTTGTAGTGTGTGTTTGTGGCTGGATATGGGGGCTGGGACTTTCTGGTCCCAGTCCACATCCTTGCCAAAGTGTGTCTGTTGCTGAGCAGATCGGGTGGCTAGAGACTGTCCATTATTGGACAACCTCTGCTAGTTTGCATTGTGCAGATACTTACTGTTGGAGGGTTTGGGGGCACCTCCAGCTTAAATTCTGGATGAAAGGATGTTTTTTGCAGCCATTCAGCAGATCGCCATTGGAGCCAAGACCCCTACAAAGAGGAGCATCCTGCTGAAGGGCAGGAAGCTGTTGTTACAGCCAACCAACATTGTCAAGTTCAACTGTCCCGGCGAAGCCCTGCTCCTTTGCTGATCTTCATATGGCCTTCATCTGTGCTTCGTCCCCTGGACCGGTGTGAACAACCATTCCTTTGACCCCTGCTTAAGGATCCTGCCCTTATACGCCTTTGAATGCATCCCGGAACCATCCTGTGGGCGGTCCAGCTTCCTCGTGGGCTACCTTGTTGCATCAGTCATTGTTCTGAGTTTGGACTTGGGGACTCCGCACACCCTCGACTTGTGAAACAAGAGGCCTTTCCCTGCAGTTACATCTCTCTAGCACAAAGAGGGCCCTTGCAGGACCAGCTTCTTTGTTTCGGGCACAACGGTCATCTTCCGACATAGTCAAGTGGTTTTAGATGCTCTTCACCTGCATCATGTCCTGGGGGTCCTGTAAGCGTGTTAAGTATTTCAATCCGGCGATACACCCTGGTCTCAGCCTAGTATGCAGCGCACAACTAAAATGCTCATTTTGTTATATATGTAGGTTCAATATTTGAGAGATACACTACTCATATCACACCCCTTTTTCAAATACCCCGGGTCACGGTGGACCAGGAACCAGGCTGGTTGGTAAAGGTAATATTTATTTATTTAAAATTCAAGAAAAGCGTACACTTTTTAATATATGGGGCAGCAATCACCAATGAGGTGACAATAACAATAGGAATGTAGGCTATGCACTTACATTAACCCTTTAGCAACACAGATGGAAAACACCAGAGAATAGAGACACTTTTGAATTTTTTAGAAAGATAGCACTCAAGTTAGGATTTTCCCCTGCAGTATTCCTCAACCCACAAATAATCAATTCTAAATAGATATAAGGAAGCAGCAGGTCATCAGGAATGCGGAATAAGAAACCAAATTCAAATCCAACCTTCCCTCAAACAAGAGAGTAAAACGGATTTGAGACCCTTGCAATGTTAAAATGACACTCGGAAACCGGTGAATAAAACAATGAATGTGTGCAAAAATCCTTTAATAAGTACAATTCTCTAGGGGAGCAACACTAGAAGGTTACAAGCAATCATAAGCAATAGATAGAGCAAAAGCATACAATTAAAAAACGAATGGAAGGTTTAAAACAATTGATAGTAAAAATAACACGTGTACAACTTTGCAGAAATGCTAATTTCCGCCTGAAATTAACCAAATGGTTTTGACAAATACAGGTGAAATTCAATTTCGTTGGGGTATAGCTATAGATCCTAGGTACAATCAGGAAGTGAAATGAAGTCTCTAGCTATAAAACTGAGGGAGATATGCAAGATAGTATGAGGTGCGTTTTTGGCAAAATTGGGCCGTGAAAACAGAAAAGAAATTCATTTTGGACAAGAACAGTTTTACTCTATACTAGAGCATTCAAGCTATAATAACAAAGAAGGACACAGTAAGCTCCAGGGTCAGTTCATGAGTTCAACCCTAGTTCCCCAGCGCCTGCCCTGGCGGAACCAGTCCGATCACTCGAAATAGGATTGATAGTTTAGGATTTAAATTACAAGAATTACTAAATAGATGGCGCTTGCACTAGAAATCATTGACAGGGTTGTAATAAGGATTCTGACAATGTTACAAGTTAAGAAGGTAAGGATAGGATGGTTTAGAGATTGGGATAGGACAAGCCAAGGCAAGGTATGCTATGGTTTTCTATGGTTCCTATTGATACTCACAGTCCACTTTTAGTTTGGATTTTGGACAGTCAGCGTTCTGGATCACCACATGGATCTGATCTAACACAGGACAGCCGGACAAAATCAGCGGGCATGGACTGGATACCGGACTGGCACTTCTGGTTACTGGATACTACAGATCAGCAAGATGGCAGGTTTGCAGCAGGCATAGATGTAGTCGCAGCAAGCCAAGCTAGTTTAGGAAGCTTCCCACAATTTGGGTAATGGGATTTTAGAATGGAGGTTTCAGATTGAGGCCTTGCTGGGAATGGGGTCAGTAATGCATAGGCCTTGCTTTGCAAAGAAAATCTGGAATCAGGATCAAAACAGGATGAAGGAAACAGGAACCGGACGCCACACAGAAATTCAGGAAGAGGGTCAGGAATCAGTGTGTGTTGAGTTTGTTGTCAGGGACCCTTTATATAGAGGATAGTGACATCCTTGACTATATTGCTGGGCTGGTTTAGCTAAGCACGCCTTTAAATAACTGGATTGGGCAATCAATGTTAGCTGCCTCCCCTGGGCGGTACCCAGTTTAGGAGGTTGTATGTTTTTATGAGGTAAGAAGACTTCCCACAGACCTTTTTGCCAGAAATCTGTCATATAAGTATTTAAGCATTTGTACAATGGTAGCACCTTAATAAATTGGATAATCAGGTCACATATTGTATGTAAAGTACAGCTGTCCAATCCTGCAATCTGTGAGACCTTATTTTGGGCAGTTCCTACTTTTTCATAATTTTAGGCATGAAAAGTTCGGCCTAAAATTCCATAATTTTATACATATGTGGGTACTGTCATGAGAGAGGTTTGTACAAAAATGTATGTTTGCAACATTTATACTTTTCTTTAAATCCTCAATATTTTACCATTTCTGTCGAGAGTGTGTCATTATACCAAGTTTCAAAATAAAGCACACACGATTAATTTTAAACTGGGAAGTTTTCACAATTTTTCAAAGTCTTTAAAGTTTCTTCATGAAATAATCTTTAAAAGAAATGGCAGGGGCTGAACCATTTTTTTCTTGTCAGCTGACACCAACTGGCATTTCCTTCAAAGCAGGATGGGGGGCTTCAGCTTGATTGTAGATTTTATTGCCCTTTCACACTTCCAACTTCCTTGCCCTGGGACCTACATTGTCCGTGGGCTCAATAGAGAGGAAAGTCTGTCCAACCCTGTGATTATCAGGGAGTTGCCAGGAGCTGCTGAGAGAGAGAGCCCTCCTCTAAGCAGAAAACCTATTTTTCAACTTGCAACTCCAGCACCCTGGTTTTTAAAATCCTTCATTTATGCTCTTAAATCCAGAATTAAAACAAGCCTATTGCATTAAATAATCCCTGTTATATAGTCTCAACAGCAACAAACCTTTCCCATTGCTAGGTAATGCAAGCTTTCATTCAGTAATTTACTTTTTGAACAGAACATTTTTTTAGTAATTTTGCAAAGGCCAGTTTTTTTTTTACTCACGTGGTGCAGCCAATATTTATTTCTTTAATTCAACTTTTCATCTCCAGCGGATTCACACACTGCCATGCAGCTATAGTTATTCTCTTGCATGGATAGTTGTTCTGCAGCATGGATCCATTGAAACAGGCATAGTTCAGCTATTGAGAGTCTTTCTCTGAACAGCTGAGTTTTAGATAGTTTTGCAAAGAAAATGAACGTGTTTCCCATGTAAAATGAAAGCAAAGCCCCTGGTTGATTTTTTTTTTTTCAGAGTTGGTTTGACGGGGCTTGTCAATTCAGAATTAGGCCTGGTTTGGCTGAGACACAATGAATGATCCTGGGCATAGCTGGGCCTTTTCAATCACGGTAGTTTCATGGTAAATTGATGGATTTAGCGTCAAAGCAGCTTTTACAAAGAGTGAAAAAGCTTAATTTTAAAAGGGAATTTTGGGGTTTTCAGCAAGGCTGTGCTGCCTCTTTCACTTAATTCCATGTTAAAAGTTGCAGAGCACACCGGCACACTCCTGCAGTGTGTACTCTGTTCCTCCCCGCCTGAAATGTGTGTGGCAGGGTGATACAGCTATTTATTTGATGGTTGTAAAAACGCAATTTTGAGATACTGGCACGCACAGGAGCCAGCGCAGCCATATTGCTGTTTCTTGTGCAAATGCAGCATAGTGATATGGTAACGCACAGCTGAGTGGGTCAATATATCCCGCAAGGGACTAAATAGGGGTCCTTTTTTAATTGTCCCAGGCTAATACAGCTGTCCAGTCCAGGAACTGTCTTGCCAGAGCGCGGAACTGCCAACTAGCAAGACCTAATATTCTGATGCCGAAAGTGACTTCTGCACTTGAGATCCCTGGACCTCCTTCATCAGAAGCAAGTATAAGGGTGCAGAAGGAGGAGGCTGACTCACAGGTGGCAGAGTGATTGCTATCTAAATATATTAGGTATATTTCCATATTCAGCTGATGCAATTTATCAGTGTTAGGTTGCCCTCTGCTGTCCAAATGGTAAAGTACGCCTCTGTGTGCCCTTCCACTACAACAACAGCTATCACTTTAACAAACAGGCTGAGCACAGTTCTATGCGGTCACCTTCACCTTCCACTACTGCAAACATTTGGAATAATTTCAAGTTACTGCTTTCCACCCCCACTTCTCTTCACACAGGGCACAGCGGTTCCAGTGTCAATAAACAGTTAATTACCAGCTCAACGTTTCAGTCTCTAAAGATCGAAACGCTGTAGGGCGAATGCCTCCTCACATGCTAAAACTGAAAGTAGATGCTGTCATTATGCTACTACGCAATGTTATGCCATCACAGGGACTTTGCAATGGAACAAGGTTGACAATTATGTGTTTACAAAGGCACATCATATAGACATGTGTAATTTATGGATTAAACTTAGATACTCTTCTTATTGGGCGCATACCTCTCATTCCATCTCAGACAAATATGCCTTTCAAATTCAAAAGAAGACAGTTTCCTATACGTTAAGACTTTTCAATGACCATTAATAAGTCACAGGGACCCACGCCCCCTTCCTGGAAGTGATCAGTGGTAATTCCGATATTTAAGAAGGGGGACAGAAGTGACCCTATGAAATACCAACCAGAAAATAAAGAGAAAACATGGCATTCCCGCCCTGCCTCAACTAAAATACTTATGGAGTTGTCATAATGTCCTTGTAACTTGGAGTCCACCGTCAGGTCTCAAAATCTAAGACTGAGTCCCTTACACTTATAGCTGGAAGTAAACTCAACTAATGCATATTGAATATTGAACTGAAAAAATACTTTAAATTAAGCATAACACATGCATCTCAAATACCAAATTGAATGGAAATTTGAAACTGAGCACAACTGATGCATATTACATTCCGAACTGAATGGAATCCGGAAATTAAACATGCTGAATGCATATTGAACACTGAATTGAAATAAATCTTAAAGTTATAAATATTTAATATTGAATGGAACTTGGGCAGTGTGGCAAGGCTAAAGACTGTCAAGAGGTGTGTGATGTGATGGCAGAGCCAAGAGACTAGCAAGGAGAAGCCGGAGAAGTGTAAAACTGCACATGAAGCCAAGAGGGCAACAAAGAAGAACTTAGTGAATATGACCTGGTACACATAGGAAAGCACTGAAGAACCTGTGTAGGCTGGAGAACCTAGTGATCCTGGTTGCGTGACCTGTGATGGGTTGACCGTGTGGTCTGACAACTGTGCCTAGACCAGTGAGCCCTGAATGAGGAAGACAAAAGACCTTGTGAAATTAACCAAGGAAAAGCATTGTAAGTGAACTGGTGAAGTAAACCAGTAGGGTCAGGTTGACCTCAAGTTATGTTGAACTTTTGAAAAGAGTGAAACAAATATAAATGGCAGAGTTAAAGTCTAGGGGAAGGGAACCCTGGGACTTGAGGAACTGCTTGTGTTATCTTGAGAAAGAAGCCTCAAGATCTCTTTTGCTTTTGAACTTTGTTGCTTGGAACTTGGGGAAGTGAGCTCTGAGGATTGTTTGTAACTGTGTTGCTTTGAACTGGAGAAAGGTAATCTTGAGACTTTTGTGGAACTTGCTTTTACTTGGGGAAGGGAACTGAGAGAAAGCTGGTAACTGGAGGAAGCTCAGAACTTGGAGTTAAGCACCATTTCTTTTATTATTGACATACCTGCTCACTGGTTAGCTTTAGTTGTGAGGGCAAGAATAGGTTTTGGACACAGATGGATTTTAAATTTGAACTCTTTGACTCAGATGTTCCTTGGTTTCATTCAGGTAGGGAAATTCCACCTTAGGATAGGGCAAGTTAGGCCTTGTACCATCCTGACATTTGATTTATAAAGCATATTTGTTTGAACTTTAATTCTGTCGTCTGTGTCTTGCTTCATGATGCCTTCACAGCACATGTGTGTTCCTCACGAGCAGGGTATGGGCTGGTGGCAGCTACATGCTGACTTGACAGTGGCTCTGAGTGATCTCCATTTTTGGGAAACACGGACCTGCAATTGGAATCAATGGATTCCTGAACAAAGGCAAGATGGTCACTGTAGCCTCTTGGTTTCTATTGCCTTTACACTTTGTTTTGGGAAGCCCTGACTCTGTCCCTTTCTCCCTGACTAACTGTTGGGTGGAAAGTCAATATAGGACCCTGGGGCTGTCAGACATACTAGAGTCTTCACAGGGATTGTGTGTTGTGGGCATACCCTTGGGGACCACCTATGTGTACCTGTATGAATGGAGTCTGAAGTCAACTCACATTCTGTGTTGTGAGTGTCTGGTTTTTGTTGTGTGACACAATTAATGGGCCAGCCCTGACTTAAACTGGAGTGAATGCAGTCTAGTGTTCTTAAAGGCTGGGTGTTTACTCCAATCCTCATTCTGTGACATGCGTTTCTGGTTTGGGTGAATGGCCTGAATGCCAGTGAGCCTGATTGGCTGCCTGCCTGCATGAATTCACTTGTAAATGATTGACTAACTGAGCCCGGCTCAGCCTGAGTGAATGGGCAACACATGTGTATAACTAAGGAGCCCTCACTCACCAATTTGTTCTGACGCTGAAGCTTGAATCCTGGGTCCAGTCGGACAAAGGAGTCTGCAGCTGCATTTCTACAAGGAATCTGAAGAATTCTGAGCTGGTTCAAGGACTGAATCAAGAGAGGACTTGGATAGGCGATCTCTTACCGAGCTACAAGGGACCATTGTGCACCTGCTACTCTTCATCAGAAGTACCCTGGAAGCCAGTCCTATGTCACTGCCGTACAGAGAAGGGGTCTTCATGAGTTCAGAATAGGAGTGCCTGGACATCTTGATCCGAAAGAATCCAGTTGTGTCGCCCAGGGTCTGGAAGCCAGATTGCTGCATATCGCCCACAAGAGGGGGTAACCTGGCATAGATCTGTTGAAGTGTGAGGAATCTGTTTCCGAGGTACTTGTCAAGTAGAACTCTGCACCCTCTATGTTAGTTCACGCACTTGAAATTAAACAGTCACATTAACCAGGGTAACAATGGAGTCCTTGATTCCTCTACTCCATTAGGAAAGGGCAATTTTGGAAAGGGTTACCCTAGGAGTATGTTTATGCGCTCATTCGTTTGAATTCATTG
The DNA here is from genome assembly GCF_040938575.1 of Ambystoma mexicanum. Classification (NCBI taxonomy): domain Eukaryota; kingdom Metazoa; phylum Chordata; class Amphibia; order Caudata; family Ambystomatidae; genus Ambystoma; species Ambystoma mexicanum. The sequence goes on from NC_090935.1 coordinate 1,417,977,822, forward strand.
AAGGAAATAAAAGACATCACACGCCTTATGTATTTGATTCACACAGTGTTGATTTATATAAAAATTCAATGCCCGTTAATGATGACACGTGTTTCGACTTATAAAATGTCTTTTTCAAATCGGGGCTTCAAATCAAAACAAAATGGGCATTCACAGTTATTGTTGACAAAAAAAACATAATGAAACGCAATTGTTATGATCATTGCCAAATTGTAACATGAGTGCAAAAAACAAAACCATCAATAGTACGTTTTGTAAAACATAAAAGTATTAGTAGTTGTTTGTTCATTCATAAAGTAAAGAAATGGCCATGTTTGGGCAGGGGGAGAAGGTTAGGAGGTTTTTGGGAAGTCAAAAAAGAGAAAAAAAGAGACAAAAGATATAATATCATTGGTAAGTATAAGTATGATGGAACTTAATATAACCACACTGTCACCCTGCTGATGGATATGTGTAAATGATGTAAATTACATCAAATTGCAGTTTCATTTTGTGTCTTGCTCAGTAGTTGTTGTTCATCCGCATTACGTGCTTTACGTTAAAAGTGAAAATAGGTTTTTTTTACTTTCTCTTGACTAAGCACAGGCAAATGTATGTGTCTGCATAGAAATTGCATGGTGGCTGCACCAAAAGGTTGCCGTAGGGCTGAGTTGCGTTGCGTGCGGCAACATTATTGAAAAAATAGAGTATTTCTATCGTGACTATGCAGGGGCAGAATCCACGAGGGTTCGCATGCCTCTGATCCATATTCAAATCCTTGGTGGACTAGTCCTTTTATGGAACTCACCTCCATTTTCCTCAGGTAATGCCTTTCCGTCCTCATGCAAGTGTGTCCACCCGATCCCTGTCTGTTATGTGGCTACGTTGCTACGTAACCGTAGTCCTTCTACTATTTCTGACTTGGCCGCCATGTTATGGGCTAATCTGCTCCATTTCCAATGAGTAATGCATGTTTATATTGTCATTATACTCAGTTAGGTGTTTAGGTGGATTACTGTCTAGATTGTAGTTTAGCCTGGCTAAGTCCGAACGTCTCACGTTATCAATATGATAGGCTAGCTAATTATTTGTGACTAATACATTTTAACTGAAGAAATTAACCAGTGCCTAATGTGAATGTTAAATAGCTCGCTTTTGCTACATGAAATTTTCTAAAGTATTACATTTGTATTATATTTACTCTCGTTGCAATGTAATGTTTCCCGATTTTTTATGGGCAAATCCCATTGTGGATGTCTGCCGTGCCTATTCATGATACTAGCCGGAAATACATAGTCAGTGCTCCGTCTCGGTGCCAGAAAGCTCACTTATAAATGCTAAGTTCAAATCCAAATTAACCTAATGGTGGATAAATACTGGAGTAAAGTGAAGTTAGATAATTAGACAGTAACTTGTGTGTGGTCATTGGAGAACAATGTGCCATGCCTACAAAGTACCACAAATAAAGGGGGGGATTTTTTAAAAAATTGGTTTAACTATACTGACCAGATTCATATTTGTATGAATCTAATGGCAGGTAGTTTGCATGTTCTATCCTTTAATTCAAATAGCAGATCACAATAGTTTGAGGACATTTGTCAAAAATGTGATGCACCTGTTATGAAATGGGTGTGTGTATTCTCTCCTATAACCAAGATGAACAGGTTAAAACATTAAAGACATTTTACAGAAAAGAATACATCTTGTTGTCCGAGTTTAAACCTCTTTCCACTGTATGGAATTTGCTAATCATTTTCACTTCTTCCTGTCGTAGTTTTAGTTCATGATATCCTCCTCTTGGTCCTAGGGTTACCCTCTTCAAACTTGCAAATTGAAAGTTCTTTTGTCATTGCATTGGTGTTCCTTTTGCCAATGCTGGGCCAATGGTGAGTTTGTGCTTTGATTCCGTATGGATGAGAAATGGTCCTTAATTCTCTTATGGTGCTCCCTATGTAAATCCTGTGGCATTCGCAAATGATAACATATATGACATATTTGGTTCTGCAGTTAATATGTTCAGAAATGTTGTGCTTTATGCCATATTTGTCTTCAAAACTTGATGTGCTGGCCATAGCGTATTTGCACATTGTGCAGGTCCCGCATTTCCTAAAGCCCTTTGTTTGTTTAGGTAACCAGGTGGTTGCATTCACTGTCTTTAATTCTGGAAGTAAAGATGGGATAAGTATATTTTTGATGGTCCTTGCTCGTTTGAAAATTATCATTGGACTGTCCTTAATGTAGTTTCTGACATGTGGGTCCAGTTGTAGAAGGTGCCAGTTCCTTTTGAGGATGTTTCTCAAGGTTCCATTATTTTTGCAGTATGTCATAATGAAGCTGACTTCTTCCATTTGGTTGTTAGTTTTGTTTTTGGCAGTCTCTGTTCTGTTCAGATTTCTGGCTTTCCTTTGTGCCTTGGTAATAGTTTGAGTGCCATATCCCCTAGCTTTAAACCTTCTTGAAAGCAGGTGACATTCTTCCTCAAAAGTCTCTTGTCCAGAACAGTTTCGGCGGGCTCTGACATATTCTCCACTTGGAATGTTCCTGATGACCGAGTTATGGTGACAGCTGGGTGCAAATAGAGTTGAGTTTGCCTCTGTGGTCTTTCTGAAAGTCCTAGTCATCAAATGGTTTGCTTTCACATAGATGTTGAGATCCAAGAAATCTATTTCTTTTTTACTAGAATTTCCAATAAATTCTATCCCCGTAGAGTTAGTGTTGGCTCTGTTCCTAATTTTTCCAACCCGTCGTCTTCTCCTTTCCATATTAATAGAATGTTGTCTATGTATCGAGTCCAAAGGATCACATGTTGTTGATATGCTTCATCTTCATACACGTTTGTCCTCATACATCGCCATCACCAGGTTGACTAGTGCGGGGGCAAATTATACCCCCATTGCCACCCCTCTGGTTTATCAGTAAAAATCTCCATTGAAAATAAACACGTTGTTTTGCAGGTTAGGAGTACCATTTCCTTTAGCATACTGACTGATTGAAATTTAGAAGCTGTTGTTTGAGAGAAAATGTAATCAATTGTTTCAATTGCCGTGTCATGTCTGATAGATGTATACAATGACTTAACATCCCAAGTGGCTAATATATAATCAGATTCCCATTTGATTTAAGCCAGTTTGTTGATTGCAGAGGTGGTGTCCTTCAGATATGCTTTAGTTTGGTTTACCAGAGGGCTGAGTATGTTGTCAATAAACTCTGCCATGTTCATTGTTGCCCAGTTGATCCCACTAAGAATGGGTCTCCCTTCTGGTATTTTGTCAAATGCCTTATGAATTTTCGGTAGAAAATATATTGTAGGTAAAGTATGTTGTTGCATGTCCAGGAATGATTTTTCCTCATCTGTGATCAAACCCTGTCTGTGCCAGTTTGTTAAGGCGTCTCTTAGTTCAATTAGAATTTGCTGTTTCGGGTTACCGTCAAGTTTATTGTAGCATCAGGGGGTGTTTAAGTGGTTTGTAGCCATTGTTACATAGTCTTCCCTATTCATAACAACAATTTTGCCTCCCTTATCCGCTGCTTTTATAGTCAAGTTTTGATTCAGTTAGAGATTCTGCAAAGCCGTTCTTTCTGCTTTAGTCAAATTGTCGTATTCGTGTTTAAAATTATTTCTGTTTTTCTTTCTCTTTTGGTTGTCGATAAGGTCCTTGAGATCTTTAGTGACTGCTTTATAGAAGGTGTCCACAAGGTTGTCTGATATTAATTGTGGTGTGAACCTAGATTTTAATTTCATGTCCTTTGTCTGAAGACTGGTCTGTTGTATCTGTAAATACTGTATGGTTTCAGGAATGGGTCGCTCTACCGTATCTTGTAATGAGCTCAAGAGATGGATATTGCTTAAATCTTTGATTGTGTAGTCACTGTCCTCAATGTCTGGTTCTTTGGCATGGAACATCGAAACTTGTGTTGCAAAGTACTTTTTTAATTTCAATTTTCTGACGAACTTAAACAAATCTATGTGCACATCAATTTTTTTCTCTTTTTTGACTTCCCACAAACCTCCTACCCTTCTCCCCCTCCACAAACATGGCCATTTCTTTACTTTATGAATGAACAAACAACTACTAATACTTTTATGTTTTACAAAATTTACTATTGATGGTTTTGTTTTTTGCACTCATGTTACAATTTGGCAATGATCATAACAATTGTGATTCATTATGTTTTTTTTTGTCAACAATTAACTGTGAATGCCCATTTTGTTTTGATTTGAAGCCCTGGTTTGAAAAAGGCTTTTTATACGTCGAAACACGTGTCATCATTAAAGGGCATTGAATTTTTATATAAATCAACACTGCGTGAATCAAATACATAAGGCATGTGATTTCTTTTATTTTCTTCAATGGAATTCAAACGAATGGGCGCATAAACATACCGCTAGGGTAACTCTTTCCAAAATTAACCTGGCATAGTGCTGCTTGACACTCAGAGCTGCAAATGTTCCACCTGATCAAAGAATCTTTCAAGGGACATCCCTGGCATGACACCTGACCACTTTTTCTCACCGAAGAAGATCCCAATTTGATTTGTGCAGAGGGAGGTTCGCCGGTGGGTTTCCAGCCACCAAAAACCGAAGAAGATGTGCTGAGGGTCTAGACTTGGTGAAGGTCCGTAGTCTAGTCCATTGGTCGAGTCCAGATCACCAGACGCCATCCAGAGGTCTGTGCTGCGGCTGCAGCACCTAAGAGCCAAAAGTCGGTAGACCACCAATTTCTTAAAGCTGACACCTACTCTGCCACTGTAACTAGGAAGAACATCTTCCAGATTCAGGAATAATCCAGGGGTCCCAGATTCATCTTGAATCCTGTTCTCCTGCGGCGTCTCAAGTAGTTTGGTGTAGTGGAACCTGTAAAAGTAAAGCAGAACATTAGTCAACATTTATGGACTGGGCTGTAATAGACAAGATAAGGTACACCCTAACTTTTTCCTTACAGGTTTCTCAGGTGGAGGGATTCTCACACAGTACAGTATCACTATTTAAGTCTAAAGAAATACTACTGCCTAGCTTGTGAAACTAATCTGCCTTTGTTCCTTGACCTATGCAGTTACACCTTGCTTGGCAATTCACATGCTGTTTAAAAACTGTCAGCAGTTGGTGCATTTTTTATGAATCTAAGTATTGTGTGGTACCACATAAAGTATAAATAGTATTGCCATTGTTAGAATAGTACTGCTAAAGTACAAAGTGTTTATCATGTATATGTATAGATTTATCTGAACCCTATTTTATATAAAGAAGCTGTGTTATAACCTGACCTAGTTTGTGGACATTCCTTTGTGGAGGATTGGGGATTTACTGTACTTAGGAACCAGCCTGCATCACCTCCTGAGAGCTTAAGCCTTGGTTGCTCGTCCATAGCTACCATATAGAGAACCTTGGCCAGAGTGGTCTCTGTCTCTACCCCAACCATATAGAGGGCAGAAGTACAGATACGCCCTCCAGTCTTTACACAGACCCAGGCTTTTCCAACACTCAGTGATGACAGACTTTGTTTCCATAGCCTACCAAGTACTGCCACGAGGAAGATGATTTAATCTTCACTCTCCCTTTTGGTGCAGTTCCCGACACAAGTTGATCTGTTTCGATATGTGGGCAGACTTGGTTTACTCGCCTGCCAAGTACTGACATGAAGAAGATGATATGGGACTTTTTCTTGTTTCTCTTTTAACAAGCTAGGGGATTGATGATAACCCCTAACTGGGAACTCCTTCCCTTTATCGCTCCCAGAGTTTCTCTTTACGCAAGTGTATCTTTTGCTGCCCCAGTTCTTATGATGTGTTCCTCTGTTACTTTCCTGTTTTTCCAAAAGCCCTCTTGTGTCCCCATTAGCCAGCCTGTGTGCTCTCATACCTCCAGGGATCTTCCTGGCGGTCTCTGGTCTATCCCAGGGTCTGAGTTCGGGTTGCTTGCGTCCTTCATGTACTTTGGCTCCGCTGCAGTGCCTCTGCAGCATCTGGCTGTCTGCAGTTCTCGTGCCCGCTTTGGATCACTGGTCAGCCCTCTTCCTTCTGCCAGGCCAGTTTCTGTAGGAGTCCTTCAGCGTCAGACTCCTTAGAGACGCCTCAGTCCTCCTGACCGCGTCCCGGTGTGCAGCCTCTTCATGCTGCTGCTCTGGACCACTTCCCTGCTCTCTGCTCCTCCTGGGTTGGCTTGACAGATTGCGTGGTCCCTCGTTGGTTTTTATTTTGGTTTCTTTAATCAGCTCTTGCAAAACACTAGATTGCTCACCTATCGTTCTGGTACCATTCTTCATAGTTCCACACTTCCTCCTTTTCTCAGTATGTGCCGTACACGTCTCCCATGGGTAGTCTTTACTATTCCTCGTCCCAGTAGGCATCAGGCTTGTGGCCCTACACAGATACATGGGCTTATTAGGGACTGTGTTGAGGTGTGAATTATTTGTAGGGTTTAAGTGGGGGTGTTTGAAGTGATTTTACTTCATTCTCCCTCGTTGGTCGTCTTTGTCCCTAGAGGGAGAGTCTCTCCCCACAAGATCCTCCCGCTGTTCACCACCCCTAGGGGGACTTTTAGGCAGCAGGATCACCTCCCTGGCCTCATGGGAAGGTGTTCCCCTTTGGGGAGAAGTGACGACATCTAGGGATTTGTCGCACAAAACATAGAGCATGGAGGCACACCGATTTCAGGAACTGCCAAAGTGGTCCCAGAGTGAATCGGATTACAAGAGGTGAGTAAAGATACCGGTCCCTACCCCCCTACCTCCATAGCGTTTAACGAGTCAAAAGCTCTTTCTCTATCCCTCCCTTGCCTGACCGTGTTTTTACATCACTTTTTGCACCACGTATCCAGACTGCAGCCAATGCTAAATGGCTGCAGATAGCTCACTAGGAGCTATTGCAGCTCACAAATGGAACAGAGCAGGGTCTTAATGCCATCAAGGAAGAACTCAGAGCAGTTAGGTTGACCACCCTGCATAATAGGTATGTGCTGTACTTAATTACAGCAATGGAAAGTGGAGTTTGTACCAAAATACTTGTTGCACATACATGCCTTCAAACGATGCTGCAAATGGCTACAGCTATGAATGCATTGCCCACACTCCAGACTACTATGGAGAAAGAAAGCAGTAGGGTGGTCGAAGATAACTGATATACCACTGTTTTTTCTCGGGTACCCACATGATTAAGCAACATCGTTAAAGTGCTAGTTCCTATTCTCGTAGTGATGCTCATTGTTCTCTGTCTCGGCTAAAGGTTTTGGGATGTTGTAGAGGGAGTGGGTCTAAGGGAACATCCAAGATGGTGCTCTCACTCAAGCAGTTAATTAACACAAGACATGTGCATGCACAGACAGATAAAGGGGCAGGGGAAATTGAACACCATATGGTCCAAATAAGCAATCCAATGGTTCCCCTGTGGAGTTTTCTTGGTATACCCCAAGACCCAGAAAACTACAATGAACATTGGATAGATTGTAATGGGGATGTCTATTGTTGTTTTATGGCTTGTATGCCCAAGTAGTACACACCTCCCGTCCTTCAATCCATAGCAAATCCTCCCTTCCTTCCAAGGATGAACAACAATTGTGCCTTATGCTAAGTTTCCTTTTGCTGAAGGAAAGCCACAAATCAAAAATATACTGTACACGATCCCTCGGAGTGAACAGCCCACAAGCAACATCAAACGCAGTGAGTGACCTTCACCCCATGGTAGCGATTAGCCCGCCCTCATGCACCAGTCTCACGAAATGTTTACTCTCCCCCTCCCAGCGCTGAGCGCAGCCAGCCCCCACCATCTCTGTCAGCGGTGCGCGTCTCCTGTTCTCACGGAAATGTAGCTATTTATTTTAGCAAGTATCGAGCCCTGACAAAATGTGCTCGTCCAAGATTGTGAGACCAAGGCCTGCTCAAACCTTAGTGCCCCATCCATCTCCGCTGACCGACTCTTGCCCTCTCCGCCCCATTCCTGCCAGGCTGCGTTCACCTAAACCCATGCCTCCTATTCCCTTTGAACGCATCTGGTCACCAGACCCTACCCACGCACCACCTTCAATTCACCTACCATATACCTAATCTCGAGTGGTCATATATTCTAGTAACACTAACACCTATCAACACTGTGTTTGAAATTGTATGACTACAAAGGCAGCAAATCAAAGATCTTCCCTTCTGATGAGGCATCCGAAACGAACGACCCCTAATACATGCTGTACCTATTTCACACCACCAACCGCCTTTCATGCAGTGCTTTGCTTATAGTCGTTAGTTCTTGCATGCCAAGTTTGTTATTTAGTTTACGTCTCATTACCTAGTGAGACACATATTTATTCTGTCTATTTGGACATGTGCATGCTAAGGCAACTGAAGAACCCGCAGTTGCTTTCATGCTGATGTCTATCTGACCATCCCGTGCCCTGATCAATGAAGGACCCACAAGAGCTTGCTGAAAGCGGGAAGGGGGAAACACAGAGTTACACTGTATGGCATCCTTCAACAGGCACTTCTTGCAAAAAGAATTGACGAAGAAGATACATTTGAAAAGACAATTTTGACGCTTAATACTTCTTAAAACTTTTATTAGCTTTGAAATTCAAGTTAAATAGATTTCCATTGGTCATTTACAATATATTTACAATATACAAACATTGTGAAACATGCACACTGCTGCAAATCATTTAAACCATGAAGTCAACTGTTCAACAAGTTCCTCTTTTGGTGGACAATGCTCGTTTGCAATGTTTTGTGGCAATGTATGTGTCCTAGGAACAAAATCAGGATTGATTCTGTGAATATGCATGGCCAACACAGTCAAAGTGAGATCTTTCACAAAATCGAGTTCCATTTCCTGGTATATCACCTTGGCAATCCATTTTTTGCTTCTTTTTGAAAAGGCCATTGTGTAACGAAGCATTCCAAAGTTTCCTGCAGTTCTTGATTGTTCCATGCCTAGATTCTCGTTATGCGCTGATACGTCTAGTAATGTTCGATATTGCATACGTCTATGCCAAAATGCAACCTCTTGGGCCTGTACTTTAGGCACATATTGTGGAACACCTCCAAATCTCTGGAGTGACAGAACTCTGTGAATCCCTTCAGGTCTCTTGAAAGAGTTTTATCAAACACAATCTTCTCAAGAACTTTGTGCGGAGGTGAAGCTAGAACCAACCACTTCTTCTTGTGTTCCTATTCCTCTGATAAAGGTCCATGTGCACATTGGTGAAAATATTGGTCTTCTGTCCATGAGTGGACATTGGAACAGTGATGCATTAATGAGCGGCATTTTTCCAGTAGAATTTCCACAGACCCATCACAAGTTTTGGAGCACCACCAAAGATGGTTGCTGAAAGACTGGGACCACTTTAAAATATTTTCAGAACCCTTTTTTTACCTGCAATTGTGATTTTTTTATTGATCGATTTGGCAACGTGCCATACATCAAATTGATGGTGAATGTTCGGAAACTGCTCTTGCATGGTCTTGGCTATTGAAACATGTGGGTCAGTGGCTATGATGTCGATTTGCATTGCCCTCGATTAAACATGTTCGAGGGATTTTATGAAACCAAGTTTCTCCATGGCCACTGATGATTTACATTGGGACACATCACGACCTCCGAACTCACAATTTCTTAGTTTCCATGTCCTTAAAGTGGTATGTGCAGTACTTTCCTTAAAATCTGGGGCTGTCACACTGTCCATCCCCAGCTAGCCTGAATCATTTGCTAGAGAATGTCCTTTCAATCGACATTTGTTCAATTTTCCATGTTTGACTAGTAGCGGGAAATAAAAATGATCTTTGATATTTGTAGTGCTGCGTTTTAGAAAGGAACTAAAGTCCCACAAATTGACAGAAACTGGACAACTTACTAACAGTCGAACCACTGAAAAGTAGAGCTGCTGAACACAGTAGATTTCTAGCTGGCAGTTTGCCCAGCATCAGTTGAGCTGACCATGAAAATGTATCATGTAGGTGGACACAGGTGGCTTTGATTTTCAGGTTAGTGCCTTGTAATACACGACTCACATTCACCAATGGCTCCCCGCATATTTTCCCCCTCACTGGATGGACACATTTCAGCATCAGTATAATCTCTACCAGGCAGCTGTCGAATACCATGTATTTCTGCTCCTTAATTAGCCAATCGTCCGGCATGAATGTGGTTTGTGACTCAGCTGTGGTGGTGGACAAATCAGTCAAACTAGACATATTGTAGTCACGATCTTTGGCAAGTTCCTCGTTCAATTGCGTTGAGGCTTCAGTCTCTGATATTTCAGTTTGTGTTATTGGCACACGAATTGGAGAAACCATCAAGGACGATTGTTTATTGGGTGGCTCTTTTTTGCGGGTGTAGATTGTGTAACGTGGTCAGCGAGTAATTCAAAAGCATCTTCAATATATTCAGTTTCATCTTCATCTTGTCGAGTTCTCACATTGTAGCAATGGTCGAACAACACTTTGCTGGATTCGCCGGTCACATGCTCCATGGTGAAATCTGTTTGGCAAACAGCATCTTTGGTTTCATTTGTTGTCTGTGTCTTTATACTTCTTTTCCTTCTGGGCCTCTAGGAGATGGGTTGTAAAAACATGTTCAATGTAAATCGCACATACAGTTGATAGCACTTCAGATAAAAAAATGTGAAGAAAACACCAGCCCAAAACACTTTTAGTAAATGAAATTGTTTTAGTTACCCTTGTTTTCTTGATTTTCTGTGAAACCGTGGTCTTCTCTGTAACGAACACACCAGCAAGCTGGTCCACCACCTCTGATCCATGTGCCTAGTCTTCTGATTCCCGACCTTGTATACATTCCTTCAATAGAATATTTATTAAAAAAACAAAAGTCAAACGTATTTGAAGTTAAAATCTTTCATCGCACACATCGCTTACATACATACCCTCGTAAACAGTGTACGTCATTTAGTAAAAATACACATTTCGAATTTCACCTGTTTGATGGCAAGTGTACTCAATCAGAGATCACCGTGCAAAACATACTGATTGTAATGTTGCCCTCAAACATTTTGCAATGTATTCTGCATTAGGGTAGAAATTGTAACATTAGAAGTGAAATGATAAAAGTTTGAAACACTGCACGTTTATATGAAAGTCACTGTCTAATAGTATCCTATGTAGGATTTACTTTCTTTCATTCAAGGGGACTGTCAGTACGCATACCTCATACTCTGGACCATGATGTAATTGTAGTCAAAGTACCAGCATCCCCCTGTAAAACAGTACTTGTTTTAGTATGGATGAAAACAGCAAAATGGAACAGAGACAATAGGATGCAGAAAATAATACATGTAAAGAAAAACCGATAAAAGACACATAGTGTAAACAACCAACAGGATACATGAACAATTTCATAATAGTTTAAATTCCAAGCATAATGCATTCTCGTAATTGAAAAGTGAAATAAAAATACCTGATAGGCGCTCAAAGGTTGTTGTGCCCGGCAAAGAAATTGATGCAGAATCTTGGTCCTTCATTTTCATTGCATTGTCATAAAGTGGTAAACAGGAAAATTAGATTTGCACTAGATATGTGGGAAGATCCAACTCTTGATCATATGAACTTCTGCAAGTCTGTAGGATTCACCATTGGTATACTGGACGTGTTGTGGTGTCTTCAATTGCGAGGGTCTGTACTCCCGTCAGTATGCTCTTCTAAAGAAATTGACATGTCAAGCAACCGATTACAAACAGTTTATTATTCTTTTGAAGGGCACTATGACATTGTTTTCTGTGGTCATAATTACTTTCTATGATGCTCCATTAAGTGGACAAACGTGGTATCCCGGTTGCCGCGGTGCTTGGCACAGGCAAGGCGGCCACGAGATGATCCGGGAAGGTGAAAAGGCGGGCAAACTGGTTATCCCCACCAGTCAAAAGAAGAAGACTCTTCGGGATGAAGATCTCCTCTGTCGTTGGAAGAAGTGGTGAGTCGGTTCAGCACGGCTCCACCGGTGGTGTTGTCGTGCAGGTCGGCTCAGCTTCTCCCTCTTCGGATTCTTTGGTCCTGTGGCGACGTCTGAAGTCCCAGTCCCCAAAGCCCTGCTTTTATGCAGAAAACCCCCATTCATCAGCCCTAGCTGTCACTCAAACATGCTAAGTTTGCCGAGGCAACTCAGTCCAGGGTGCCTAAACCCCCCTCCCACACATCCTGTATACCCAGACAGAGTGGCACCACTTTTGGAGGCTTCTGTGTAGAAGCCCGCCATAAAGTGGAACAAAGGGCTCGACTTGGGTTGGCGTTACAGAGGCGAACACAAAAGCCATTTTAAAACCGAGTCCTGGCGAAAAGACCCAACCGGGGAATAAATATTAAATACATAACCCGGCGGTATCTTTAACATTGCACCAAAAAGTGGTGCGTTTAAAATGAATGGGAAAATCCCATAGTAAATATTCTTAAGGAATATTCCTCGTGGTAACCACTGCCACCAGCCAGAAATTCGACGAGGGGGGACTGCACAGTGCCCCCTCTAAAAACAGGCTCAGTGGGAATCTAATTACCCCTACCAGTACTTCCACAATATGATGGTTTGTACTGGTTCTGTTCCCAATGTAAGACTAGTAAAGTAAATGGTGACTTTACATGCCCTGGGAGACAGTAGTCAGTCCCAGGGTATGGAGTCTATGTTTGGGGGTCACTATGACACCCCCGGGGTTACTGCACTGAGGGTGCTGTGTAACGCACTTACCAAAAACCACATGAAACCCTATGGAGTAAAAGACCCCATAGCCCATAAAACACATCACAAAGTCAAAGGATATCTCAAATCATGTCAAAGAGTGGGAGAGAAAGAGTCTCAATCTTAGCAGGAGAAAAAAATAAACCCCAAAAATCCAGCAAAGCTGCTGGGGGACTCACTAGGTTTGGGAAATTAGCCTTAACAGAGAATTCTCCCTAACACTCGCCCCCCTAGACTAAGGGACAGGAGGATTTAATCCACTCCTGGATGAATCTCATACCTCTAGTCGATGACATACATCCTAGAGAGACCATCAGCATTTTGGTGGTGACAACCTGACCTGTGCTCAATGGTGAAATCAAAGCCTTGCAGGCAGATTGACCATCTCAGTAGTTTTGGGTTTTCCCCCTTCATTTGCATCAACATCTCAAGGGTTGGTGTTCAGTCTGAGTGACAAAAGTAGAACCATACAAGTATGGCCTAAACTTCTTCAGTGCCCACACAATAGCAAAACATTCTCTTTCAATTGTTGCCCACCTTGTCTCAGGATCCTTCCGCTTTCTGCTGATGAAGCAAATGGGGTGCTCCCTACCTTTCTCATCCAGTTGGCTAAGGACTGCACCTATACCTACATTAGAAGCATCTGTCTGCACAATGAAAGTTTGGTGATAGTCAGGAGCTCTCAATACTGGTGCTTCGCTTAGAGCTTTCTTCAGGTTTTCAAAGGCCTGATTGCACTCCTCATAAGATTTGATCTTCTTAGGGAATTTTGGAGAGCAGATTACATTCAGTGGAGAAGCTATGGTCCCATAGTTCTCTATGAAATTCCTGTAATACCCAGTGAGGCCTAGGAAGGCTCTCACCAGGGTTTGAGTAGTAGGTGTTGTCCAATTTTGCACAGCTTCAATCTTACTGAGCAAAGGCCTTATTTCTCCACCTCCTACCTCATGCCCAAGGTAGACCACCTTACTCTGACCAATCTGGCATTTACTTGCCTTTATGGTCAGATTGGTCTGTCCAAGAGCCTGCAAAACTTGTCCCAGGTGGTTAACATGCTCTTCCCAGGATTGGCTGAATACTGCAATGTCGTCCAAGTATGCCATGCAGAAGTCCTCCATCCCAGCCAGAACTTGATTTACCATCCTTTGGAATGTTGCAGGTGCATGTTTTAGTCCAAAAGGCATAACCTTAAATTGGTATAAGCCAACTGGGGTAGAAAATGCAGTTTACTCCTTGACATGGTCTGTCAGGGCTATTTGCCAATAGCCTGACGTAAGGTCAAATGTGCTGAGAAACTTGGCGGAACCAAGTCTATCCACCAACTCATCTGTCCTTGGCAAAGGGTGGGCATCAGTCTTGGTGACTGCATTAAGAGCTCTATAATCCACACAGAATCTCAATTCTTTGGATCCTGCATTTGGTACTAACACAACTGGGTTAGACCATGGACTAGTAGAGGGCTCTATTACCCCGAGATCAAGCATCTTCTTGACCTCCCCTTTGATGTGGGTCCTTACATTTTCTGACATTCTATATCCTCTACTTTTGACTGGCAGACAGTCACCAGTGAGTATATCATTCTGTCCCCAAGGGGTCAAGCCTGGTGAAAGTGAGAACAGAGAGGCAAACTGATTTAACATAGATGTGCACTCTTCTTGTTGCTCAGGTGTCAGATTTGAAGAGAGATTTACTCCTTCAATCTTTTCATCCAAGGGTAAGCCTCTGAGGAGATCAGGGAGAGCTTCACTCTCTTCTTAAGCAAGGCTCCTACTTCAGGCCTGGAGACATACGCCTTTAGTCGGTTGGTGTGGAAGACTCTGGGAGTCTCCTTGGGATTGCCCAAGTCCACCAGATAGTTCACCTCTCCAAGTTTACCTACAAACTTGAAGGGTCCCATCCATTTATCTTGCAAGGCCCTCTGCCTTGTGGGGATCATAACTAGAAGTATCTGGTCTTGAGTGAACTCAACCATGTTAGCCTTTTGGTCATGCCAATGTTTGACCAAAGCTTGCCCAGCTTTCAGGTTATCACTAGCTTCTGCCATCATGTGTGACATTCTCCTCCGGAGACCTATCACATAATCAGTCACTCTGACTGGCTTGGGGGAAGGAGCACTCTCCAACCCCTCCTTAATCAGGGCCAATGGTCCTCTGACTGGATGGCCATAAAAAGTTCAAAGGGAGAATAACCTACTCCCTCCTGAGGGACTTCTCTATAAGCAAAGAGAAGGCATGGCAATAGAAGGTCCCACTTTCACCTGTCATTCTCTTCATGGTTCTGTTGAACCTTTCTACCAATCTGTTTGTCTCAGGGTGGTAGGCGGTAGAGAACTTGTAAGTAACTCCACAGGTTTTCCACATGGCTTTCATGTAGTGGGACATTAAATTTGACCCCCTATCTGTCATGATCTCTGCTTCCAAAAAATCAGGACTTGCCCGACTCCCTTGGAAGCAGACCCATAACCCCGGTTCCAAGTGCCAGCCAGTCCCAATTGGGACCTTTTGGACCCTGTCCTGGCGCCAGTGGCACCAGGCTCATAAAGATGCCCAGTCCCAGCGCTGGAAGCGCCAGGCTCATAATGCTTGGGTGGACTTACCTGCAGCAGACCATGCTGCTTACTTACCTGCCAGTTGAACCCCTGATCCTCTTCTGTTTGGGACTACTTTTCCTGTTGGGTGGGGCATGAGCCACTCCCTAGGTTCAGAACACTGGAACTCTTCTGGAAAGCAGGAACTCTTTTCTTACCGAGGCGTGGCTGTGGAAGGAGACACCTAAGCACTACAGGAGGCTATTTAAACCACACCCGATGGATGAATCTTGCTTTGCGTTATTCTGCATTCTCTGCAGCAGAACGCTCATCGTGTCTTCTGCTTCTGATCCTGGGCCTAAGGGAACAAAGGCTTACCATCCTGGAATCCAGTCTTCAGCAGCACCTGTAAAGACAAAGAAAGAACAGGTTAGCACTACGGTCTTCAGTGGCAGCGCATCTCTTACCTGGTCCATCGGCTGTCACCAACGCCTAGCGCTGCATTCCGGCATCTGAAAGACAAAGGCTTACCTACTCTTCGCATGCTCAGGAGGTCTTCGCACTGCATTCCGGCATCTGAAAGACAAAAGCTTACCAGCTCTTTGCACGCTCCGGAGGCCTTCGGCGCTGCATCCCGCATCTGAAAGACAAAAGAAGGTGCGTTTAAAGACATTGGGCAACTTTATTCCTCACGTGCCATTACTCCTTCCCACGCCGAATCCAGTGGGTATTCCAGCACCCTTCAGCTTCTCTAAAGCTCCGAACTTGTACCTGCAAGATAAAAGGGACAGTTAGTGCGCATTGTAAAGCAGGCTACAAGTGCTTACTTACGTGCTTCCAGGCGCTTCTATTCCTCACGCGGGTTCGATCCTCAACTCTCATCAGCCCGCCATCCGCCATCGCCGGAACCCTGCAAAACAAGAGATATCATTACAAAAGACTTTTAAGACATTTGAAGTGCCCAGAACTTACCGTTCGTGCAGTTAACGACGGACAGCAGTCCTCTGAGGTCAAGAGGCCTGCACCCTTATCCAGTGAAGAAACTGGTTACGGCACCCTGCCCCGAGGCAGATGGAGAGCTCGGCGTTCATTTACCTAAGACATCTTACTCTTCGAGTCAGACATACAGTGCACAGAGGTCCAGCCCAAAGAGCCAACCGTGTGTTACACATCACCTTTGAAGATACGGCATTCACCCAGTCAAGACCGGCGCCTCTGCGGGAATCAGGTGAGCGTTACACTATCAGATATTACTTCCTTAGGAAACCCAACCCTGGTAAAAATACCAAGGAGGGCCTTAGCCACAGCCTGAGCTGTAACAGTCCTCATAGGAATTGCCTCAGGGTACCTACTAGCATGGTCTACTACAACAAGGATAAACCTGTTGCCTGAGGAGGTTGGGGGATCAAGGGGACCAACAATGTCAATCCCTACCCTCTCAAATGGGACTCTCACTACTGGGAGAGGCACTAAAGGTGCCACATTCTTGGAACCAACGGTACCAGAAGTTTGGAAGGTGTGGCAGCTCTTGCAAAACTTATCTACCTCAGCCCCCATCTTTGGCCAATAAGAGTAGAGTGAGAGCCTTTCCTTGGTCTTCTTGAAACTCAAGTGACCAGCCAAAGGAATCTCATGGGCCAGTTGCAAGAACTGTTGTCTGTTGTCTGTTGTCTTGAGGTACTACAAGCCGCTTGTAGTCTCCAGGTGCAGACTCAGTTTTTTCACTGTAGAAGAGGCCATCTTCCCAGTGCAACCTATACTTCCCAGGCTCTTGCCCATCAGCCTGAGAAGCTGCCTGTTGGCGAAGACCTTCCAGAGTTGGACATTCTCTCTGTCCCTTACTGAAGTCTGGCCTGCTGAGTCCACCTTCTGCCAGTAAAGACTGCAGCTCAGGATGGTCAACAGGATCCAGATCTCCAATGAGTTCTTGGCCTTCCACTAGCTCCTCTTCAGAGTGTAGCTCAACCATACAGGGTTGTACCTTCCTCTCAGCCTCAGCTGGAGGTGGAGTTACAGGTGTAACTTTGGACAACCTAGGGGAAGTCCTTGTTGGAAGCACTGGAGTGCTTGCTGCTGGCTGTTTCCTAGAAGTCTTGGATTTCCCATTTGCTTCTTGTTCAGAGATAGCAAGTTGTAACTCCAGTGGAGTAAGAGTGATATCCTTCTTCATCATCTCCTTGGAAGTACCTCTCATGGTTCTCTCCCTTGCAGGTCTGGTGAGCTCCTGTAACCTTTTACTAGGAGGTCTGGGGTTATGTGACACGACTCCAAGAGTCTTCAGGTCATTACCCAACAGAACCCTTCCTGGTACCTCACTTTGTACGCTGACAGGTATCTTCACAGTCATGTCATTACACTGGATGATAACTGGTAACTGGGGAAGCATCTGCACAGGCCCTCCAGCTAACTTGGTGAGGCGTTTGGGTGCCTTAGCAACATCCTCTGCCTGAAAATTTTTTATCCACCACAGTTATGCTGGCCCCAGTGTCCCTAATGGCAGGAGTCTCCTGACCATTCACCTGGACACTGTCCTTATAATACTCTTTAGTATTATCTGGGATAGAATTATATACATCTAAATTCTGTTGTTCCCACAACCCCAGAGACACTAAAGAAACACTAGCTGAGACTCCAATGGGTTCATCAGCTAGTAACAGAAAGTTTCCACTTGCCATTTGTACTTCCTCCTCTGGAGCGAAGGCTAAGGAGACAAGCTGGACCCCTGAAGGTTTACCCTTACATCTGGGATCTCCTTTCACATGGTCAGGCGAGCTACAAAACATAGCATTTACCAAATGCTTTCTGGAATGGTGGCTTGCTCTGACCTCCTTCTGGTTTACCACCGGAAGGTACACTACTCTGATTTGGTTTCCCTTGTGGCTTACCCTTATTGTTTGGTTGGGGCCCTCTTTGGGATTGGAATTATTAGAATTCTCTTTGGAGTCCTTTTTTGGCTGTTTCCTCTCATCCTTTTTCTGAGTTGCCCCAGAGTCCTTGTGAGTAGCCCTGTTGGCAACCCACAAGTCAGCAGCCTTAGAAAGTTTTCTGGAATCTAATTCCTTTGAATCAGCTAAGTGCTGTCTGACCTCAGGACAGCAGGCATCATAAATTGACTCCAATATCACAAGATTCTTCATTCCCTCATAAGTGTTCACCTTGTAACTCTTAATCCATCCCTCTAAGTTCTTCAAACTTTCACTCACCCAGGTAGCCCAAGGGGTACCATCATGCTTTTTGAGGGTCCTAAACCTCTTAAGGTACTGGGAAGGGGTCTTCCCAACTCTAACTATCAAAGCTAGCTTCACACATTCATAATCCTTCCTATCCTCCTCCCCCAACTCCATTACCGCATCAGTTGCAACAGGGGGGAGCCTAGAGAACAACCAGGTAAGCAACTAATTTCCTGTGATGTCCTGGAGCCCATGATTATACTCAAACAAACTCAACCAATCCAACACATCCAACTTGGGCTCATACATACCCACAAGCCCTTTAGGCATCCGGGGTCTTTTGGGACTGGAACTCCTATAAGGATCCGGAGAGAGAAGCATTTTCCACAGACAATTATTTCATCTCTAACTCATGCTTGAGCTCCATTTCCCTGAGCCTTAGTTCTTGATTCAGTTCTTGGTGTCTTTGTTCTGCTTGAGTATTAAGTCTCTTAAACTCCAATTCAAGTTTCATTTTCTCTAGTTCCAGATATTGAGGACTAAGTGTGGGACCTGGTAAAGGTCCAGTAGGTACAGCTGGCAGGGCAGGTAGAGGCCCAGGGGAGACAACTACATCATCTTCACCCACCTCCTCTGCTTCTGACTCAAGGTTATCAATACTAGGTTCAATATCAATATCATTGCTGTTATCTACATTTGCTGGAGTGGTAGGTTCCTCTGAACCACCATCCAGACTTTGGTTTGCTAACAACCTTTCTATTAGCTCCATTTTCTTGCCTTTAGTCGGGAGACTCTTATGCTTACAGAGAACTCTTAAACAATCAGCAGTTTTTGTAGCAAGGGACTCTTGACTATAACTTTCCATAGTTGACAGGTTTAGAAAATAAACTTTTTAGTGCTAAGCTTTGTGGTTAGTTGCACTAAGGTATCTATAAGCATACTAAAATGTATGCTCAATACAAATCCCACCGCTGTACACCAGTGTTAAGCAGAAACCTGTGCAGTTCCCTTAGGGACCACTGCAAAAGGCTTAAGACTACAGGTGTTGGCAGTAAACCCAATTGGTAGCAGTCTGTACCACCCAGATTTACCTGGTAGCTGTGGCTGAGCAGCCAGACTTCTCTCAAGAAGAGTTAGACAGTATATAGAGTATACAAGATAGGTACGAAAATACACTGACCAGAGCTTTAGTATCAAGTATATAATTATTTATTTAAAGACACACTTAGAAACACTCTAGCACTATTATTGTAAGCAAGTTCAAAAACACAGTCACTATTAATATATATACATCCCTTATTAGACAAGTATTAGTTAACAGCACTTTTTTCCAGACAGAGGTGAGCGCTTAACTAAAGATGGCACTCCAAGAAGTTAAGAAAAAGGGAGGGAAAAGGCAGAAATTAGGAACAACACACAACACAATACTTTAGAAGCAGTCAGCAAGGCAGGAAAGTGAAAGTCTACTTGTATGCAAAAAGTTCAGAGGCCAGGCTCCCTCTTGGAGAGAGTAGAACACCAATGCGCCCAAGATCACACAGTTTAAAAGGCTTGGAAAGTCTTGCAGAGAGTCTAAAAAGGAATCAGTTCAGCTCAGGAAAGTTCAGTTAACCAGCCTAGGGCCAACCCAGGTGGTAAGTGGAGGATTTACGAGATAGCCCACACAGACCGTTGCGAGGGAGGCCAGGCGGACACAGTACCTTGAAAGTGGAGAGAATCCTCCAGCGGGGGCAGTTGTTCCTAGCAGTGGATGCAAGTCGCGGCATCGTCCAGAGGAAGAGAAAATCTCGACGTGGAGGAAAGCTGAAGGTCGTTGCACTGCCAGGGAAGAAACCAGCCGCTGAGTTCTCCAGTTGAAAGGTACTACCCTTTTATTCGCGGTAGTGGACAAGCGTGGTATCCCAGTTGCCGGGGTGCTTGGCACAGGCAAGGCGGCCACGAGATGATCTGGGAAGGCGGGCAAACTGGTTATCCCCACCGGTCAAAGGAAGAAGACTCTTCGGGATGAAGATCTCCTCTGTCGTTGGAAGAAGTGGTGAGTCAGTTCAGCAGGGCTCCACCGGTGGTGTCATTGTTGCAGGTCGGCTCAGCTTCTCCCTCTTCGGATTCTTTGGCCCTGTGGCGACGTCTGAAGTCCCAGTCCCCAAAGCCCTGCTTTTATGCAGAAAACCCCCATTCATCAGTCCTAGCTGTCACTCAAACATGCTAAGTGGTGAGCCGGACGGCTCACCACTGGTCCAATCACACAAGAGTGCGACTTGAGTTGCCGAGGCAACTCAGTCCAGGGTGCCTAAACCCCCCTCGACACATCCTGTATACCCAGACAGAGTGGCACCACTTTTGGAGGCTTCTGTGTAGAAGCCCGCTAAAAGGTGGAACAAAGGGCTCGACTTGGGTTGGAGTTACAGAAGCGAACACAAACGCCATTTTAAAACCGGGTCCTGCCGAAAAGACCCAACCGGGGAATAAATATTAAATAAATAACCCGGCGGTATGTTTAACATTGCACCAAAAAGTGGTGCGTTTAAAATGAATGGGAAAATCCCATAGTAAATATTCTTAAGGAATATTCTGCGTGGTAACCACTGCCACCAGCCAGAAACTAGACAAGGGGGGAACTGCACAGTGCCCCCTCGAAAAACAGACCCAGGGGCAATCTAATTACCCCTACCAGTACTTCCACAATATGATGGTTTGTACTGGTTCTGTTCCCAATTTAAGACTAGTAAAGTAAATGGTGACTTTACATGCCCTGGGAGACAGTGGTCAGTCCCAGGGTATGGAGTCTATGTTTGGGGTCACTATGACACCCCTGTGTTACTGCACTGAGGGTGCTGTGTAACACACTTACCAAAAACCACATGAAACCCTATGGAGTAAAAGACCCCATAGTCCATAAAACACATAACAAAGTCAAAGGATATCTCAAATCATCTCTAAGAGTGGGAGAAAAAGAGTCTCACTCTTAGCAGGAGAAACAAATAAACCCCAAAAATCCAGCAAAGCTGCTGGGGGACTCACTAGGTTTGGGAAATTAGCCTTAACAGAGAATTCTCCCTAACAGGCCGTACATTAAGTATATGGTTTGCAAGTGTGAAAGTGATTTTACAATGTCCTAGAGGTTGCAGAACATGTATGCGACTATCCATGTGTGGCATTTTTGGATCATGAATATGACACATTAATGACTGTTGCTTTCGTCTAGTGGTCCTCTTTTTCTCACCCTTGCCTAGCATTACAGATACACTGAGTTTACCACCAAGCATAGGTCATGTATTTAGGATTGGAGAAGGCCTGGCTAGGCTCACTTCACGGTGTTTATATATACACTAAAGTTGGACTCTGAGAAATTTCACAGGGAAAACCAAGAACCAAGCTGGAAGGTTGGCTTGGCCCCAAACCAAAGACCTGAGCCACTGGAAAAAAATCATATAAAATAGGGAGCCTAATATTTAGTAAATCAATGAAGTGACATAATATGTTGTATTTATCATCACCATGATATACTATAAAAAAGGTTATGTTTTCATCATCCAATGAAATACAAAGTGGTGCCAGGACAGCGGGACTGACTAGGAGAAGGAGGGCAGAAAGCTAAACGAATCAAATCATTATTTAATTTTATTTTGATTTAAATACAAAAACATTACACATTTTAATCAATTTGGTTATAAAAGCATTCTATAAAACATGCATCCAAACATTAATTCATTCAATCTAAATAAACCCCTAAAATATTTTCAATTATTTTAAGACACAACAAAGAAATATACAATTCATTTCCAAATCTCTTCACATATACATCTAACAATAGTTCATTCCAAATAAAGTATCGACTATTGGTGCCCATAAATGCAGATCTTCTTTAGAACACGGGCTTTCCAGTTGCTTTTACATGAAAAAAGGCATAGAGTTAGTTAAAGGCAGACGAATACCTTCGTTTGTAACCACTGATTAGTCCACACGGCGAAACTCATCAGAAAAGAGTCTCTATTTTGTTAGGCACACCGCCTCCTGTGTGGGCATCTACAAACAGCGGAAACATTCGTACCGAGCAGGACGGGAGCACTGGGCTCTTCACGAGTCGTCGCGCATACACATTCTGTTCAGAATCTGTGTGAAAACAAGCAATGGGAAAAGCTAACATAAATACGGTATGCTTTCACTCAGAGGACGTACAAGCCCGCTTGATCTAAACAAGGCTTACCTTTCGAACAGCGTGCATAAATCGATCTGGAACTCGATCGTGGTGGCGTCGGCGTTCAGATAGTGGCAGCCAACGGATTCTGGGAAATAGAGGCCGTCTTTTATTTCACTTAAAAGAATAGTGAACACAAAAGACGGACCCTTACACTACTCGCTTAATTACTCAACGCTGGTCCAAGAGCTGGGGGAGCAGCATGGTAAAGGTAAACAAGGGACTAATCCACTGATAGCGGTGGGAGCAGGCTAAAAAGGGAAAAGGAAGGAAAACAGAGCGAGGGGACGAAACCCGCACTCTATATCCCGTTCAACGAATACACCCAAACTAAGGGAAAGAAACTTTCATAAATTCAGCCATCATTTCCACTCTTCTTGCTGATTCAGTCCCTTGTTAAGACTATTAGTGTGGTATATCCACCATTGTTCCTTCTGGGACAGGCGTGCAGCCGTATTTGCTGCATCAGTGCCAAGCACTTTTTCAATCGCCCACCATTTGAGATCTTCTGGGCTACGTTTCAACTCCAAAAAGTGCATAGGCAAAGGAGCATTCAACTGACCAGTCCTGATTTTGGACTTATGCTCACTTATGCACAATTTAATCGCTCTGGATATTTTACCAATATATACGCTTTTTTACAAGGGCATATTATTGCATATATTACATTAAGGCTGAGGCAGGTGCTATGATGCCTCAGCTTCCAGTCCCTTTCGTGGATTTTGATGGTGGACATCGCCGTGGTACTTGCACAGTTAGAGCAATTCCTGCAGGGGTAATGTCCCATAATAGGGGCCATGCCCCAGGTCGCAGTTAAGGTCGGTTGATTGTCTTGCACATGGTTTCTGTCTGCCTTAGAAACCCAATTTTTAATGTTCCTGCCTCTTTTAAACGCATAAATAGGTTTAGGTAAGTCAACCATATTTAGCTGTAATAGATGCCAGTGATTAGATATAACTTTCTTGATCTTATTGTGTTGAGTATTATAAGTCAGAGCACAAACCAATTGGTCATCCCCCAGCTTTCTTTCTTTGGTTTCTTTTTTCAATAGGACTTCCCTGTGCTGATATCGAGCTAGTTTTTTTGAGTGTTTGAGCAGTTTTCTGGGGTAACCTCTTTCAGTTAATCTTTCTTCAATGGCAGATGCTTGCTTAATGAAATCTTCCATTTTGGTACAGTTTCTCCGGGCCCTTAGGAACTGTCCATATGGGATGTTAGATTTTAAGGATTGGGCATGAAAACTCTGGTGGTGCAATATCGTGTTCCTATCGGACTCTTTTCGATAGAGGTCCACTACCAAGGTGTTTTTGTCCACCTTGATTAACAGATCCAAAAATGCAATTTCCGTATTGCTGGTCTGAATTGTAAATCGCAAATTGGGATTCAAATTGTTGATCCATAGGAAGAAAGCATTATAATCCCCCTTAGAGCTGTCCCAAATAATGAGGATGTCGTCTATGTACCTCTTATATAGTTTGAGAGCAGGTTTGAAGGGATTAGAGTCTGTCATAATGTTAGATTCCACCAAATTCCACATATATAGGGTGGCGTAATTAGGAGCGAAAGAGGCCCCCATGGCCGTCCCCTTAATTTGCATATAATACGTGTTCTTGAACCTGAAGACATTTTTTGTAAGTGCAATTTCTAATAACTCCACCAGAAAATCACTAGGAACAGAGATGGTGTCTGTCCTGGTTTGTAGAAATGTTTTCATAATGCCCAATGAGTCTGCCTGTGGAATGTTGGAGTATAACGACTCCACATCCAAAGTAATAAGCAGGTCCTGGTCCTTGTTAAATGTAAAAGATTCAACCAACCTAATGACGTCTGAGGAATCCGAAAGATAAGTAGGAGTGTTTTTAGCCAAGGGCTTCAGAAAAAAGTCCCAAGTATTGGCCCACGGGTTCCAAAATGGAACCACTTAGGGACACTATAGGCCTACCCGGTGGCGTAGTCAAGCTTTTATTTATTTTGGGTAACATGTAGATTAAGGGAGTCCTGGTGTTGCTAGGAACCAAGAAACTAAGTTCTTTGGGAGTAATAATTTCCTTTTCTAAAGCATGCTTCCCCAGTCTTTAAATTTCTTTCAAAATACTCTGAGTGGGGTCTCTCTGCAATTTGACGTACACTTCCTGATTATTGAGTTGTCTCATGACTTCGAGGTCATATTTGCAGGCATCCCACACTACCACTCAGCCTCCCTTGTCTGCTTTTTTTGATCACAACGGACTTGTCTGATTGTACGTTTTTGAGGCCTGCCCAGTCTTCTTTCGAAAAATCAAAGCAATTTTTGTCTTTGTTTTTGTTTTTACTGTCATAGATAGCATTGAAGTCTCGGAGTACTGCCTTTTCAAATATAAATGTTTCTTTTGATATCATATTCAAAGAGGGAGTAAACTTAGACGGAGGTTTAAAAGGAGTGTTGGCCCTAAAGTGAGCAGAGTCCTTCTCTATATTACCAAAAAAGTCCTTGAGTCTAATTTTACGAAAGAAATTTCTCAATTCTACTTCCACATCCATTTTGCTAGGATCCTTCATGGGTATGAATGAGAAACCCCTTTCAAGTATAGAAGTCTCCTTGGGTGTCAATACTTTTTCCGACAAATTATAGACGGCAGAGGGGGTGCTTATCATCTGTATGCCCTTCTCCTGGTCTCGAATACATTCCCTAATGGCGGTGAGCCTATTTGGTGGGGCGGAAAAGGGAGTTCCTGTGGGGGGTACGGTTGCATCTGTCCTGGAGGTGCAAACCCTTGAGTGTAAAAATATGGTGGATACTGGAAAAACATATTTTGTCTCCCTCTTCTCCCTCCTCTTTGAGACCCTCTGTTTCTTTGCCTGTAGCTTTGTTGGTTACCTCTCTTATTGTTTTGATAACCATCGCTGTCATCAGATGAGGTATCTGAAAAAGTCACTTTTTTGCGAGTTGGTACCCTCACTGTACTGTCATCTGGATCTCTCCAGTTCACTGGGCCCTGATAGTCCGCCTTTAGGTAAGGGTATGCCGTCTCTCTCGAAAACATTTTGACATCCTTAATGAGCTTCTCCATTTTCTTGGCCGTAGTGATTGTTATGAAATCAATCACTTGATTTTCAATCATTTCTAATTTTTCTTTAATATTAAGACTAGTGGTCTCTGCTTTAAAGGCCAATTCAGCTTTTTCAATCTCTTCGCCCACTGCCACACTTTTTTCAGTGCTGTGTTTATGGTGAGGAGCATCCAGTCTCTGCTACACTTTGTGCCTACCCCAGAAAAGGCATTTTTATATTCAACATCGTATAGAAAGAGACATGGTTCATTGCGGACGAGTAACCCCATAGGGATCATATTTTTCTTAAGGTACTCAGTGAGCAGATGGCTGTGCATTTCAGTTCTAAACTTCTTTTTTTTGAGTCGTAATATACTGTCACTGGTAATGTTTAAATAGTCACCAGTCACATTATCTAACTGTAATTTATCAAAAAAGGATGGAATTTTAACAATCTCAGCTATCTGCTCTTCACTGAAAGAAACTGAGTCTTGAGGCCGACATTCTGAAACAGGGATGGGACAAAAGCAAGAAAGCCCAACTAAACGCAAGGTCAAGTGGGCTCAAGGAGAGTCGGCGGAGAGCCCTCTGATCAAAAAGGGCTATCTCAAACTGCCCTACTCCATAGAACACTATCTCCCACACAGCAAAGTGCTGCACTTAATATACAAACCCCAAGTGGGAACCTCAGCAGTCACTGGCATCTTGAGGTAGAAGCATACAATGAAATACAAAGTGGTGCCAGGAGAGCGGGACTGACTAGGAGAAGGAGGGCAGAAAGCTAAATGAATCAAATCATTATTTCATTTTATTTTGATTTAAATACAAAAACATTACACATTTTAATCAATTTGGTTATAAAAGCATTCTATAAAACATGCATCAAAACATTCATTCATTCAATCTAAATAAATCCCTAAAATATTTTCAATTATTTTAAGATACAACAAAGAAATATACAATTAATTTCCAAATCTCTTCACATATACATCTAACAATAGTTAATTCCAAATAAAGTATCGACTATTGGTGCCCATAAATGCAGATCTTCTTTAGAACTCAGGCTTTCCAGTTGGTAAATAGTTTCGACTTCACAAAATATATAAGTCTTCATCAGGATCGGATGAACATTAACAGATTCTAAAAGTAAAACAAATACACATATTAAAAATAATTAAAATAGCTTACTGTCTCCCTTCACTCAGTAGTTCATGCAATTATATTAACAAAGAGATCAATCTAATCTATCTCTCTACCCATCAATTATATCTGGTATCCCATGATTAAGGTCCAAATATTAGCTAAGTACCTCCATGTAAGCAAATATCTCATACACATGCCTCAAAACTGTGGGCAAACTTTAGGCAATCCATGTTGTCCCTTTATATATTTAAAGGTCAAAGGTATGACGCACAGAATCTTAAATTCATTTTATTCAGTGCCATATTTCAGACTTTATAATCATCCCTGTTCCAAATCTGTCGTGACTCAGTGAAAAATAGAAATAAAACATTTTTCTTAAAAATATATCAAAATAATATTAAGCATACCTACAAACCCCATTGGGTTCGCATAATAGCTTATGTTCCAATGGCTTGGTAACTTGAGCTCCATTCACATCTAGTGTATGTCAAAGTTGTTCACTCTTCGGAAAAGTGGACTACTGGGAAAGCAAACGATAATTTCAATGGTATGAAAATGCCCGCAAAAGTTTTACATGAAAAACGGCATAGAGTTAGTTAAAGGCAGACAAATACCTTCGTTTGTAACCACTGATTAGTCCACACGGCGAAACTCATCAGAAAAGAGTCTCTATATTGTTAGGCACACCGCCTCCTGTGTGGGCGTCTACAAACAGCGGAAACATTCGTACCAAGCAGGACGTGAGCGCTGGGCTCTTCACGAGTCGTCGCGCATACACATTCTGTTCAGAATCTGTGTGAAAACAAGCAATGGGAAAAGCTAACATAAATACGCTATGCTTTCACTCAGAGGACGTACAAGCCCGCTTGATCTAAACAAGGCTTACCTTTCGAACAACGTGCATAAATCGATCTGGAACTCGATCGGGGTGGCGTCGGCGTTCAGACAGTGGCGGCCAACGGATTCTGGGAAATAGAGGCCGTCTTTTATTTCACTTAAAAGAATAGTGAACACAAAAGATGGACCCTTAGACTACTCGCTTAATTACTCAACGCTGGTCCAACAGCTGGGGGAGCAGCATGGTAAAGGTAAACAAGGGACTAATCCACTGATAGCGGTGGGAGCAGGCTAAAAAGGGAAAAGGAAGGAAAACAGAGAGAGGGGACGAAACCCGCACTCTATATCCCGTTCAACGAATACACCCAAACTAAGGGAAAGAAACTTTCATAAATTCAGCCATCATTTCCACTCTTCTTGCTGATTCAGTCCCTTGTTAAGACTATTAGTGTGGTATATCCACCATTGTTCCTTCTGGGACAGGCGTGCAGCCGTATTTGCTGCATCAGTGCCAAGCACTTTTTCAATCGCCCACCATTTGAGATCTTCTGGGCTATGTTTCAACGCCAAAAAGTGCATAGTCAAAGGAGCATTCAACTGACCAGTCCTGATTTTGGACTTATGCTCACTTATGCGCAATTTAATCGCTCAGGATGTTTTACCAATATACGCTTTTTTACAAGGGCATATTATTGCATATATTACATTAAGGCTGAGGCAGGTGGTATGATGCCTCTGCTTCCAGTCCCTTTCGTGGATTTTGATGGTGGGAATCGATGTGGTACTTGCACAATTAGAGCAATTCCTGCAGGGGGTAATGTCCCATAATAGGGGCCATGCCCCAGGTCGCAGTTAAGGTTGGTTGATTGTCTTGCACATGGTTTCTGTCTGCCTTAGAAACCAAATTTTTAATGTTCCTGCCTCTTTTAAACGCATAAATAGGTTTAGGTAAGTCAACCATATTTAGCTGTAATAGATGCCAATGATTAGATATAACTTTCTTGATCTTATTGTGTTGAGTATTATAAGTCAGAGCACAAACCAATTGGTCATCCCCCAGCTTTCTTTCTTTGGTTTCTTTTTTCAATATGACTTCCCTATGCTTATATCAAGCTCATTTATTTGAGTGTTTCAGCAGTTTTCTGGGGTAACCTCTTTCAGTTAATCTTTCTTCAATGGCAGATACTTGCTTAATGAAATCTTCCATTTTGGTACAGTTTCTCCGGGCCCTTAGGAACTGTCCATATGGGATGTTAGATTTTAAGGATTGGGCATGAAAACTCTGGTGGTGCAATATCGTGTTCCTATCGGACTCTTTTCGGTAGAGGTCCACTACCAAGGCGTTTTTGTCCAC
The DNA here is from genome assembly GCF_040938575.1 of Ambystoma mexicanum. Taxonomy (NCBI): domain Eukaryota; kingdom Metazoa; phylum Chordata; class Amphibia; order Caudata; family Ambystomatidae; genus Ambystoma; species Ambystoma mexicanum. The sequence goes on from NC_090935.1 coordinate 1,418,006,719, forward strand.
CTTGATTAACAGATCCAAAAATGCAATTTCCTTATTGCTGGTCTGAATTGTAAATCGCAAATTGGGATTCAAATTGTTGATCCATAGGAAGAAAGCGTTATAATCCCCCTTAGAGCTGATTACCGGGCCTATAACTCGCCCCGGGGGCATTACCTGGGGCGGTATTGGCCTGCCACCTTGTGGCTTATTGCCACATCATTACCATTACCAAAAGCATTAATGCCCAGCGGAACGCTGTCTTTTCGAACTCTGGCTCCCTCCTTACATTAAATGGAGTGCCACCCGCACTTACTGTGGTTTTGGCCTTACAAATATACCGCAAAAGCATCATAAATTACATTTACAGAGCTCATGTATGTACCAGGCTTGGCTTTGGAAATAGTCCCAAGGATTTTGGTCACATCACAGGTTGGCAGGGACGGATGCGATTTTCTCAGGTTACTTACACTTTTCAATAATGCACCTGGAAAATACAGAATTTCTGCCTTGTGTGCATTTTTGCAGCCCTTTAATCTTTTTAAAGACTGGTTGTGGCAACTGCGTCTCTTGTAGTACGCTATATATCTTGGGGTAAAAGGGCGTGACTAACGCCACTCCTCAATCAGCCGAGATTGCATTCATTCATGTCTGTGAAATCACTCGGTCACTCACAGACTATTTGGTATTTGTAAAGCACCCACTGCCATTGTTATAGAAACCCGGTCCAGCTGAGCCATAACAGAAAAGGTATGTAAAGTAAGCAGCATGGTATTTAGTGAATAACAGAAGTGACTTAAAAATGATGTTTTAGTTACCATCATCATCATCATATTATGCAGCATAAATGCTACTGTTTAATTGTCCAGGGAGTAAGTGAGCGTTATTTATTTACACAGCACTGCTCAGCAGTTACACAGACTGGATGGGATCTGGGGGACAAATGAATATCACTTTTTTACATACTGCTTAATGCCGGATTCACCACATTTCTAAACACAGTAATAATAATCAATGTTATTTATTGCCAATTTAATGGTACTTTTTTTTTTAATCAACCGCTGAAGAATAAAGGGCTTAAAGGCCTTGCTGGGATTTTAACCTGCAACTATGGGTTACAGACATTTGTCATGCACATGGCTGTCTGCAGTTTTCTATCACAGTCTCCCCCTGCTTGGTTTACTCTGCCTATTTCATTCAATGTTATGGTAAAAACATATTAAAGGGGATGCATCGCAACAAAACGAATGTGTGTTGGGCAGAAGGATGCCTGTTTAGAGCACAATCCAAGAACATGTTTGCATTAGGTTGTCTTGCTATTAATTATATGTATTCAGTGAGTTTGGCTAAAGGCTTTCCCAGACAAAGATTTTTTAAATCTTTTTTTCACAGTGAGTTTGGAATATTTGTTGTATTCTGAGATGACTGTCTTTGCTGCACTCTTGTCCATATTTAGTGGACTGATGGTTCAAAAGGAAGATGTCCCCCATATGCTTTTACCATGTACTACTATTTACCATCTACCACGAACAGTGCATGTGCTGTCGTGATCCCTTTCGTTTTTGCTTAAGTGGGTGATCGCTGCTAGGCGCACCAGTAACCCTATAGTGCTGTTTCAAGACAAATTGAATGGCATTTACGATGAATACTATGGTGTCATCACTTCTTTCTCTGCAGGGGCTCTCCCCATGCGGCCAGGGAAAGGCACCCGTTACATGATCCTGACCCTGGTGGCAGCTATATGAGGGAGGATCACATGGGGTGAGGCAGCCCTTGGGAGGGATAGGGGGTGCCATAACATCATTGGATGAGACATGGAATCCCCCTTTTCCATTTGAGGATGCCCCCATTTGAGGATACCCCTGCCATTCCCATGCCTTAATGGCATATTGTCAGATATCCCCTCACCCACCTAGGAAAGGAACCGGAAACACTTTCACAGGGTCTATATTTTGTGACGGCATCATGAAGCAAGATGCAGACAACAGATTCACTTTTCTTAACAAAAGTATTTAATTTTAAATGTCAGTATGGAGTGAGATCTAACTTGCCCCATGCTAAGGTGGGATTTCCCTACCTAAAGAAACTAAGGACAGTCTGGGTCAGTAAGTTCATCTTAAAAGTCTGTCTGTGTCCGAAACCTATACTTGCCCTCACAACTAAAGATATATAATAGCTCCTGTATATGGACTTGCACTAAGCAAGGGTGGCAGAGACTGCGCATGTCTGAGACCAGAACTTCGAGACAATGTTATTCAGATAAGGTCGGCCACCCACAAAATGAATGCGAAGCAGTACTCAAGATATACGAGTGGTTAGTATGATGTAGCATTGATGCAGGACATGCGTTCTTACCCCCCAGTAGTTGGTTTAGTTGAGATAGTAGTAGTATAGTGTCCCCCTGCTGGGTTCTGAGTATCGGCTGAGGCCGCGGAAAAAGACCAGATGCGGGGTAGCCTGAGATCCAGGGATGGAGCTGGGCAATTGTTTGGGGAGTTGGGAGGAATAGGGGTAGTTGAGGTGTGCGAAAGGTGGGAGGGAAGGAGGGTTGGGTATAAAGGAAGCGCCTATGTTCACAAGCCACTAAGGAAGACTAGGAGAGTGGGGGCAGAGTCAGGGGGAGTGGGAAACGGATAGAATGGGAGAATTGCGGATACTGACCTGGAACGTGAGGGGTTTGAATTCTTATATTAAGCGTAATAAAGTGATGATGTATTTGAAAAGGATGCAAGTGGATGTAGCATTGTTGCAGGAAACTCACTTGAATAAAGAGAAGTTGGGGATAGTAATGAGGAAATGGAAAGGAACAACCTTGGGGCCGACATACTCAGCATATGCTAGAGGAGTCATCACATGGCTAGCGCCACACGTCCTGTTTAAGCTATTGCAATCCACCATAGATAAAGACGGCAGGATGGTATTGATTAAAGGATCAGTGGAAAATAAAGAAGTCAATATTATAAACGTTTATTCCCCAAATCATGATACCACGTCCTTCTTTAAGAACCTGTACGGTAAGATTAGCCCATACATGGATAGAGCAGTCATATGGGGTGGAGACTTCAATTGTGTCCTAGATCCGAGACTAGACAGGTCGGACGAAAAGGTTGATAAGCCTGCCCTGGCGGCAAAAGCCTTGCTTACCCTGCTAAAAGAATTTAGATTAGAGGATATGTGGAGAATACAACACCCAAGGGATAGGGTGTACTCACATTATTCTGCCCCACAAAACCTATGTCCCAGATTAGATTACGTGTTCATTGGGCCAGAGCTACTGGGAGCAGTGACAAGTGCAGAATATAAGATTATAGTTCTCTCGGACCATGCACCTCTGATAATAACATGGCAGATCTCACCCCCTAGGGCAAAAATCCCAACTTGGAAACTTAAGGCCGGGGCATTAAAGGATAACGCGTTCAGGGAAGACCTGCGGAAAGATATAGTAGAGTATTTTGAATTTAACTCCGGGAGTGCGAAGTCGGCTGGGACACTGTGGGAGGCATTTAAGGTGGTGGCTAGGGGAGGGGCTATATCAAAATCAAATGGGATACATGGCAGCATCTTATGGGAACTGAATAATGCAGGGAGTGAGCTAGAAATTAGAATAAAGGGGGAGGGGAATCCCCTGATGAAACAGCGACCATAAGCTAATTACAGCAAACGTGTAGGGAGCATTGGGAGAGACCATGTAATCTAAATTACGAAAAGTATGTGGTAAAGCAACATGCTGAAGGAGATAAGCCTGGTAGGCTGCTAGCATGGTTATATAAGAGCGAGGCCCCTAGACAGGCCACCAGAGCGGTCAAAGGAGCAGACGGTCAACTACGAGACACTCAGGAGGGGGTAAATGAATGTTTTTATGAATATTATAAGGAACTATATACAAATGGTGCGGATGATGCAGAAATAGATATGTTAGTGGCATTAACGGAGATAACCCTGCCTAAGTTGGATGAGACGGAAATAGAGCGCTTGGAAGCGCCTGTGACTCTAGATGAACTAGAGTATGTTATTAAGACATTACCCACTAATAAAGCTCCCGGGCAGATGGCTTACCAAGCGAGTTCTATAAGGCATACAAAACGCAGTTACTCCCCCCACTGCTAGCTATGTTGAATGAAGCATTTAATGCAGTCACGCTTCCAACATCCCTTCGGGAAGCGATAATCATCCCGTTGCTCAAACCCAACAAACCGGAGACGGATTGTGGGTCCTATAGACCGTTCTCGATGCGTAAACCAGGACAGTAAAATACTTACAGCAGTAATGGTGAACAGGGTGAAGCCCATAATGCACAAGCTAATCCATTCATATCAGTCAGGCTATGTCCCGGGGAGGTGTATATCAGATAACCTTAGGAGGCTTCACCATGTTACAGATCAGACTGAGGGGTGCTCCCAGGAAATAGTGATAATTTCATTGGATGCAGTAAAGGCTTTTGATTCGGTTAAGTGGCCTTGGTTGCTTGCAGTGTTGAGGGAATATGGGATGGGGCCCGGATATCTGAAGTGGGTCCAGCTGTTATACAGCAGTCGGTTAGCCCGAGTTCAAATGGGGGTGACTATATCTGAGCAATGGCAATTGAGCAGAGGAACCCGACAGGGTTGCCTGTGGTCCCCAATGCTTTTTATCCTAGCACTGGAGCCCCTGGCGGCGTATCTAAGTCAGCAATATGGTGAGGTTGGGATCAGCACCAGAGGAGGGCGACACTCAATCTCGATGTATGTGGATGATATGCTGTTATATTTAAAGTACCCAAAGGAAAATCTACAGTACATTTTGAAGGTAATGGAGTAGTACACAAAGCTGTCAGGCATAACAGTTAACCCTAAAACATCTAGCATATTCCCCCTAGGTAGTTTGCAGGGGTGCTAGTAGACAGACTTCCAGTTCTACAGATACAATGGGAAACAGAAACATTCAGAAATCTGGGAGTAGACATATACCACAAGGTTGAGGTGGAGCATGAGGAAAACACAGTGAAGGCTGTGGCTAAAATTAAGAATAGTATGATATTCTGGGCTAAGCTACCATTAACCATTATGGGGAGAGCCGCACTGTTGAAAATGGTCGTGCTGCCCAGCTTGTTGCATTATTTTGCCCACATTCCATACATGATATCCAGACGTTTGTTTGTTGACATGCATAGTATATGCAGGGGGTTTATTTTGCATAATTCCAGGAACAGAATTGTGTTATGGAAACTACAAAACCCGCACGAATATGGAGGTATTAGATTGCCCAACTTCGAAGTGTACTATCTAGCTAGTCAACTCCAATATGTGGTACGATGGCTGGCGGATGACTTCACGCCTGAGTCCAGGTGGCTGAGGGAAGACTGTGCCCCTTACTTCCTGAATGAATGGATGTGGTTGTTGACGCAGCAACAGATGGGAAAGACGAGGTTGCTGGATGTGGGTAGAGGAATATGGCAGAGGGCTTGGCGAATGTTGGGAAATCCGATGCCGTGCTCTCCGCAAATGCCGTTAGTGACCCTGAATGGGATTGATGGACAGATGAGAGGGATACTTAGGGGACATTGGGAAACGAGGGGTATAGCAACCTTAGGAGATATATGGCAAGATGGGAGTGTGATAGAGTTTGACGCGTTGGTGGAAGACACAGGATTGCACCATGGACAATACATCACATATGCTAGGCTAATGAAGATGTTTAGGGGCAAATGGCCAGCAACAGTACTGACTCAACAACCTGATGGGGTTATAGAAACATTATGCGATTTGTCGGAGGGAGGCTATGAAGTCTCTAAGGTATACGAGCTGATGATGTCACGGATTGGGGAAGGAGCTGACTAAGGCCAAATGTGATTAGGAGGAGGAGGGGGAGAGTCGATGAGTGACGGGCTGTGGTGCAGGGCACAAGGGTATCATACAAATGTATCTAGGAATGTCGGCTACAACAAATTCAATTGTTTATTACCCATAGAGCGTATATGACCCCCAGGAAGATTGCCAAGTTCAAAAATGCCAAGGCACAGACGTGCCTGAAATGTGGAGACTAAAATGCTGGAATGGTGCATATGTTTTGGGTATGCCCCGAGATTAGAAGATTCTGGGGAGAGGTGACGCACCTCCTGGCGGAGAAAGAGATAATCTTGGACATTGAGTCCCTGTGGGCGCAGATGGTAGGGGGGTTCCCAAGGCCACGTCACCTTAAACATGTGAGCAAGCTTAAAGACCTAGCGTATATACTTGCCAACCGAAGGATTGCTATGGGTTGGAAGGCGAGAGTAGACGCTTGGTGGCCGGATCTCCAGAGATGGGCGAATGCTGAAATGACGGTATGGCAGGAGGCCACCAAGAGGGGTGGGGAGGATGAGGCAAATACCCGGATAGCTTGGAGACACCTGGTGGCGTCCTTGTTTGGGGGTAATTCGGGAGGCTCGATTGATGGGACTCTTCAAGAAATTACGATGTCGAGACACCCGTAAAAGATACTGAAGTGGATTGAAATGTGGGGGTAGGCTCGGTGGGGGTGGGGGGTGAAAGGGTGGGGAGAAAAAACGAAATGTGGTTTTGTGTATGTGGATACAATGTACCGTTATACTGTATGTGGCTATAATTAACCCAAAAAAAAAAACTAAAGATATATAATGTGTACGCATGTCAGCACCAAAAGAAACAGTGTTCAAAATAAAGTTCTGCGCTTTTTCGAGCTCTGGCTTGTTTTCAAATTCCCCAAAATAGTTCAACAAAAATGTGTAGGGTTCCCTTCCGCAAGTACAAGACAAATCCAGCATATCTCGGGATTCCCTTCCCCAAGTTCAACACAGTTCCAGTCTCGAGATTTAATGATACTTCCACTTTCACTTTATAATCCTTGTAAAAGTTCAAACAGATGTTTTCCTTTTACTTCAACAATCATACCACAAAGCCTTTGTCTCTTGACTTCTGTTGGCTCTTTCCCAGGTTGGGCTCTCGGTCTAGGTGCAGTTGTCGACCACACAGTTCAACCATTACAGATCACGCAACCGATAACCCTTGGCACTATGTGATGCTCTTGGTTTTCTTTGACCAACACAGGTTTTTCCACCTTGCCCCTGTGTTATTAACAAACATATGCTGTGGTTTCTCCTTGGTAGTCTTTTGGCTTTGCCACAACATGTATTCACTTTATTCCGTGGTGTATATTCTCTTCCACCACCTTGCTTTCACATTGTCCGTTTAAGTTCTACAACTTGTCTTTCACACTTGCTTTGCACTTAATTCAAAAGTATTCAACTTGTCTTTCACACTTGCTTTTCATTTAGTTCATAAGTATTTACTGCAGGCTTTCACTTTGTTTATTTTGTTTATCAATGCTTCTCAGTGGGTTTTTTTACTTCCACAATAGCACATCACTTGCTTTCCATTTGTGTTGTATTATCCCGTAATTTCCATATCTTCTGTTTAGTTTGTTTTCAAAATACGTTGTTGTATTTCACAAAATACTTGGAAAATTGTTTGTGATTCAGTGTTCTTTCATTCAGGTTCCAAACCCCAGTCTTATAAGTTTCAGTTTGATCGCTCTTAGCAAATGTCCATGTCCCGCCCTCCCGCACCCTGGTACGACTATTCCCTGTCTCACACTCACCAGGGCTTGATTGCTCCTCTGGGCTGCTTCCTTCTGTTCTCCGGCTTACACTTCACTCCCGGATATGCGCAGGGAGCTCCAGCGAGCAGCACTCGCCACCTGTGAATCTCGCGGCTCACAGTCTTCTGTCTTCCCCAGCTCCAGCTGGGAACACTCGACATAGGGGACTGCAGGGGCTCTAACCCTCTCACGGCGCATTCGGGTCGTAGTGCCTCTCTCACCCCTCTGCAATGCACAAATGCACACCGTCTCTCCACCGGCCCCTCTCCAGCTTGCTCCTCACCTCACAGCTGCATCCTTTTCACCAGGCAGGTTCCCCTTTCCACACTGCTGGGCTCTCCTTTTAAGCACCTGTAGCCTTTCAATGGGTTTCAGGTGTGAGTCCTTTGCTTGCCAATACTTGTACCAATTAACTGGACATGCATGACCCTCCATAGTCATCTTCCTCATCTCAGTACTACAGTGGTGAAATTGACTAGAAGTGTGCATCACTTCTAATAGCCTCTTCCTCAGACCAGTTTTAAAGGCATATGATTGTGGGATAGTTTATGTGTGTGTGCAAGGGATAAAGACTGACAATACCTTACGAAGTCAGGGGGGTAGGACTCATTCTGATACGGAAAAGGGGGATACCATGTCTCACCTTCTCTCCCTAAATCGTCCTTTCTCACACTTCCAACCCCACAACCTTCCCTGGGGCACCAGGGAAAAGAAGTGAGAATGCCCTCAGATTCCTCACAGCATACAAGTCCTTCAAATCTAACTTGCCTTTCCAGACTCCTAAAAATACATTTACAGACTTTGCATGCAAGTCCTTAAAATCTGGCTTACTTTTCAAGAACACTGAATACATCTTTCAGACTTTACATGCAAGATATCAGAAACAGACTACCATTCCCCTAAAAGTATTGTGGCTAAGTAGATGTGCTGAGTAATGAAGATTACTGGAAGCCAGGAGCGCACGCTGCGCTCTAGTTGTTGCAGGAACAAGGTTGATGCCAGGAGATTTAAACCGGCAGACCAGCTGACAGGCAGATGCTCTCTGGAGAACGCTGCTTCTCTCTCTGCTGATTGTGGGGCTGGAGCAGTGTCCGTGGAGCCAACCGGCTGTCGACAAGGAAGAAGGGAGTGAGCTGCAAACAGGAGTATGCTGCAAGAATACCAGAAGCAAACGAAAGGCTTCTGGGTGTTCGCAGGTACTCCATGCCACCGAAGCCCAGAGGGACAAAGAGCGAATGCTGAGAATCTGCAGGAGACAGAGAAGCGCAGAAGCAGAAGAGGTGAAAGGGAGTAGAGTCCTGAGAAACCACCGCTTGCTTGCCGCAAGAGAATCAACATACATCAGCAAGAGCCGGTGCGTACACCCAAGGGAAGAGGGGACACCAGGGCGTACTGGCAGCCATGCCAAAATCGAACAAACAGGAACAAAGTATATGAAAGAGATCGACCAAATGAACATTTCTTGAAGAGGCAAACAGAATAAGCGTAAGAGGCTGTCAAGTTTGTGAGTGTATGCAGTACACTTGTATCAGAAGTCCTGGCAGTATAGTTTACTAGGTGGATTCAAGACAAACTAGAATATCTATGAGAATATTGTAAGTGTCACAGAGCCCACATAAGAAAAGCCATGGCCGGAGGGTATAGCAGGCAAATTAAAGGTTCCGGACACCCCAGCTGATTGGACGCTGAAAAGCGTGAGGTGCATTAGATTTTTGAAAACGCCCACCCTGTTGGATTCACACTGAAAACACATAAAAAACACAATATTGCACCTGTCAGACTAATGAAACAATCTGTGGGGAGGTGAGGGGTGATGAGGACGGGATGGAATATGGCCATAAAATGCCCCAAAAACCGGTGATTTTTCAGCTCCAGCGTCCGATGCTCAGGGACATCTATGCCTATTTCTGCATTACAGGGTTGGTGAAAAGCAGTTTTTGGATGGGTTATAACTCTGGAGCCAATCAATGAAACTGCATGAAACTTTGGAATTTCATTCTGGACCTGACTCCGAATGGTTCTTCAAAGTGTGGTGCTATTTTGCCAAGAGGAAACAAAATTAGAGGGGGGCCCCAAAATATTTTAATGGCTTATAAATGTGGTGCCATTTGACGAATATGTACAAAGGTTTGCAAAAAGATGTTAGAACTACATATTAATGTGTTTGCAAACTTTGTGGGATTTTGTCAAGAGGGGGCAAAATTAGACAGCAGGTCTCAACATTTGTAGATGGCTTATAACTTTGTTGCCGTTTGACGAATGTGGATACAAGTTTTCAGAAAGATTATAGACCCAACGTTGAATATTTGTGCAAAGTCTGAATGGATTTTGTCAAGTGGGGGCTAAGTTATATAACTATTTTATGTACGTACATTTTGACAAGGTACTTGAAAGCATGGTTTCGCAACCGTGTCCATGTTTTATTTTTTTTAAAGTGTCATAATGTAGGTACACAAAATAGTGATATACCTTTGGTCACTGAGGTATAGCCTTTGGCCATGGGCAGTGGCTAAATTGTCCGGGTCATGGCCTTTGCCTTGACCCGGACAATCTGGCTACTGGCCATGACCACGAGGGACCACCAATGGGGTTAAAGTGGGCATGGTCACCAGGGACCAGCTATGTGCTAACATTTTCGAAAATGGGATAGGTTTGAATGGAAAACAAATCTGCTCGTGGGTACAGGTTGAAGTGCCGGATGGAATTGCAGCAAATATGCACAAGGAGGGTCAGCAAGAACTTCAAAGCATGGTTTTGCAAATATGTCCTGTGTTTTATTTTTTTGAAAGCGTGAAAATGTAAGTACACAGCACAGTGATATAATATTGGTGTCTGGGCAATGGGCCTGGCCATCAGCAAGGAGAAATGTGTACTGTGATTTGCTTATTGGGGAATACTGGATGGCTGAAGCCCAGCCCCATGGATGTGGAGACTGGCCATGACTGCAAGCCATAAGCACTGGCCATTGGTTACATTATTAGGGTATAGCGGACACTGAGCTAGGATGCAGGGTAGGTGCAATGAATAAAAGAGGTGGTTTGGTTCGGCTGGGGTCATGGTTGAGCCTTCTGCCGTAGGCAATTGAACAATGATTTGCATCTCCAGCGTGGCCTGCTGATAACGACAGACACTGCACAATGCATATGTGCATTTATAGGAGCACTGTGTACAATGTTTTTGTATACGTAAGAGAAATGCAGATGCAAAAGATGTGTAGAAGATTGTTAAGTAACAGTTGGTGTGTGGAAGCTTAATATGGTCATAAGGTTATATGTACAGTTTTTGGAAGTGATTGGTGATTGGATGATTGACTCTTCGAAAGCAGGCATTGAGGGAGTGTTACAAATATAAAATAAAAAAGGGTAGAAGGGCTGCCCTGTGCGACGGTATGCATGTGCCATCCAAGTCTTTTAATGATCCATGGCCTAGAAAGAGGACTGTGGAGACTGCGGATAGTTATAAAGGTACATCGATTATGGTCCTTATTGTATGCTAGAGAAAGGTATTTGGGACAGAAAATTGTTTGTCCTTTTATATTTTTCTCTAGTATGCAATTGTACATTATTCCCATTAGCATAACACAACATGCTAATGGAAGTGTTGGAGAATCTTACTGAGTCTAACTACTTTGCTGAGAAATGTAAAATAGATGGAGTCTACAAGATAATTTTTTTTAGTTCTATTTTTTAACTGTGAAAGGCGGTTCCTAAAAGAACATTTTTTGGGGCTTTTTTTTTCTTTTCGCGGTATAGGTCAGAAAGTAAGGTGGGGAGGGAAATGAGGGAAGAGGCACCAACCACAAATATGGAGGGGCAGGTGGACAGGGGGCAATGTTGCACGTGTGTTACATCTAAGGTCGGGGGCAGTGCTTCTCATGCTCCTTGATTACAACTTTAAAAGTACTTTGAAATTGCTCCCCCCGCAGAGTGGTGTGTTGCAGTATATACAGAGTACTGTTTTCTTCGAAAGATATAGATCAACAGCCTCTTTTATCGCTTGCAAGGTAGCTGGTGGGATTTTCTGTCCCACAGAAGTAGGCTGTGTGGTTACAGTATTGGTTGAGGAAGATGAGGTGGAGGAAGACAGCCTATCACTTTCTAAAAAAGGAACAACCTTTCTGAGAGCATTGTGCTTGGATTTGGTGTGGTGGTGCATGGAGGTGATCCTGTAAGAGTACTGACCAAGTAGTCCGCGACTGAGTGCAACGTTGCACTGAGTGCATTTCACTTTAGTAGCTTTAGCTTTTGGTACATTCCCAACAGTGGTAAAGAAGTGCCACAACCATTATTCTCTCTGGGTGCTAGAGGTAGGCACTTCCTCTACCTCATCTTCTTGGTCCTCTTCATTGTCTTTTTAAGTACTGCGCTTTTTTTTGTTGTTGTGTAGGTTCTCCAGCTGGTGGTGGTGGTGGCTCTTCGGGAGGAGGGATGGCAATAGCTGATGTCATTTTTACGATAAATAGCAGTTTTGCTAATATTCTTCCAAGTATGTGCTGTGTGCTAGATTGTTAATGGATAATGAGTAAGAATAGCTGTAGGAGCTGTGCAATACTAAGGTTTGAAATTCTAGAGCTCCTAGATCAGCTGAAAATGCAGTTCTGAACTGTTTGCGAAGCGCGGACACATTTGCGTGCACGTCATCATGCCGCATGCGAGCACGTGGTCACGTGACACTGTTCGAAAAGTCTGCGATGACGAACACAAAAACAGTGGAAAAAGTTGTAAAAGTGTATAGAAGTGTTAAAAATGATGCTAGACAGTGGGAAATGGCAGAATTTTAAGGTGAAACTTTGTTAATTGGACAAAAGTGTTGCTATATTTGGGTAAGTATGATATTAGTAGTGGGGGCGTGGCTAAAGAGCCATACAGTAGGACGTGACTTCTGAGGCTCCTGCTGATCCGAAAATGATTCTGCCCTGAAGGGGAGGTGAAAAGGAGTGTCGGCGCCTGGTAACCCATGACAGCTTCAATGAAGGTGGTGTGTACAACTGGGCTAAGTTTGCACATGGGAAGTGGGATGAGTGCGGAGAACTGGCTGGCCGAAGTCTGAGACCCAGCGTGCTGGGAGGAACAAAAGATGGCGGTGCCAGGAGGATGGTAGCCTCCGTGGGTGCAAATCACCAAGAAATGGCATTGCGCCTGTGAGGGATAAGCAGACCGCCAATAGCTTGATGTGGACCCACACTGGAAGATATCTGGGTCGTATTTCGGATTGTGCTGCAAATAGGTGCCGGGGCCATGTGGCCGCCGAGTTGCCGGAGACAAAGGAACCCGTGGAGGGAGGAGCAGCAAAGCAGACCTGTGTAACTTTGAGTAACAGCAGAGCCGTGGCTCGATATCATATGAGGGATGAGCAGACAGCCCGCCCGGGGTGTCACACAGCATAAAAGCGCTGACTGAAATTGACTAAGCAGCGGACATGGCTCTGTGGAGGAATGTGAAAAGAGCCGTGCTAGCAAAATATTGTACTCCAAAGACGAAGTGCTTGCGGCACGCCTACGACAGAGGGCGAGCTGCGAATAGTATAGGCCCAACTACTGATGACAGTCTAAGCGGAGATCAGTGGTGCAGCTGCTACCTGGGAAATATGAGGCACAGCGCGTGTTATCCCTCATCCAGGAGGACAGAGCAAAGTGCTGGAGAAGGACCCATGCTGGAGGGGGAAGGGAATGTGAGTAATAATACCCAAGCCACATCAACAGCACTGATAGAGTATAGGAAACAGTGAGTAAGCGGCAACGTTAATCCTCGGTATAACGGTTGCACAGAGGAGGAAGCTGCACAGTAAAGGGCTTCTGCAGGGGGCCGTGCCTATGGAAGCATGCACATGACTATGCATGCATGTGTGGTTTGGTGACATGTGGGATTAGTGAAGGATCACACAAATGAGGTCTGAGGCCGTAACTCTAATAAAAGCACAGCAGTGCACAGACGACTGCTACCGACACAGGGTGACCTCGTGTGAAGTGAGGAACGTGCTATGTGCAAAGGACCATTCAAGCAGAATTCAGAGGGTATAGTGTGACCCTGGTGCGAAGTGAGGAATGGCATACGCGCTGGGGCATGGTGCGGATATCCAGAAGGCACGGGATATCATCCCAGCAAGGACGGTTTAAGCAATAAAGGCTTGGTGACCAGAATGTACAGAGCAGGGGGCGCATCACCAGCGGCTGGTTGCTTTGGATATCGCAGAAGTACGAATAGGAAGGACCAATAGAGCGGACAAGTAAAGACTCCCTCCCGACAAGCATAAGCAATTGGTGGGTCATCCAAGCTGAAGAACTGGGTGCTAGAACTGGAAGCACATTACCCAGCACGCTGTGGGGAAATCACCTAGGCTGACTGCACGACACAATCCTGAGACACTCGTGGAAGAAGCCACTTACCCTCGGACAACACAAGGTCCAAGATGGCATCAGGAGTGCCATAGGGGTTGGGACATCGTTGATACTCAGCGAGCACGGCACTAAGTGAACTAAGATGTGGAGACGGACCACGGAGCGCATGTGTCCCTTGGGTATGTCAGAAGGGCTGGGAGGTGGATGTGTTGAGCAGACATCAACTATGGAAAGACCAGTGAAGTTTCCTGAATAGGGGCCGGCCTACACCTAACAAGGTCTGAATTCAGGGTTGAAGGTGCATTGGGCAGGGGGGCATCACGCCGAAACACTGAACACAGAGTGTGGTCGAGAAAAGGGAAGCACGCCAGGACACAAAGGTACCCAGTGCAACAAAGGCAGTGCAATCACACACCCATGCAGATAAACGTGAGGTGGGCTTTTGTCGAGGGGTCGCACGGCGACCAGTATTGGTCAAAGACTGAATACTGTTCGGACTGAAGAGGCTGTAAATCTTAATGATCGCAAGAATTCTACAGAAGCCGAAGGGGGCCGGGATGAACCAGAAGACACCAGAAGCTAGTAAAGTAGCACGCTGACAGGTGCCCAAGACCCAGAGGCAAGTCATTTGGCAAAGGCCTTGGGAACACTAAGCCCGTGGCCCTAGGTTGCAGGGCGTGTAAGGACAAACACAATCCCCCACAAACTCGGGCGGCCCGAGAAGAGGTGTCGATACGGTACATATCTTGCACTAGTAGGATTCGGAGCAGTGAATATGGGGCGCCACTAAAAGGGTGACGGAAACGGCACCCGCTACAGTAGCACGGGACACCACGAGTGGTGGAGCGTGGGAAGATTCCTGTCCAACAGTGAAATATCGGAGACAACAAGTCTCCTGATAGCGTGACTTTGCAGCTGTGCCACAATCCTCGCCCAACACATACAGTGCAACAGCAGGGAGGAAGTAAGATGGAGTTAGCCCACCCAGCAAAGACTAAGCCCTAACGACAGAAGCACATGGCTTGGAAGAATGGAAGGGGGTTTTGAATGGATTGTGTCCACCAACGTATTCCTCATCTTAGATGTATTCGCCCAGCTTTAGCTGCTTTGGGAAAAAAATTCTCAGGAGTGGGCGCTGTGCGTCAAGTCAAAGTTCCTCGAAGACCTACATCAAGGGTGACGTCATCGGGTATATAAGTAGCACGTGCGGCGCCCGTTGGCCTCAGTTCCGTTTTTCCGCACTACGTGTTGCTTCACAGACTCGGCGCACCACGATAGTTATGTGACGCAGTTATTGTGAAAGAAGATATTCTAGATGTCCTCATCGTCGACCCCGACTACCCCACGTTTGGGGTTCAAAAAATGTAAAACCTGCGGTTCCAATATGTCGATCACGGATCCGCACCGAGAATGTCTGTGGTGCCTTGGTGAAAACCACGACATGGAGGCCTGTACGAAGTGTCAGGCAATGACGGGCAAGGCTTTGCGAGAGAGGAAGGGAAAACTACAGGTAGGTCGAAAACCTGATCGAAAAGTCTCAAGCGTCGAGTCGAGATCCCATGAGGAGAAATCTCCTCGAAGCGAAAGGCGAAAACACAGCTCTAGGTCCCGAAGTAGTTCACACCACTCTTAGTCTTCGATGAAAAAGTCCAAAAAGAGACGCCACCGGTCGCCTTCTACCTCGTCTTTGGACGAATCCCTCAAGAAAATGAAATGTCCCACAAAACATTCTTCCTCCGAAGAATGGGAAGCATTCAGAGTCAAAATGATGGAGGTTTTTGAAAAGGCTAAGTTTTGGTCCGCGCCTTCCTCGGAAGCCGGGCGAGAGCATTACCGTTCCGACACTCACGTGCCCTCGAACACGGGTGATCAGAGGAGGAAGGATCGGGAACCTTCCAGGACGCAGAGTGATAAAGATCGCTCGAGTCGAGTCGACCGCTCAAGATCATCCAAGCCGTCCGGATCCCGACACACCTCGAAGGACGAGCCTTCGAAGAGCATCTCGATGCCCTCGAAGCCAGCTCCTTCAACGGCTGCTCTCTCGTCGGCGCCATCAACGCCTTTGTCGACGTCGACCCCGAAGCCTTCGGTGCCAAAAGTTTCAAAGGCTCCAGTTCAGCCAGAAACTGACAAAACAGCAAAAGAAAAAGCTGTAAAGACTATAAAACCTTCAACCTCCACTGTAGCAGCTCCCCCAGAGAAATGTATATACCTCTAAGAACTAAGGAATATTTTACATTCTTTACAATTTTTGAAGAACAAGAAAGGTTGGAGGAGGAGGATGTTCCTTTTGGCCTACAGTATGGCACCCCTAATGTCCCAGAATGTCTGAGGGATTTGGTGGAAACCTTGCATAACGCAAGAGGAATTGACTCATCACCTGAAACAGATTTTGGCAGGCCAGAACCAGGGGAACATGCCAGTCCCCCATACAGACAACTGATGACAAAGGTGGTGGATTATTTAGGATGGGCTAAACCACCATCTCAGTTCATCCAAGATGACCTGACTGATATATTGGATCATGGGCCCACCGAAGATCTGATTTTACTCTTCCATGTAGCCTTACAAAATGGGTTGGCCAAAAATTGGGAGACCCTGGACTCAATTCCTCCTTTGAATAAGTCCCTCACTTCAAAATACCGCCCTTCCATTAGCTACACCGGCTATCTGTCCAAACACCGTACTCCTGAGAGTCTGGTGGTCCAGGCAGCCACATAGCCGGATAGGGATGACAAGTGTGTGAATGGGTGGGTACGCAAGGTATTTTACAGCCAGTACCTGTAGCGGAAAGGAACAAGGGATGGTACTCCCCATATTTTTTGATCCCCAAAAAGGACAGGGGACTGAGATCCATCTTGGACTTAAGAGGCTTGAACAAGCTCCTCAGGAAGGACAAGTTCAAGATGGTTACTCTTTCTCATATCCTTCACTCCCTTCAACTTCAGGATTGGTTGGTGTCATTGGACCTTCAGGATGCTTATTTTCATGTGCCAATCCATCTCAAGCACAGAAAATACCTGAGGTTCGTGGTTGGCGACTTGCATTATCAGTTTCGAGTCCTACCATTCGGGTTGACCTCCGCCCGAGGGTCTTCACCAAGTTAATGGCAGTGGTGGCAGCGCACCTCCGGAGAGGGGGGATTCACGTCTACCCCTACCTGTACGATTGGTTGATCAGGGCGCATTCTGCCGAGCAAGCCCTGAATCTTCTGAAAGTCACCTACCACTTCCTCCACAGACTGGGCTCCTCCCTCAATCTTAAGAAGTCACACATTAAACCTTCCCAACAGCTCCAGTACATAGGGTCTGTACTAGACACATCCTTGGGAAAGAGATTGCCTCCCAAGTCGAGGGCTCAAGACATTCTTTAGATGGTTTCCAAATTTCAAAATGCCCAAAATCTCCAGGCCTACGACTTCTTGAGGTTGCTTGGCCTCATGGCATCCTGCATTTTCCTAATGCCAGAAGCACGCCCCTGAGGATGAGATATCTTCAATGGGCTCTAAAGACTCAATGGTCCCAGTTCTCAGGACAAATGACGGATCTCCTTCAGATTCCGAACAAGGTTTGTCAGGATCTTCTGTGGTGGATTTACACAGAGAACATCCTAAAAGGAGAACATTTTTGGCAACCATCGCTGGAGATTACAGTAGTGACGGACGCCTCACTCATGGGGTGGGGAGCTGATGCCAACGATCTGACAATCGGCGGTCGTTGGTCTCCATCAGAGTCCAAACTACACATCAACCTTTTAGAGCTAAGAGCAATTAGACTAGTGCTGAAGGCTTTCCTGCCATCTGTCAGAGGAAAAAACGTCCTGGTAATGACGGACAACACAGTGGCAATGCATTACCTAAACAAAAGAGGAGGTGTAGGGTCACTACCTCTGTGCAGAGAGGCAATGCGGCTCTGGTATTGGGCAATTCAAGAAGGAATCTCCTTATCAGCAGTTCATCTAGCCGGGGAGAAGAATATGACGGCGGACGCTCTGGGCAGGCAGAGTACTGTGTCCCACGAGTGGGAACTGTCTCAGGAAGTCTTTCAGTAGATCTTCACCCTTTGGCGAACCCCTCAAGTAGACATGTTTGCGACCGGAATCAACCGGAATTGCAAAATGTTCTGCTCAAGGGAATTTCCCCCGAGAGGAGCCCTAGGGGACGCGTTCGTGGTGGAGTGGACCTTCCCACGGCTATATGCGTTCCCTCCGATCCCCGTCATTCCTCAAGTTATCAGGAGGTTAGGACGGTTCAAAAACCACATGATCCTAATTGCCCCGGATTGGGCCAGGAGGACGTGGTACCCGAACCTTCTAGATATGTCCATCTGACCTCCGTTACGTCTTCCTCAGAGAGAGGACCTTCTCTCACAAAAGGTTTTGCAACTGGTGCAGGGAAAAGAATCTTGATCCTTTTCTGTGTCCTATTCCAGAAGTATTATCTTTCCTCTTATCATTGGCACATAAAGGTCTCAATGTTGGGACCATTAAAGGTTATCTTGCAGCGCTTTCCATCTTCAAGCGCTCTTCGGAAGAATGTTCCTATTTTAAAATTCCTTTAATAGTACAATTCTTAAAGGGGCTCACTAATGTGTTTTCTCCCTCTTCTTTCCAAGTCCCAGTTTGGGACCTTAATCTGGTTCTAAAGTTTGTGATGTGTGCCCCTTTTGAACCTTTGCACACATGCCATTTAAGACTACTCAGGTTGAAAACAGTTTTCTTGGTTGCTTTAACATCGACATGAAGAGTGAGCAACTTGCAGGCACTGTCTTCTAGGCCACCCTGTACTGTGTTCCACAAGGACAGAGTTGTATTGTGGGTTAAACCCTCGTTCTTACCTAAAGTTGTGTCTGATTTCCATTTAAATCAGAAGATCATTCTGCCCGCATTGTATCCTCCACCTCATCCCAGTAAGGAGGAGAAAAGATGGCACAGGCTGGACCCGAGAAGAGCTCTACGTTTTTACATTTCTAGGCTCTGCAAGCTTAGAGTGGATAATCAACTTTGCATTGGCTACACCGTAAGGAAGGTGGGTCAATCGGTGTCAAAACAAACCCTATCACGTTGGATTGTGCTTTGCATTTCAGACTGCTACAGAATGGCGGGAAAAGAATTGCCGAGAATTCTTTTTCCAAAGCAGCTAACGCTGGGCGAATACATCTAAGATGAGGAATACGTTAGGAACATCCAGTCGAAAGAACGTTACCAGTTGGTAAGTAACTTGTTCGTTTATAACAGTACAGACCAGCGCAGTCATGGCATCTAAAGCCCATAAACACAAGGCGAAGCAGCCCACGATAGATACGTTTGCCAAACTTGCACAAATATTCGACGGTACTCAGTCAACGACAGCAGCGGCACAGGGGAGCAGGCCCAAATAAGAGGAGACCAACAAGTCCTGGAAGCCATAGCAGCTTTAAAGGCTCCACTGGAATCTAAAATAGACGCCATCAGTCTGGATATAAACCTTTTGAGGCAGGATGTTCGGTCGTTAGCAGAACGCACAGGCGCCCTGGAAAAAGAAGTGACAGAGAACACTAGCAACTTGAAAGTCAATTTCAGTGAAATATCGGTATAGCAACAAGTGCGGAATCTGGAAAGCAGAGCCGAAGATGTAGAGGGGCAAGCAAGGTGGAACAACGTGCAGATTATCGGACTGCCGGAAGGAGAAGGATCAAACCAGACCAGCTTTGCAGAAAATATGCTGCTGCAGGAAATAGGCCTGGGAGCCCTCACCCAAAGGTTCACAGGGGAGAGAGCACATAGGGCCCTATCGAGGAGGCGCCACCAAGAGCCCAGCCTAGGCACGTAATAGCTGGGATACTAAATTACAAGGACAGCTAAAGAATTCTTGAACATTTCCGTAAAGGAGGAACGATCCAATGAACATCAGCGAACATCACTGCTTACACCTTCCTGGTGCAAAAACAGAGGTTGAACTTTAAACCCGTCAAGAAGAGGCTACGGGAAGGGAATCTCAAATACATGCTGTTATACCCGGGCAGACTGAAAGTGCTACACAAGAGACGCACCATTTTCTTCGAGACGACTGAAGGTGCGCATAAGTGGATGGATACGGAGAATTTACCAACCAAAGGGGATGATCAAGCGAGAGGCGCGGAATCGACAGACCTGCGTGTTCCAGTAGACATTGAAAAATCACGAAGGAGAACAGCCACTGATTGGCAAACGTGCGATAGGGACTGTTAGGCAGAAACCTGTGCAGTTCCCTTGGGGAACACTGCAAAAGATTTAAGACTACAGGTATAGCAGTAAACTCACTTGGTAGCAGTCCGTACCACCCAGATTTACCTGGTAGCTGTGGCTGAGCAGTCAGACTTCCCTCAAGAAGAGTTAGGCAGTATGTAAAGTATACACAATAGGTACTCAAATACAATAGCACAAGCAAACACTGACCAGAGCTTGGTTTCAAAAGTATATAGTTATTTATTTATTAAACACACATAAGTTGAAATCACTCTAGCAAAATATAGTAAAAACACTTCAAACACAGTTATAATGAAAGCAGTTCCAACCCTTACTCCTATCTAGACAACTCTAAGTTAACACCACATAATTAAAACAGAGGTGAGCGCTTAACGTTAGATGACACTCTAGTAGGTTCAAGAAAGGGATAAAAAGAAACAGGAATGGGTTAAACACACCACTCTAAGGTCCAGAACACTTGCAATAGGCTCAAGAAGCACAAAGTCACAGGTGAGCAAAAGTCACTAGGCAGGGCCCACTCTTAGAGTAGCCGGAGCGAAAATGTGCCCAAGATCACACTGTTATTAGGGATTCAAAGTCTTGCAAAGAGTTAGAAAGAGTTTAGAGTGGCTTAGAAAGTTTAGCCAGGGTGTCCCCGGCACTCCCAGGGTCGAAAGCCGGGGGCTAAATCTACCCCGTACAGTCGGTGGCAAGGGGAAGCCAGGCGGAACACGGTACCTTAAGCGGAAAGGATCCTCCAGCGGTGGCAGTTGTTCCAGGCAGTGGCAGCAAGGCTCGACGTCGGTCAGGGGAGAAGAAGTTCTCGCTGAAGAGCAGAAGAAGAAGGTCGTTGCACTGCCCGGGAAGAAACCAGCCGCGGAGTCCTCCGGTTAAAGGGTTGTACCGACTTTCGCGGTTAGGGGTAAAAGTGTGGTATTCCGGTTGCCGGGGTGCTTGGCACGGGCAAGGCGGCCACGAGATACCTCGAGAAGCGAAAAGAAGGTGAAAACTGGTTGTCCCCACCAGTCAAGGGAAGGAGCCACTCCGTTAAGAGTTCTCCTCGGTCGTCGGGAAAAGTGGTGAGACGGTTCAGCAGGGCTCCACCGGGTGGTGTCGTCGAAGCAGGTCGGCTCAGCTCTTCCCTCGTCGGATTCTTGGTCCTGTGGCGACTTCTGAAGTTCCAGTCCCCAAAGCCCTGCTTTTATGCAGCAAACCCCCATTCACCCAGCCTAGCTGTCACTCAAACATGCTAAGTGGTGAGCCGGCCGGCTCACCACTTGGGCCAATCAGGACGGAGTGCGACTTGAGTTACCAAGGTAACTCAGTCCAGGGTGCCTAAATCCCCCTCCACCCCTCCT
Source organism: Ambystoma mexicanum (assembly GCF_040938575.1). Taxonomy (NCBI): domain Eukaryota; kingdom Metazoa; phylum Chordata; class Amphibia; order Caudata; family Ambystomatidae; genus Ambystoma; species Ambystoma mexicanum. The sequence goes on from NC_090935.1 coordinate 1,418,028,187, forward strand.
AAGTACCCCAGACAGAGTGGCACCACTTTGGAGGGCTTCTGTGGAGAAGCCCGCCAAAAGTGGAACAAAGGGCTCCACTTTGGGTCAGAGTTACAGAGGCGAACGCCAACGCCATTTTAGAATCAAGTTTTGGCAAAAAGTCCCAACCGGAGTTATAATAATAAATATATAAACCGGCGGTATGTTTAAGGCTACCGTAAATAAATAATTAAATGTGTTAGCCTAAAACAATGGGAAATCCCATAGGGAAATATTCGCGGTCGAATATAAAAAGTAGTTTCCACTGCCACCAGCCAAAACTCGATCAGGGGGGACGGAGACGTGCCCCCTCGACTAACAGACCCTGGGGCAATCGAATTGCCCCAGCCAGTACGTCCACAATATGATGGTTTGTACTGGTTCTGTTCAGGATTCAAGACTAGCAAAGTCTTTGGTGACTTTACATGCCCTGGGAGACAGTAGTCAGTCCCAGGGTATGGAGTCTATGTTGGGGAGTCCCTAGGACACCCCTGGGTCACGGCACAGAGGGTGCTGTGTAACCCACATCACAAAAATACATGAGGCCCTATGGAGTAAAAGACCCCATAGCCCATTCAACACAAGGTTTAACCAAGAAAACACACTTCAACAGGTCCAAGAGTGAGGGTAAAAGAGTCTCACTCTTGGCAGGAGAAAAAAAGAAACCCCAGAAATCCAGCAAAGCTGCTGGGGGACTCACTAGGTAGGGAAATTCAGCCTAAACAGAGAATTCTCCCTAACACTCGCCCCCCCCAGACTAAGGGACAGGAGGATTTAATCCACTCCTGGATGAACCTCATACCTCTAGTCGATGATATACATCCTAGAGAGTCCATCAGCATTTTGATGGTGACACCTTGACCTATGATTAAGAGAGAACTCAAAGGTTTTCTTTTGCAAGCTAAAGGACCTACAAACCCTTTGAGGAACATCAGTCTTTTTGTTATAGGGGATCTGGTTGACCAGTCCCTCAGAAGTTGGTACAACTTCTGGACCTATGTTAGGCTTTTTGAAGGGGTCCTTATAAAGGATTCCCTTAGATCTAGAGGGGCCTCCAAGGTTCCTCACCACCTCTCTTGTGGGAGCAGGTTGGGTCTTAGGCCTCTTGGTTGGAGGGGTTGGGGTTAGGCAATGTACCTGCTTCCCCTTCCTCTTAGATCTACCCTTACCTATTTTAGGAGTTTCCCCCCTAATATTAGGATTTGAGTTGGGGTCTTCAGTAGAAGGTCCAACAGTCTGAAGGTTTTTGGCCTTAGACTTTTCTTTTCTGGTTTTCCACCAGCACTGAGAATTACCAGTTCTCTCAGGTCCAGATAGGGGCCTAGTTGGTCTATCCACCTCTTCCTCAGAAGCAGGGGGAGTCAGAGACTCCGAGACTAGGGGAACAATGATGGAGCTTGGTTGGGGCGCCCATGTTCCTAGCATACTATCCTGAAATGTGCCTGGGTTAGAGGTCAACTTACTAACACCAGGGCTTGTAGTGGGGTTCTCAGTAGAGGGTCCCACAGGCTTAGAAGGGTCCTTCAAGGTAGCCTTTCTAGCCAATTTGGTTAAGTTCTGCTTCTCCATACTGGGAGGCCTGGGGGTATGTGACACTACTCCTAGAGTTCTTAGGTCATTCCCCAACAGGACCTTCCCAGGTACCTCAGTCTGAACACTGACAGGGATCCTCACTGTCATGTTGTTACACTGAATGAGGGCTGGTAGAATAGGAACCATTTGGACAGGGCCTCCAGACATCTTAGTGGGACCTTTGGGTGCTTTGGCCACATCCTCAGGTTGAAAGAAGCTTTCATCCACTACTGTTCTGCTGGCCCCAGTGTCTCTCCTGGCAGGAGTATCCTGGCCATTGACAAGAACACTGTCCACATAATACACCTTAGAGTTAACAGGTAGGGAGTTATACACAACCCTATTCTGGGGACTAACCAGACCCATAGGCTCTAAGTTTACAGTTGCTTGAAGACTCAAGGGTTCTTCAGCAAAGAGTTCAAAGTGGGCACTAGCCATCTGTACTTCATCCTCAGGAGTGAAGGCTAAGGAGACTGTGCTGATCCCTGCAGGTTTACCCTTGCACTTGGGATCTCCTTTGATATGGTCAGTACCCTGACAGACATAGCATTGTCCAAATGCTCTCTGGAAGGGTGGCTTGTTCTGACCTCCTTCTGGCTTGTGGCCAGAAGGGAAGAGAAAAGAAAATGGGCGAACCCTCTTTTTTAGGGGGCCTGACTCGAGAGGGTTGAGAAGTATACAGATACGTGGGGGTAGAGTCAAAGGCTTCCCAAGCCAATAGCGTGACAGGAGGTCGCTATAGCCTTGCAAAAGGAGCTAGATAACTGCTAACTCAGAACAAAGAATCACCGTGGATGAATAAAACATTATAAATTTATTAAACAGGAAGACATTTTTGTGCCATAATCTGGCATATATGCATACATTAAATCTGCATTGTGAAGGATTAGTATACAGTGGTGACAGTCTATTTTATGTGTTGTTTTATATCACAACACATTGACGTTGTCGACACTTAAGTTTGTGTTTCTGGTTCGGTTGATAGCTGACAAGGGCAGAAGCTGATAGAGATGGAAAAGCGCTGCACTGAAAATACCGAACTGTCTTCAGGACTTGGAGGTCGAGTTCAGACCGGATGAATGAGTGAGATGTCGTCCTATGGTAAAAGAGGCTGTGTTAAAAACGGTGAGAATAGAGTATCCACTAATGGTGAGAAGGGCAAGGCAAACGGACCTACCGTGTGGACGTTGATAGGCGCCATGGCTGTTTGAGTGAATAGCGGCTGCTGGAGTTAGCGGCCGGGGGGGGACGATCTGCAAATGTCAGAGGCCCCAGTCTAAGTAAAAGAAGGTCAAAAAATTGATACGAAATAATCATAAGGCAGTGGCTACAACAAGGTCTAACTCGTGCTGCTATGTCCAGTGAGCGGCCGTGACTCAGAGTTTGTAGATGAGGAGTGCTCGAGTCAACAAGTGAGTGGGAGTTGCAGTACTGATAATTAGTGGGGAGTCCGTGACTGCGTGGTGCTGGGATATGCAGGTGGTGTACAGAGGTACCTAGCCTAAGTACAGAGGACAAAACCACGAGTGAAACGTTGGGATATGGTTGTGACCAGAGAAGGTGGTACCAGCAGCGCGGGGAATTACGGATCTTACCTGTACGTGAGACAGGAAAAAGAGCTGTGTCACTGCTGTCGGTTGCGCTGGACTGACTGCGCATGTCAGGAGTTTAAAACGAGGCCGTAGTGCCTGCAGGGACTGCGCATGCGTCTGGGGATAGTGTAAGGGGTGGGAGCAGTCGCACTGAATGCGTCGGTATGCACGTATATTTAGGTCATGTGTATATTGGTGCGTGCACTGAAAGAGTCATGAATTGATCATGGGCGAAAAAATTAATTAATTAATATTGGCACCATTTGCAACATGCATTATTATTCCATGAAATATCCATGAGGAAATCAAGTTAAAGGCTATTGAGCGAATATTGTCGAGTCGCTAGGTACATGTTACATACAATGCTGGCACTGCAAAATTACAAAACATGTGTTGCAGTAAAGCGACGTGAGTCATCAATAACATAGTTACCAGAAAAAACAGTTCAAAATTTCTGTATCGTTTCTGTGCTGGTAAATTAAGGACATGACTATACAACAGTAATGAAAGGAGTCATGGGTTGCAGTAAATCACAGACAAGTGCCAGAAAAAGATGAATCACGAAAAAAAATAGGAAATTGTTACAGGTGTGACCAGAACATCATGGATGTATACAAAAGAAAAACCTATTTGAAAAACCTCAGGGAGACTGACAGTTGGAGGGAGCTTGTTATGGTAGTGGAGGAAAGCCAATGGGAATTTAAGTGGGTCAGAGCACAGGGGGGTGAACCGCACTTTTACTTATTAAAGAACAGGTTCCATTCGATGGAGATGTTAAGACCCTGTCTTACAGAGTCCAGACGATAAATCCATTTTTGCTCGAGTTTACGAAGGGCAAGATCCCTGTTGCCTCCGCGGAAGGGGTTGCCTACTGTTTGCAATATTGCCCAGAAGATGTCGTTGTGAGTGTGATTCATCATCTTGAAATGTGCCACTAGTGGTTTGTCTTCTGTTTGGTTTCGTACGCTGGAGCGGTGTTCACAGATCCGTTGTCGAATTTCTCTCTTGGATTTGCCTATGTAAATAAGATCACAGGGGCATTTGATGATATATACGGACCATTTGGTTTTGCAGTTGGTAAATGAGTTAAAGGTCCACTGTTTTCCTTTCAGATCAATGGTCTTGAGGTTAGCCGTGAGGTTACAGACGGAACAATTGCCGCATTTGAAGTGGCCTTTGACGGGTGGGAGGTTCCACAGTGTGGTTTGGGTACTGTCTGGGGCATCTCCTTCTGTGTACGTATGTACAAGTCGGTCTTTCAGGTTGCGACTTCGTTTGAAGGCAAATCTTGGTTTTTCCGGTTTAAAAGATTCTGTTTGTAGCTTGTCCCAGTGTTTTAGAACTGCCTTTTTAATTGAGTTACTCAAGGGGGTGAAAGTGGTGACGCAAGTCATTTTAGAGTTGGATTGATCTCTGACGGTGGGAGTGAGGCAGGCCTTGCGAGTAGTATGTTTGACTCTTTTTCTAGCTTGACGAATGATGTGGCTGGGGTATCCCCGTTCTTTTAGACGGGTAGCGAGTTCTTTACTCTTAGATTCGTATTCAGTTAATGTAGAGCAATTACGTCTGATGCGTAAGAATTGGCCATAGGGTAAGTTGGTTTTCAACCCTAGAGGGTGGAAGCTGGAGTACTCTAGTAGAGTGTTTTTGGATGTGGGTTTACGATATAAAGTGGTGCTGAGTGAATGGTTTGGATTCTTGGATATTGTTAGATCCAGAAAAGGAATCTGATGCTGACTATAATCCATGGTAAATTTAATGCACTCGTTTTGTGAGTTTAACCACAACAAGAACACATGAAGATTGTCTTCGGTCCCTTTCCAAATCATGAACACGTCATCAATATATCTTAGCCAACATCCGATCGAGTCTTTGAAGGTATTGTGTATGTTGTAGATGGAGTTCTTCTCAAAAGTGTCCATGAACAAGTTGGCCACGTCCGGGGCGAAAGTAGCCCCCATGCTAGTCCCGTGGCATTGTTGGTAAAAAGAGTGTTTGAAGATGAAGTAGTTTTCTGTGAGAGCTAGGCGGGTGCACTCAAGGAGAAAGGCGGTGGGTGGATCTCTTGTTATCCTGTCGTCTAGGTAAGTTTGGAGGACTTTTAGACATTCCATTTGCGGGATGCTCGTGTAGAGGGACTCAACGTCTAGGGTTACTAAAAAGTCATTTTGTTCGACTTTCGTTGTATCCAGTTTCTTTATCATAGCCGTGGTGTCTTGGATGTAGGAGGGCATCTTGCTGATAAAGGGCCGTAGGAAGTGATCCACATAGATAGATAAAGGCTCCAGGACTGATCCGATACCGGCCACGATAGGTCTCCCTGGAGGGTTGGTTATGTTTTTGTGGATTTTAGGGAGCAGATAAAATGCTGGAATAATGGGATGGTTGTTGACTAGGAAAGCTTTTTCATCCTCATCGATCCAACCTTCGTCGTGTGCGTAACGCATCAGACTGATGACTTCCGACAGGATCCTTGACGTAGGGTTGACCGGTATCTGTCTGTAGAACTTAGTGTTCGAAAGTTGCCTTGTTACTTCCGTGTCGTATAGGGTGTTGCTCCAGAGGACGATACCGCCGCCCTTGTCTGCCGGTTTGATGAGAAACTGTTTGTTACTTTCTAATGATTTGAGGGCCAACCTCTGTTGGGTCGAGAGGTTATTCCTAAAGTGGGTTTGTTTGTTGAAAATGTTTCGCATTTCTAAGAGGATGCGATTCTCAAACGATAGGATCTCTGGACAAACCATGGAAGAGAGGGGGGTGAAAGTGGATGGTGGTTTAAGGCCTGTTGATTTTGGCAGTTCTTTTTCAGGGCTATCTCTGAAAAAATAGCGTAGTCGGATGGTTCGAAAGAATTTGCGTAATTCAACCTCAGTGGTGAACATGTCAGCGCGAGAACTCGGAATGAATGTTAGGCCTTTACTGAGAACATTGATTTCGTGGGAGGACAAGATGTGGTCGCTGAGATTGAAAATTGGGATCACCATGTTTGTTGTGCGCGTGGGGTCCAATTCCGTGTGCGCATGGGATGCTGGCCTTGGTATCGGGGTCTGCCCCGTTGTCCTCTCCCCTGAAAACTTGAGGATTGTTGGGGATTTGCAGGCCCTGTTGTACTTGAGTCTGAATCGCTGCTATTGGAGCTGTTGGAGAAAGTGACAAATTTGTTCCTTTGTTGTCTCCGTGGGTTTTGTCTATTGTTTGATGCCTGTGAGTTCTGTTGATTGTAAAAGCCTGGGACTAAATAAGGATAAGTTTTTTCCTCTTTATAGTTTTTTATATCATTTTGTAGTTTCCACAATTTTTTGTCGATTGTGAACTTTTGAAATTTCTTTATTTCCTCTTCTATCTTGTCCAGGTGTGTCTTTATCTCTGGTATTACAGATTCGTTTTTGATTTTGTCCTCGAGGATTTTGAGTTCTTCGTTTTGTTTCTTGGTTTCCTCGTCGGCTGTTTCAATTACTAGGATGACCCAGTCTCGGGAGCATTTGTTGCCAACACCGCTAAACTTAGTCATAAATCTGGGGTTGTCTAAAAAAACCCGAGGTATATTCTTCACTTGTAGACCTTCGGGAATAACGCCAGCTTTCAGGTACTCTAGCATGAGTTGGCCATGTGATTCCGTGCGTGTAAGTTTCTTCTTTTTTTGTAATAGGATGTCCAAGTCATTTAGTGCCGGATCTTTCACCGGTGCCGCTGGTGTGGTAGTTACACCGAGTAGCGAAGGGGTGTCTAAAAGTTTTTTATACAGATCATCGGAGAAGCTGACAATATTTACTTTCTCCATTTAATGTCTGTCAAATAAATGTTGCCCAACAACCAAGGGTTGTCCAAAGGGAAGAGAAAAGAAAATGGGCGAACCCTCTTTTTTAGGGGGCCTGACTCGAGAGGGTTGAGAAGTATACAGATACGTGGGGGTAGAGTCAAAGGCTTCCCAAGCCAATAGCGTGACAGGAGGTCGCTATAGCCTTGCAAAAGGAGCTAGATAACTGCTAACTCAGAACAAAGAATCACCGTGGATGAATAAAACATTATAAATTTATTAAACAGGAAGACATTTTTGTGCCATAATCTGGCATATATGCATACATTTTTTAGACAACCCCAGATTTATGACTAAGTTTAGCGGTGTTGGCAACAAATGCTCCCGAGACTGGGTCATCCTAGTAATTGAAACAGCCGACGAGGAAACCAAGAAACAAAACGAAGAACTCAAAATCCTCGAGGACAAAATCAAAAACGAATCTGTAATACCAGAGATAAAGACACACCTGGACAAGATAGAAGAGGAAATAAAGAAATTTCAAAAGTTCACAATCGACAAAAAATTGTGGAAACTACAAAATGATATAAAAAACTATAAAGAGGAAAAAACTTATCCTTATTTAGTCCCAGGCTTTTACAATCAACAGAACTCACAGGCATCAAACAATAGACAAAACCCACGGAGACAACAAAGGAACAAATTTGTCACTTTCTCCAACAGCTCCAATAGCAGCGATTCAGACTCAAGTACAACAGGGCCTGCAAATCCCCAACAATCCTCAAGTTTTCAGGGGAGAGGACAACGGGGCAGACCCCGATACCAAGGCCAGCATCCCATGCGCACACGGAATTGGACCCCACGCGCACAACAAACATGGTGATCCCAATTTTCAATCTCAGCGACCACATCTTGTCCTCCCACGAAATCAATGTTCTCAGTAAAGGCCTAACATTCATTCCGAGTTCTCGCGCTGACATGTTCACCACTGAGGTTGAATTACGCAAATTCTTTCGAACCATCCGACTACGCTATTTTTTCAGAGATAGCCCTGAAAAAGAACTGCCAAAATCAACAGGCCTTAAACCACCATCCACTTTCACCCCCCTCTCTTCCATGGTTTGTCCAGAGATCCTATCGTTTGAGAATCGCATCCTCTTAGAAATGCGAAACATTTTCAACAAACAAACCCACTTTAGGAATAACCTCTCGACCCAACAGAGGTTGGCCCTCAAATCATTAGAAAGTAACAAACAGTTTCTCATCAAACCGGCAGACAAGGGCGGCGGTATCGTCCTCTGGAGCAACACCCTATACGACACGGAAGTAACAAGGCAACTTTCGAACACTAAGTTCTACAGACAGATACCGGTCAACCCTACGTCAAGGATCCTGTCGGAAGTCATCAGTCTGATGCGTTACGCACACGACGAAGGTTGGATCGATGAGGATGAAAAAGCTTTCCTAGTCAACAACCATCCCATTATTCCAGCATTTTATCTGCTCCCTAAAATCCACAAAAACATAACCAACCCTCCAGGGAGACCTATCGTGGCCGGTATCGGATCAGTCCTGGAGCCTTTATCTATCTATGTGGATCACTTCCTACGGCCCTTTATCAGCAAGATGCCCTCCTACATCCAAGACACCACGGCTATGATAAAGAAACTGGATACAACGAAAGTCGAACAAAATGACTTTTTAGTAACCCTAGACGTTGAGTCCCTCTACACGAGCATCCCGCAAATGGAATGTCTAAAAGTCCTCCAAACTTACCTAGACGACAGGATAACAAGAGATCCACCCACCGCCTTTCTCCTTGAGTGCACCCGCCTAGCTCTCACAGAAAACTACTTCATTTTCAAACACTCTTTTTACCAACAATGCCACGGGACTAGCATGGGGGCTACTTTCGCCCCGGACGTGGCCAACTTGTTCATGGACACTTTTGAGAAGAACTCCATCTACAACATACACAATACCTTCAAAGACTCGATCGGATGTTGGCTAAGATATATTGATGACGTGTTCATGATTTGGAAAGGGACCGAAGACAATCTTCATGTGTTCTTGTTGTGGTTAAACTCACAAAACGAGTGCATTAAATTTACCATGGATTATAGTCAGCATCAGATTCCTTTTCTGGATCTAACAATATCCAAGAATCCAAACCATTCACTCAGCACCACTTTATATCGTAAACCCACATCCAAAAACACTCTACTAGAGTACTCCAGCTTCCACCCTCTAGGGTTGAAAACCAACTTACCCTATGGCCAATTCTTACGCATCAGACGTAATTGCTCTACATTAACTGAATACGAATCTAAGAGTAAAGAACTCGCTACCCGTCTAAAAGAACGGGGATACCCCAGCCACATCATTCGTCAAGCTAGAAAAAGAGTCAAACATACTACTCGCAAGGCCTGCCTCACTCCCACCGTCAGAGATCAATCCAACTCTAAAATGACTTGCGTCACCACTTTCACCCCCTTGAGTAACTCAATTAAAAAGGCAGTTCTAAAACACTGGGACAAGCTACAAACAGAATCTTTTAAACCGGAAAAACCAAGATTTGCCTTCAAACGAAGTCGCAACCTGAAAGACCGACTTGTACATACGTACACAGAAGGAGATGCCCCAGACAGTACCCAAACCACACTGTGGAACCTCCCACCCGTCAAAGGCCACTTCAAATGCGGCAATTGTTCCGTCTGTAACCTCACGGCTAACCTCAAGACCATTGATCTGAAAGGAAAACAGTGGACCTTTAACTCATTTACCAACTGCAAAACCAAATGGTCCGTATATATCATCAAATGCCCCTGTGATCTTATTTACATAGGCAAATCCAAGAGAGAAATTCGACAACGGATCTGTGAACACCGCTCCAGCGTACGAAACCAAACAGAAGACAAACCACTAGTGGCACATTTCAAGATGATGAATCACACTCACAACGACATCTTCTGGGCAATATTGCAAACAGTAGGCAACCCCTTCCGCGGAGGCAACAGGGATCTTGCCCTTCGTAAACTCGAGCAAAAATGGATTTATCGTCTGGACTCTGTAAGACAGGGTCTTAACATCTCCATCGAATGGAACCTGTTCTTTAATAAGTAAAAGTGCGGTTCACCCCCCTGTGCTCTGACCCACTTAAATTCCCATTGGCTTTCCTCCACTACCATAACAAGCTCCCTCCAACTGTCAGTCTCCCTGAGGTTTTTCAAATAGGTTTTTCTTTTGTATACATCCATGATGTTCTGGTCACACCTGTAACAATTTCCTATTTTTTTTCGTGATTCATCTTTTTCTGGCATTTGTCTGTGATTTACTGCAACCCATGACTCCTTTCATTACTGTTGTATAGTCATGTCCTTAATTTACCAGCACAGAAACGATACAGAAATTTTGAACTGTTTTTTCTGGTAACTATGTTATTGATGACTCACGTCGCTTTACTGCAACACATGTTTTGTAATTTTGCAGTGCCAGCATTGTATGTAACATGTACCTAGCGACTCGACAATATTCGCTCAATAGCCTTTAACTTGATTTCCTCATGGATATTTCATGGAATAATAATGCATGTTGCAAATGGTGCCAATATTAATTAATTAATTTTTTCGCCCATGATCAATTCATGACTCTTTCAGTGCACGCACCAATATACACATGACCTAAATATACGTGCATACCGACGCATTCAGTGCGACTGCTCCCACCCCTTACACTATCCCCAGACGCATGCGCAGTCCCTGCAGGCACTACGGCCTCGTTTTAAACTCCTGACATGCGCAGTCAGTCCAGCGCAACCGACAGCAGTGACACAGCTCTTTTTCCTGTCTCACGTACAGGTAAGATCCGTAATTCCCCGCGCTGCTGGTACCACCTTCTCTGGTCACAACCATATCCCAACGTTTCACTCGTGGTTTTGTCCTCTGTACTTAGGCTAGGTACCTCTGTACACCACCTGCATATCCCAGCACCACGCAGTCACGGACTCCCCACTAATTATCAGTACTGCAACTCCCACTCACTTGTTGACTCGAGCACTCCTCATCTACAAACTCTGAGTCACGGCCGCTCACTGGACATAGCAGCACGAGTTAGACCTTGTTGTAGCCACTGCCTTATGATTATTTCGTATCAATTTTTTCACCTTCTTTTACTTAGACTGGGGCCTCTGACATTTGCAGATCGTCCCCCCCCGGCCGCTAACTCCAGCAGCCGCTATTCACTCAAACAGCCATGGCGCCTATCAACGTCCACACGGTAGGTCCGTTTGCCTTGCCCTTCTCACCATTAGTGGATACTCTATTCTCACCGTTTTTAACACAGCCTCTTTTACCATAGGACGACATCTCACTCATTCATCCGGTCTGAACTCGACCTCCAAGTCCTGAAGACAGTTCGGTATTTTCAGTGCAGCGCTTTTCCATCTCTATCAGCTTCTGCCCTTGTCAGCTATCAACCGAACCAGAAACACAAACTTAAGTGTCGACAACGTCAATGTGTTGTGATATAAAACAACACATAAAATAGACTGTCACCACTGTATACTAATCCTTCACAATGCAGATTTAATGTATGCATATATGCCAGATTATGGCACAAAAATGTCTTCCTGTTTAATAAATTTATAATGTTTTATTCATCCACGGTGATTCTTTGTTCTGAGTTAGCAGTTATCTAGCTCCTTTTGCAAGGCTATAGCGACCTCCTGTCACGCTATTGGCTTGGGAAGCCTTTGACTCTACCCCCACGTATTTGTGGCCAGAAGGTACAGTAGCCTGACTAGGTTTCCCATGTGGCTTACCCTGGTTATTTTGTGGTTTGGGGCCCTCTTTGGGATAGGAATTATTAGAATTCGCTTTGGAGTCTGTTTTTGGCTGTTTCTCCCCATCCTTCTTCTGAGTGACCCCAGAATCCTTGTGAGTGGCCCTGTTGGCAACCCACAAGTCAGCAGCCTTAGCTAGTTTCCGGGAATCTAATTCCCTGGAATCAGCCAAGTGTTGTCTGAGCTCAGGAGAGCAGGCATCATAAATAGTCTCCAACATAAACAAATTCTTCATACCTTCATAAGTGTTCACCTTGTAACCCTTAATCCATCCCTCTAAGTTTTTCAAACATTCACTCACCCAGGTAGCCCAAGGGGTACCATCATGCTTTTTGAGGCTCCTAAATCTCTTAAGATACTGGGAAGGGGTCTTCCCAAACCTAGCTATCAAAGCTAGTTTCACACATTCATAGTCCTTCCTATCCTCCTCCCCCATCTCCATTACCACATCAGTTGCAACAGGGGGAAGCCTAGAGAACAACCAGGTGAGTAAGTCATTTCCTGTGATGTTCTGGAGCCCATGATTATATTCAAACAGAGACAACCAATCCAACACATCCAACTTAGGCTCATACATACCAATCAATTCTTTAGGCATCCGGGGTCTTTTAGGACTGGAACTTCTAGAGGAGCCAGAGAGAGAAACATTCTCAACAGATAATTTCTTCATTTCTAAGTCATACTTGAGCTCCATTTCCCTTAGCCTTAGTTCTTTGTCAGTTTGAGCATTAAGTTTCTTATACTCCAATTCTAGTTTCATTTTCTCCAGTTCAAAGTACTGAGGACTAAATGTGGGACCTGGTAAAGGTCCAGTAGGTACAGCAGGTAGAGCAGGCAGAGGCCTAGGGGGGACAGTCACAACAGCCTCACCCTCCTCTTCTGACTCTTCCTCAGAATCATCAACATTTTGCTCCATGTTAACTTCAATACTGTCATCTACAGTTGCTGGAGTGATAGGTTCCTCTGAACCATCACCCAGACTTTGGTTAGCTAACAATCTTTCAATCAGCTCCATTTTCTTGCCCTTAGTCAGGAGATCCTTATGTTTACAGAGCACTCTTAAACAATCAGCAGTTTTGGCTGCAAGGGACTCTTGACTATAGCTTTCTATAACTGACATGTTAGAGGTTTACTTTTACAGTGCTAAGCTTTGTGGTTAGTTGCACTAAGGTATTTAAAGCACAATAAAATGTATACTTAATACAAATCCCACCGCTGTACACCAGTGTTAGGCAGAAACCTGTGCAGTTCCCTTGGGGAACACTGCAAACGTTTTAAGACTACAGGTATAGCAGTAAACTCACTTGGTAGCAGTCCGTACCACCCAGATTTACCTGGTAGCTGTGGCTGAGCAGTCAGACTTCCCTCAAGAAGAGTTAGGCAGTATGTAAAGTATACACAATAGGTACTCAAATACAATAGCACAAGCAAACACTGACCAGAGCTTGGTTTCAAAAGTATATAGTTATTTATTTATTAAACACACATAAGTTGAAATCACTCTAGCAAAATATAGTAAAAACACTTCAAACACAGTTATAATGAAAGCAGTTCCAACCCTTACTCCTATCTAGACAACTCTAAGTTAACACCACATAATTAAAACAGAGGTGAGCGCTTAACGTTAGATGACACTCTAGTAGGTTCAAGAAAGGGATAAAAAGAAACAGGAATGGGTTAAACACACCACTCTAAGGTCCAGAACACTTGCAATAGGCTCAAGAAGCACAAAGTCACAGGTGAGCAAAAGTCACTAGGCAGGGCCCACTCTTAGAGTAGCCGGAGCGAAAATGTGCCCAAGATCACACTGTTATTAGGGATTCAAAGTCTTGCAAAGAGTTAGAAAGAGTTTAGAGTGGCTTAGAAAGTTTAGCCAGGGTGTCCCCGGCACTCCCAGGGTCGAAAGCCGGGGGCTAAATCTACCCCGTACAGTCGGTGGCAAGGGAAGCCAGGCGGAACACGGTACCTTAAGCGGAAAGGATCCTCCAGCGGTGGCAGTTGTTCCAGGCAGTGGCAGCAAGGCTCGACGTCGGTCAGGGGAGAAGAAGTTCTCGCTGAAGAGCAGAAGAAGGTGGTCGTTGCACTGCCCGGGAAGAAACCAGCCGCGGAGTCCTCCGGTTAAAGGGTTGTACCGACTTTCGCGGTTAGGGGTAAAAGTGTGGTATTCCGGTTGCCGGGGTGCTTGGCACGGGCAAGGCGGCCACGAGATACCTCGAGAAGCGAAAAGAAGGTGAAAACTGGTTGTCCCCACCAGTCAAGGGAAGGAGCCACTCCGTTAAGAGTTCTCCTCGGTCGTCGGGAAAAGTGGTGAGACGGTTCAGCAGGGCTCCACCGGGTGGTGTCGTCGAAGCAGGTTGGCTCGGCTCTTCCCTCGTCGGATTCTTGGTCCTGTGGCGACTACTGAAGTTCCAGTCCCCAAAGCCCTGCTTTTATGCAGCAAACCCCCATTCACCCAGCCTAGCTGTCACTCAAACATGCTAAGTGGTGAGCCGGCCGGCTCACCACTTGGGCCAATCAGGACGGAGTGCGACTTGAGTTACCAAGGTAACTCAGTCCAGGGTGCCTAAATCCCCCTCCACCCCTCCTAAGTACCCCAGACAGAGTGGCACCACTTTGGAGGGCTTCTGTGGAGAAGCCCGCCAAAAGTGGAACAAAGGGCTCCACTTTGGGTCAGAGTTACAGAGGCGAACGCCAATGCCATTTTAGAATCAAGTTTTGGCAAAAAGTCCCAACCGGAGTTATAATAATAAATATATAAACCGGCGGTATGTTTAAGGCTACCGTAAATAAATAATTAAATGTGTTAGCCTAAAACAATGGGAAATCCCATAGGGAAATATTCGCGGTCGAATATAAAAAGTAGTTTCCACTGCCACCAGCCAAAACTCGATCAGGGGGGGCGGAGACGTGCCCCCTCGACTAACAGACCCTGGGGCAATCGAATTGCCCCAGCCAGTACGTCCACAATATGATGGTTTGTACTGGTTCTGTTCAGGATTCAAGACTAGCAAAGTCTTTGGTGACTTTACATGCCCTGGGAGACAGTAGTCAGTCCCAGGGTATGGAGTCTATGTTGGGGAGTCCCTAGGACACCCCTGGGTCACGGCACAGAGGGTGCTGTGTAACCCACATCACAAAAATACATGAGGCCCTATGGAGTAAAAGACCCCATAGCCCATTCAACACAAGGTTTAACCAAGAAAACACACTTCAACAGGTCCAAGAGTGAGGGTAAAAGAGTCTCACTCTTGGCAGGAGAAAAAAAGAAACCCCAGAAATCCAGCAAAGCTGCTGGGGGACTCACTAGGTAGGGAAATTCAGCCTAAACAGAGAATTCTCCCTAACAGGGACACATATGAGACCCAGGTGCTAAACTCTTTGTTTATGCTTTATTTTTTGATGTGTGATAAAATGCAGGAACCATCGGTTAAGTGCCCAGCCGGATACACACTAAGAGGGTAACACCCGACACCCAGATACTAGATTAGTTGGTTTTAGGATACTAGCAGTTACGTATCCTTCTGCCGCACTCCGAGCACCCGGACAAGGGTCTGGAGCCGGAGTGAGATGCAAGGATGCCTGAGCACAAAGTATTGAGCTGGGCAATAGTTGGGGGCCGGGGCAGGAGAGTTGGGGTTGTTCAAAGGGGGTTCGCCTACAGATCCATGCAGGAAATATACAGGACATGCAATGGTCGGGTAAAAGGTGCTAGCAACCCTATGCAAGATGGGGGAACTTAGAATAGTGTCCTGAAACGCTAGGGGTTTAAACAGCTACATCAAACTGAAAAGAATAATGGCTTACCTGAGGCGTCAGAAAATAGATATTGCTCTCCTGCAGGAAACCCACCTCACCAGAGAGAAACAAGACACCTTAGCGAAAATGTGTACAACCCATGGTGAGGCATATTCAGCATACGCTAGAGAGGTTCAAATATGGGTGGCTCTGTTCCATTCAGAGTTCTTAAGACTTTCCATGATACAGAGGGTAGGATGAACGTAATACATGGACTGGTGGAGCAGAGGGAAGTCTTTGTTATTAACACATACGCACCGAAACAAGATACAGCAGCCTATTTTCGGTCATTATACCCTAGGATCAGTTCATACAGGGATGGAACGCTGATATGGGGAGGAGACTTTAATTGCACACTAAACCCGGTGATTGACGGATCAGATGATAAATATGTACACCCAGCCCCTCCTGCTAAAGCCCTAAGTACGCTGTTACGCGCATTCAAATTGTCCAATATATGGAGGGGGTTGCACCCACAGGATAGGGTATATTCACATTATACTGCTCCTCAATATCTCTACACGAGGTTGGATTATGTGTTCGTAGTAGAAGAGATCCTGGGGGAATTCAAAGGGGCGGAATACAAAGCGCGGGTACTTTCGGACCATACCCCTTTAATGCTTACATGGCAGTTTCTTTCCCCTCGGGCTAGGATCTGGACATGGAGGCTCAAAGGCGAATCACTCAGGGATGCAGTGTTCCGGGACCATCTGAGAGAGGGGGTGGAGGAATACTTTAAATATAACACGGGTAGTGTGGAATCAGTAGGCACATTGTGGGAAGCCTTTAAAGTACTGGTCAGAGGGACGGCGATAGCGAAAACGAAAGGAATACAAAACTCTATTGAAAGAGATCTACGAGAAACGGAATCTAAACTGGAAAAGATAGAAAGGTGAGGAGGTAGGTCTAAAAAAGAGGCCTGAGAGGTTTCCCGTCTACAGCAAGAGTGTATGACACATTGGAATAGGCTAGGCATGCTGAGTTACAGGAAATATGTCGAGAGACAGCACGCGGAAGGGGATAAACATGGATGCCTGCTGGCCTGGCTTTGCAAGAGTAAAACTAACCGAGATATGATACAAACGATTATGGCTAGTAAGGAGGTGGTGTGTGAGACGCAGGAGGGGGTGAATACATGTTTTTATGACTATTACAGGGAGCTCTATGCAGAAACCGCTGAATGTCAGATGCCGGAGATAGAGGACACTCTCGCAGATAGATCTCCCCAAGCTAGACGCAGAGGAGGCCAGCATGTTAGAGGCCCCTATAACTCTAGAAGAATTAGAACGCATCATATGGGAGTTACCAAAGGGCAAAGCCCCGGTGGCAGATGGGCTGCCCAGGGAATTTTACAAAGAATATATGACAGATGTAATGCCCCCATTGCTAGCTATGTTTAACAAGGCCGTTCGACACAAGTATATGGCCCGGGTAGTTAAGAGAGTTAATAATCATCCCTTTATTGAAGCCCAATAAGCCAGACACCGACTGCGGGTCATATAAACCCCTCTCACTGCTCAACCAAGACAGGAAAATCCTCACAGCCATAATGGCTAGCAGGCTTAAGCCTTCTATTGCCAAGCTTATACACTCTGATCAATCGGGTATGTTCCACATAGAAGCATCACAAGCAACCTTAGGAGGTTACACCACATAATAGATCATACCCAAGGGAGTACACAACAATTGGCTGTGGCCTTCCTCGATGCATTCAAAGTGTTCAACTCTGTTAGATGGCCATGGTTGATAGCAGCATTAGGAAGATATGGTATAGGTCCCACATATATCAAATGGGTACAGTTCCTATATAGCAAACCGACAGCACGGGTCAAAACAGGCACACTTATCTCGGAGCAGTGGCAGTTTAGCAACGGCACGAGACAGGGCTTGAATCACTTGTGTATAGGGGCGTTATAAATGCCATATATCATATCATATCCATGGTCCCCGATGCACTTCTTTCTGGCATTGGAACCATTGGCGGTGTACCTTCAGAAAGAGTATTCAGAGGCTGGTATAGCTACGTCATGGGGTCAGCCCCTGATTTCGCTATATGCGGACGATATGCTCCTGTACCTACAACACGCCGAAACCAATTTACAATATATTCTGGATGTGTTGGAGCGATATGCGGACTTATCCGGCATAACAATTAATGCGCAGAAGTCATGTTTGTTCCCCCTAGCGGGATGTAGATGTAAACCCGCAAATACATTACTGGCTTTACCGATTAGGTGGGAAACTCATACATTTAGATACTTGGGAGTAGATATTTATCATGACCCCAGGACTGAACATATACAAAATACTCAGAAGGCAGTAGACAGGATTGAGAATTCTATGACCTTCTGGGCGAGGTTGCCGCTGCCATTAATGGGGCGAGCCGCACTGTTGAAGATGGTAGTGCTCCCGAGACTTTTACATTACTTCGCTAATGTCCCGTATGATATCCCCAAAGCCTTTTTAAGAGATTGTATGGTATATGCCGGAGCTTTCTATGGCATAACTCGAGGTGCAGGGTGGCGCTTATGAAACTTCAGAACCCGTACAAGCAAGGCGGTATAAAAGTGTCCAATTTCGAAGTATATTTCGTGGCAAGCCAGCTGCAGTTTGTGGCTAAATGGCTGTCCGATGAGCAGACCCCCATAGACAGAGCTGCTACAGATGGCATGTTTCCCATTCTTTTTGAAAGAAATGATTTGGACAGTTGCGCCAAGAGACTCTCAGCCTCCTTTGTTGTTGAAGCTAGGCAGGGCAATTTGGAGCCGGGCTTGCTGGCTGCTGGGGAAGGTTGCACTATATTCTCCCCAGATCCCACTGGTGACACTTAGAGAGGAGGATACACAGTTGGGACTAAACGTAAGAAGGTGTCGGGAACCAATGGGAGTCACTACAGTTGGAGATGTGTTAAGGGAAGGGAGACCGAATATTTTATGGAACTTACATCGGATATGGGGGTACAACTGGGTCAACATATTACGCACACCAGCCTTATTACTAGCCTAGGGAAGAAATGGCTGGGTATAAACGACTATCTACAGGATGATGAGATGATAGAGACATTTTAAAATATTTCAGAGGGCGTGCATGAAGTGTTGAGAATATACGAGTTATTGATGGAAAGGCCTGGAGATACACTAGAGCAGACCAGGCATAGCTGGGAAGTGGATTTGCAAGAGCAAATGACACATGTCGTATGGGGCAGAGCGAAGGCTTATCACAAGAAGGTGTCCAGAAACGCATGGTTACAGTTGATACAGTTTTAAGTGACCCACAGGGCGTATCTAACCCCGAATAAAATAGCCAAGTTCAGTAACGCACCAGAACAAGAATGCCTGAAACGCGAATTAATAAACTCTGATGTAATACACATGTTCTGGGCCTGCACGAAGATTAGACAATACTGGGAGGAGATAACTTAAGCGTTAGCACGAGTGGGCATTATACTGGATACAGGATCTCCCAGGGCCTACCTGCTGGGTGGCTTTGCAAAACCAAAGTGGGCGAGGAATGTGAGTAAGTTAAAAGATCTGGCATATATACTGACGAAATGCAGAATATTGATGGGGTGGAAAGCACACAAGGGGCCAGAGGGGTGGGTATGGTAGGGGTGGGGGGACCTTCAGAAATTGATAAATGCAGAGTGTGGCAAGAGGCAGCCTATCGGGGCCTGGGAGAGAGGAATGTTGACCTGAACGCTTGGAAACAGATAGTATCTGATACAGTAACCACAGGTTACAGCGATCCAGCGGTCGGTGAGCAAGCTGGGGAACAGAGGGAAACTGGGGCTAGCGTAGTCACCGAGTACAATCTGTTGCAATGGGATAATGTTTAACACAGGTGAAGTAGGCTGGAGTTTGGGGAGGAGGAAGTTGGAGGTGGGGGGGACAGACAGACAGATTTTGATGCAGACTGTAATGTGACCGGAATGTTTAAGTCTAAGTTATTTTGTTGAAAAATGTATAAAAATTGTTTTTTTTAAAAAGTATGATATTAGTAAGTTGTAGGAAATTAACGTGCACTGGTAAAAACACATGAAATTCACTGAAAAATCTTAGTTAAAGGGGTGTTATGGTTATGTTGCACTAATAAAAACCTATAAAATTCACTGACAAAATGTTGTTAAAGGAACATTATGGTTATGAAAAAACTTTGTTAAAGCGACATTAGGCTTACAAGTAAAACCGAAAACCCCCAGAAATTCAACAGTTATGGTAAGCTAAGCAAGCATAAATCGCGCCACCACCGTGCAGTGCTAAAACCAACACCCAGGACATGAAAGATGACATCACAAAAGTGATTGATGACATCACATATCTGGGCCACTTGTTTTCGTTTACTGACATAATTAGGCTAGTTTTTTGTTTTTACTGACGATGATAATTTCCAAAATGTAAAAGGTGCTATATATCTACACATTAATCTTTTTATAGGTCTTAGGGATTTGTATACAATTGAATTGGATGGCCTGAATTTATAAGCAAAGGTTGTGTGAATGGAATATGCTATAATCCTTGAGAGTCCTTCAGCTTGGTAGTGTTAATTGATCTCTTGCTCTTTAAAGCTCAGATAGTTCATCCTTGACAGGAGGGTTAATGCGATACACTCCTGTAGTTCCTGGGGGTCTTTCTAATGCTTAAATGATGTTCTTCTTGCAGAACTATGTTTAAGAAAAAATTATTGGGTTGGTTCAACTATAGTACATTGTGGCCTCCTATCTAGCAGACATACTTGTTTTGCTCTGGATCACTGCTCAAAATAGTCTCAGGGATATAGTGCCTAGTGCCTAGCACACTTCCAGGGATATGTTCCCCAGTTCACGGCCAGGTATGTAGTGCCTAGCTCAAGCAGGGTTATAGTACCCAGTTCACCCTCACTCTGTCTGGACCACCTTCTCATTTCTTGGTAGATTCAGGCTGCTCATCTCTCCTAGGCCTTTCATGTCTTTCATGCCTCTCAGGTCTATTGGCTCTCCTAGCATAGTTGGATTTCTCAAGGGAGAGGTACAAAGAGCCTTTATAGTGGCCCATGAAGCTAGTTTCTTCAATTGTAATTGTAATTTTAATTACAATTGGAATGATGGGGGAGTTCTGAACTGGGTGGAATAATCTGTGTATCTCACCCACCTTGTTCACTTTTAGATAGCTCACATCACGGGCATCAAAGTCCTGGTAGGCCAGCTTTCATGTTCCGCATAGTCCTCTGTGGATTTTTGTAAATGGGTCAGGACACTGACTTTGTCTCATTTTGCACTATTGCATGTTACCCTGTGCTTTTTTTCCACCCTGCTCCCCATTCAGTGTATAGCCTTGTTGACTACCCCTGGATGAGTCCTGCATATACAGAGAAGTCCTGCAACCTGTGTGTGCATTGATCTTGCTGAACCCAAAACTTAAGGTCTAGAAAAATCAATTTGTCATCAATCAAGGCCGTAGAAGAATAGCCAGACCCAGGATGAAGTGGACAAAAGGCATCCCATTTCGCATATCGCAAGAATCCTGAAAAAATGAACACAATCAAACCCTTGCTACTATGTCTATAAAAAACCATCTACATGACCAATGATATTTACAATGCCTCAATGTATTAACCTGCTCATGACACATGCTAACCTGAAATGAATTTGTTTTTGTATCTGCATTGTAAAATGCACCTTTGTTTAACCTATCGTCCACTGTTGTTTAACTTGTAGGCTTTACATTCAACTGGGGTGCCTTACTTGGCTGGTCTGCAATCAAAGGCATGTGCGACTGGTCCATCTGTTTACCGCTCTACTTTTCTGGTGTCATGTGGACATTGATATACGACACTATCTATGCACATCAGGTAAAGTTGTAAAAGCTGGGACACAGTGACAGAGCTCTGGATAGTGTGTACAAATGAGTAACTGAGTACATCTACACGGCGCAAAACTAACTACATTTCCTTATAACCGAAAATGACTTGTTGATAAACAAGTAAATGGATTCTGTGTTAAGTTATGTTACACGGCTTTTGTACTGCACCAAATCATCAATGTGGTGATGTGATCGCCTAGCTTGTCTGGATTTAGCATAGTGTCCCCCTACATGGGGGTATCCTGATCTTAGTCTGCAGATGAAAGGAAGTAGGGAGAAGATAAGAGGATGGGAAGGTAGGTGAAATGCAACAGACATAGGGATGAGTTGATGGTGAAGGGGGACATTATTGTTTTGTGATAACCTGGATGTGTGTGTCTCCATTAAGGTAGACCATGGATCTGGGGTTTAAAAGAACAACATGTAGTTAATAACCTATAATGCTTGTCTGCATAATGGGTTGAAGATGTGCCACATCCACCCAGTTGATTCTGGGCTGCCTGTTCCTTTATGGCATCACTTGTGAGTGATTACTCCCCTCCCCATGCAAGATTCCACAGTTGATATAACATACTAAAAGCAAAGATTCTAAGCATCTGGGGAAAGGCGTCTGGTGCAATTGAAGTTGCATATGTTCTTATTTCTCTTTTAATTGGTAACATGGAGAGCATTGGATTATCAATGAGACCTTGGTAAGGATGTCACAATCCTTGCTTGCATAGGTTTAATTGAGATGTTATCCCTGCACTAATTGAACTGCTTTTTGAATAACCCATGTAGATCTTGGAATGTGACATTTCAAATGAATAGTGACAGAAGACTTGCTGGTGTACCAAACTGCTAAATTAAATGTTTCAACTGATAATTTCATACCATACCTGGTGCTACATTATGCTAACGTCATACCAACGTTTATCCTAGAGTATCAGCCGAGGCTCCCCTAAAGGTGGTTGTATAAACAAAGACTTGGCATGTTGGGTCAAGGTATTGGTGGACTGTATACCTGGCAGCATGGACTCCACTGAATGATCTTGTTGACTCGAGCTTCCTATGTTGCAGAGTTTACAGGGCCTTGTATAGATGTGGCCGGGGCTCTCTGGCTGTCACCCCAATTACCTGCAGAGAATGCTTCGACCCATCAACGACTCCCCGCCACAAGAACGGAAGACTCAGTCATTGGGCAAAGTTACTGTCTTTTATTAGCAGACAAAAAATGACAGGATCACACCAGGAAAACAAACATTCTCTGCTCTCAGCTTCTAGGCCTTTGACACCTAGTTTTATCCTGATGTGACGTCACAAATCCAGGTTCCATCCCAGAAACCTATCAGATATTCACATCGGCCAGTTTGGGTGAATTACGTATTGGAGCTATAAGGTTTATTCTTCTATTGGATAGCCGTATCTAGTGGCTCCCCCAGGACCACCCCTACTTATTTCAATCTACAATTTTGCAGGGTCACAGGGAGACCATTGGCCCTTGCAACAAATTATATCCCCACGTGAAAGTTGTCTCTGGATTGGCTAGATTGTGTCGCCCCATACCTGGGACCCTGGACAGTTACCAGACTGCGTGTACTGTGTCAATGCAATGGGAATTAGCATGGAGGTGCGATGTGTTCTCTAATGTTGCCAACTCTGATCACCTAAGGCTGGGAGAGTGCATTGAGGTGGCAGTTCACAGGCAACACTTGTAACTTTTCTTGTCTGGTTTGATGGGAACAGCCTTCTCTGTTTACCTTGACTGAATGGGCATTGTCCTGTCTGCTGGGTCACGTGTGTTCAGACCATGAAAGGAAGCTGGCCTGCTTGTAATTGTGAAGATTTTAGTCTGATTTTCTGCAGGTGGCTCATTGTCTTGGTAACTGGAACTTTCCTGTCTCCATGTGTCCTTGGCTGGGTGCATCGTTTCGGCATGCCTCTGGCTGCGGCGATCATGCCAGCCTTTCCACGTACCCAAAGCCTGTTTTTCCTTTGTCATTCATTTCAGAGACCTATAGCTATCATATTGTTCCTAATGGCTTCTCCATGTTAGTGGAAGTCAAGCATGTGCAAGCTAAATATATGAATCTTGGCATCTTGCGGTTTCAGCCTTAGCAAAAGATATAATTTATGTAGAAATTGTGTGTCTGTCCTCTACCTCCCTGGGTCATAAACATTGCTTCGTGCCTATATGCAATAAAATAGCACGTATTTGTGTAACTTCAAGAATGGATGCATATGTACTTATACATGTGCGGCTTCTTTGTGATGTCAATGATGACGTCATTGATTTCTCGTTTTGCAGTCAGTCGCTTTGCTTGATCAATGTCATTTCGATGTTGTCCAAATCATTGATTGGGTATGGTCTGAATGGCTGTCTGAGAGAGTAATGTTTCTCACGCCTGCGGTTCATCAAGGATTGCGGTGATGGGCCTAAGAGTGAGGCACATCTGTCATTTCTCTGCCTTCGTGTTGGGAGTTGTGTGGGGGGGCATGAGGGCCAGATTTGGCCCCCATCTAAAATTCCCCCTCTGGTCGATGAGTCGACCACACTACCTACACGACTCTCTCTGGTTATCAACAGTTTCGGGGTCCAAACCTTTGTTATCCCTCCACAATGTTCATAGTACTTTGCATGATAATCCAGGCTCCAGGTCACATAACTGCCGTCCCCATCAGGGTTGCACCAAACCAATTTTCCCCAATAATCTCGGGTGTTGGGGAATTGGAATGCCATTCCTGTCGGGAACAGAGGACACGGTGTCAGTTGTTATTTCAGTGCATTCTGTGTTTTTATTTCTTTATCGTCTTCAATCTCTAAGTTTATTAGTAATTAAATCCCTAAAGTATTTTGCGTTTTCTTTTTATACTGTGTGATTGCCCTTATGACAAAAAATATTAGCAACACTAATATCAAAGCTGCTGCCAGTGCTTTCAATCCATTTGCCATCCACGAGAATATATACGATAGCCAGCCTTCATATTTCCCTATATTGTTTGTTTTTGCCTTCATCTTCGTGTGCTGTTTAGAAAGCCAGTGATGGCTTACGTAAAAGTCCCATTTGTCTTTGGCAGGAATGAATGTACAGCAAGAAGACCCGATCATGGCGCAAACGCCTCCCTCCATGGCTGTGAGGAGATCTAAAACTTATCTATTCTGGAGGGCCACCAGCCTAACTGCTTTAGCTCTTCCGTGATGGTGTTGAACCCCTTGACAGTTGAGTTTATTGTCTGTATCAGCTCCCAACAGCCAATTGGCATTCGTGCTTGCTTAAATTACTAGAACGATAGATGCAAAAACATCTCAGTTCTGCTGAACAGCCTGTGCTCAGGTGGTATCGCACCCAATGCATTTTCCATATCTGATGAGGCATACTTCCTCTTTTCACTCTGGTCAATCCTGCAGATCTCTTCTTTCTTCTCGCCTAACTCTCTTTACTTCCTTAGCAGTGGTTATCGCCTGCCCAGATATGGCTTCCGCAACAGCATGGATCAGGGTTACGTTAGTGATGGTCAAAGCTTGTGCTTGGGAAAACGACAATCTTCATAGAACAAGGATTGTAAAGATATAGAGTCAGCAGAAAGCACAGAACTTTATCACAACATTACGAATTGCATTTCCCATGTTGTTAATCTTGAGTGTTTCTTCTTGCGTTGCTTGAAATGTCTGTAAAACTCACATGAAAACCTCAAAAATGCATTATTATCGGGTTAGTGTTTGCTAGATTAAGCTCTATGCCTATAGTATTGGCCGATTGCTGCGAAGAACAACCGCTCCCACACTATACAAATTCTTAAATCACCAAGCAGAGTAACAATCGATGGGTCTCCACAAGTCAATTGTGGGTATGTCTGGGCTACATATAACTGAAAAGCATGAAAAAATTGTCTATGAGGAATCGTTCGTTCAGTCTCTGTTTGTATCACGAACCTAAGGAAACATTCCTGGAAGGGATTGTGTCTATTGAAAACCATATGGCTCAGACAGTTTTTACTTTCTCGACGAATGCCTATTATATGGGAAAGATAGTGTGCCTAATCTAGGTGTACATATTGTCCACCCCTAACTCTTTGGTCCTGGACTGCGTTATCCACAGTTGTTGCTCTTCTTCTTTGGCCTTTTCTTCTTCTTGCATCAAGTCGTCTTATTAGGCGGGAAGAGGCCTGACCTCGACAGGACTTAACATCTCCAATGTAATTCGACATTTTTTTCCACTCAATTTCACTGCCTGATATGTGGCTTTTTCTACCACATAAGGCCCCTCGAACCTGGGTTTGTACCAGGACCTTACAAAGTTCCACAGTAAGACAGTTTTCCCGGGATACAGTAACAGTTGTTTCAGAGGTCTTTCATTCTTGTGTTGGTTGTTATCTTCCTCACTGTTCTTCGACCTTTTCCCTGAGCCTGCAGTTGGCGAGAATTATAAGACGCACTAGCCATCAAAGAAGTCACATATTCGTACATCTAATTTCCAAGAACATCAGAGGTTACATGTGCGTCTGTCATTTCCCTAGAGGGAGGAGCCAGGGGAAGTGGCATGCACCGTCCTTTTACCACCTCATGAGGCATTAAGTGGTGGTCGGATCCGGGCTGATTTTGCAATGCGTGCAATGCTAGGGGCAAACTGTGAGGCATTTATTTTTTAAAGTGGCTTTTATCTTCACAATATTTTCTTTGAGCAGGCCATTGAGGCACTCACAAACTCTGTTTGCTTGCGGTTGATAGGCACAGGAGAATTTTTTCTGTATCCCCAGCAGGGTTTTGCTATGCTCGAATGTCTCATTTATGAAATGAGGTCCTTTGTCCGACTGCTCCAACTCACACAGCCCCCATTGTGGGAACATCTCTCTAACAAGGAATTTTGCTGCTCTGAGGACATTGGGGTGTGAGCAGAGACCAGCTTTGATCCATCTGGGAAAATGGGCACACAACCACTATCATGTAGCGGTAACCCTCGCACACCTGGATCATGTCGACATAAAGGTGTTGGAAAGGCCCGATTGGGCGTGGTGTGGCTCCTCGCGCTACATGTAAGGTATGTCTTGCAGTGTACATTTTACACGTAACACAGTTTTCCATAAATACGGCTATGTGCTCGACCATATTTGGACAGAACCACTCTTCTCCAATGTGGACAGCAAATACATCTTTACCTATATGAGTAGGATAGTGCAGTTGCGTGAGTGCAACATGGAATAATGCTGTTGGGAGTACTAGATTGCCTGTGCTTTCCTGTAGCCACAAAGCATCCGTGGGGCATATTATACATCCCCTTCTCACTGATAAAGTCCTTCTCCTCTGCCGGAGACCTTCCCTGAAACGCCATTATCTGCGTAGCCGGTAATGTATAATAGTCTTCCTTTAGAATCATGTTGCGCACACTGACACATGTGTTTGTTGGGATATCAAAGTCTGCTATTCCAGGGTAACATGCTGCATGCTTTGCTTCCTCTTCTGCTGCTTCATTGCCGCGGGAGACTGCGTCCTCCCCTTTCGTGTGGGCCTGGCACTTTACGACCGATATTGCTGTTGGGAGTTGAAACGTGTCTTTTTGCCTACCCGATAGGGGCGTGTGCTGCGCTGGTGTGCCGTCAGTACGCTGAAAGCCCCTCCTCTGCCATTGTGACAGTCCAGAGTGCAGTAGACATCACGTAGGCCGAATCTGGATACACTGTAATTTACGGGTCCCTGCTCGCTTTTAATGCCATTATGAGAGCCACTAATTCTGCTGCTTGTGCTGAAAAATGTGAAGGCAACCTCGCACTTGCTATAACTTCTGCTGTACCATCTTCTTTTAGTCTCACCACGCTGTCCCTGTATGTCTTTTCCCCGTTGTCTGGTTTATTGTCGATGACCCATCAATATAAAACACTTCTCCCCCCTCAAGTGGCTAGTCCCCACTTTGCGAAGATCATCATACTGTTCAATGTACAAGGTACAGTTGTATACATAGTCTCCCTCCTCTACTGGTGTAGCTCGAAACGTCGCCGGATTATCAGTCCTGTACCTTAGTACCTTGATTGCTGGATAAGAGATAATTACCTCGTATCCTGAAGCTCTCTGTGTAGTCAACGTATTCTTGGATCTTTCGAGAAAAGCAAAAAGGGCTTTCTCCATATAAAGTGTTGCGCTACACCCCATAGTAATATTCGCTGACTTCTTTACCGTGAATGCGACAGCAGCCAGATCCTTTTTGCAAGGATAATGTTAAATCATTACTGGGTCTAAACGTCCACTATAATAAGCCAATGGCTTGTGCCCTAGGGTAGTCTTCTGTGTGAGTACTGCAGTCATCACTACTCCATTGGAGTGTGAGAACAAAAATAATTCATCATCATAGTAAAGGATTCTTACTCCTGGAGCTGTGCATATTGCTTTCTTCAGCTCCTCGAATACTTCAGTCGTTTCGTGTGTCCATGACAACTTGCCATTTCCCCTCTGTGCTTCCCTAAGTCCGCTCAACAAGGATCTCATATATGTGCTATAGTCAAACACCCATGCTCTGCAATAATTACAGAGACCCAGAAACTGCTTCATTTCACTCACTGTATTGGGCATGGGCGTTCTGCGGATCGCCTGCTCCTTTCTGCAGTCACTTTTCACCCCTCCTATGAAATCAGTTGTCCAATATATAGCACTTCCTTCTGGCAATATTGTCATTTTGCCTTGTCCACCTTGTAACCCTTTTCTGCCAGTACTGTCAACAAGTATACTGAGTCATTCCGACACTGGTCTTCTGTTTTGCTACAAATCAAAATATCATCCACGTATTGTATGATGGTGCGCTCTATCTGTATGTTGTGTAAGGAACTCATGGTGGCAACAGTAAAGACAGACCCAAGTGATCACAGTTCAAGGGTCTTTATTAAACTGTAAATGCAGGGTGGAAAAACAACTAATCTAAACCTAAATCTAAGATGGGAGCAAGCTTCGACCATCAAATTAAAAAATATGGCAGTCCTTGTGGTGTCTTGTCAAAGTAAAAGGCCTATAATAAAAAAACCTATTGCCAAATCCTTATAACTAATTACAGAAAGAGTGTGGGATAGGGTTTTCAATAAAAATAGAAGTGTTCACAAATAATAAGTCACAATGTGATTGCCAGGGGTCTCCCCCACATTTTGAGCACGGGACAAAGTGGATCTCCTGAGCACAGCACACGCTCGAGCTTTCCCAGCACGAGCCGACAGTTCTGCATCAGCTATCAGGTTCTTCAATGGTTAAGTCTCTTTTCAATAAAAAGTCTCTTGACTTTTAGGACTGATGAATCCAACAAACAAACACAAAGTTCGGTTCCACGAATACTTTGGGTGATGGCGTCGCCCCTGGGTCCCCCTCTTCTGGCGTAGACCCTTCACATAATCGTATTCAACAAATTGACTAAACAGTTCCTTGTTCAATGAACTTTGGGTGATAACTTTCCACCCTGGATCTCCCTCTCTCGGGTTTCGGACCCCTTTTCAGACGTCAGCCTCCCTCCTTCGGGTTCACTGTGGCTTTTCTCACTTTCACGAATCTTAATGTCTTTTTAAACAGTTCTTCTGGCTTTGCCCCTTTTGTCGGTTGCCCTCTGCCGGGTTCACTCTCGACAACTTTTATATCACACTTTTCATTCGCTCATTTTACCAAGCGGGACTCTGTGTCCCTTAGCTCTGCAATCATCTGTCGGTCAAAGACTTTCGACCGTACAGAGGATTTTACAAGACCTGTATAACAACTTTGACCTCTTCTCGCCTCTTCGCAAGGGCTTCTGTTTACGGTAGTTTCTACCATCGGGTAATCGCCCAGAGTTTTCTGCCTGAGCACACACGTGGTGCCGGACTCCTCTGTTGCTGGTTTTTCTTTCATCAATAGTATCCTTTTAGCTTTTCAAAGTTCAATTTAGCCGTTGACTATTTATCATGGAACACAGTTCGGTTTCTTATGGTCTCTTCCCTCAACTCATCGGCTGTGATTAACTGCTTGGCTTTCTTCTATTTCAAGTCAAGGTTGGTACCACAGAGACCCGTGTCTCTCCCTCGTTTGGTTATCAGCAGAGGAGGGTCTCATGTACCGTAGACATCTGCTGCAACACACGCTGGCTATTGTTTGCAGTCTTATAATTCCTTCTGCAGAGTTTTCACAGGCCTTGGTCGGAAAGGGCAAGGTTGCTTCTCTCCTTGTCAACCTCTCGTTCTGCACCGTCTTTCTCCTCCTCTTGAACTGCCATACTGAGTTAGCTCTCGCGTCGTGTGGTCTTGTGCTCCACCTTTTATCCCTGTGGGGAAGGGAAAGGGCCGTCCGGTGTGTGTGATTCGGGTCGATTGCCTGAATTTGCCTGTCCCTTGTATTGGGACATGTCAGGTAAACGGCTCTGGTGTTAGTCCGTTGTCTTCCGTGTTGTGCGAAAGTGTTTGTCGGAAAAGGGGGTGGGGTGCAGTGTTTTGGAATATCCTATGTGGTAAAATGGGGAAAGGTGTCGAAAAAAGGGGGCTATCGCGTTTCATCGATAAGTGTCCCGCTCCCCAAGGAACCCCCCTCCAGGTGATCCTCGCTCACTGGTCCACCTGCAGGAACTGGATCCAATAACAGTGGCCGTGTCCTGGCCACCTGGATGACAGATCCCTGGGGACTAGCTAGGGAGACACCTTCAGGTTTCTCACAGTGGCCAAGATCCATCTGGAGGATCGAATTGAAGATAGAAGGTGACTCACAATACCCCTGTGGTACTTGTTTGTTTCCACTTCCACTTTCTATATAGAAATGATATCAAGACCTGTGACTCTTCGTGAAGTGGTATAGAAAAGATGTTTTTCAAGTTTATCACATTGAAGTTTGTAGCTTCCGTTGTAATGCTGCACAGAATTGCCAGTATGCTGAGCTGATGGAAATTCTGCCTCTACTATTTGGTTCAAAATATGCAAATCCTGGATAAAACGCCAAGGCTCCCCAGTTGCTTTTTTCCCCGGATACACCTCACTGTTACACTGCGATTCTGAAAGTACCTAAATACTTTGCTTCACTAATGTGGCGTTCATCTCATAATTGCCCTTGTCTGCTTCCCTTGATAGGGTATACTGTCTTGCTCTTGGTAAATGTCAAGCCCTTGGTAAAATAGCTCCTGGTTTAAACCCTATCCCTTTTAGCAGACCCACGTTATAGGGACTGTTGGTCCATAAGACATTGGGTACCCGCCCTAAGTCTTCCTTGAGCAATGGTGGTGGCAGTTTTCGCAACACAGCCATTCTCTGTGGCACTTCCCTGTAATGTATTTCCACCCAGTATGTAATGCTTATGTCAAACACCTCGCTATCTGAATTCCTCATCTGTCATTTCAGTCAACCTGTATCCTTCCCCCACTGCATTTTCAGTCCTCCACGATCGTCCTGTATCATCAGTCTAATGCAATACTATTCTATATTCTATTACTATAACTGCCTCGTGTTCTTTGGGATCACCTTTCCTTTTTTACTCATCTGAGGGAATCTCTGGTCTAAATAGGAACTCATTGGGTATGCATAACAGCCTACCTTTCAACTCTTGGAGCCATGCTATCAATACTTCCACCTCATATGAAAACAGTTAAATGCCTACTGGCACCCCCCTCTGTACCGTCTGGCCGTAATAAGCTTGGATATGGTCCCTCGCATTCATGTAACAAATCCCTAGCATTGAGCACACTATCCCTTTTGTCTGTGAAATAAATGGTCATGTTAAGTTGGCTTATCATGTCTCTACCCATTATATTCACTGGTGTCTGTCGGGAATATAGCAGTGGCATGGTTAAGTCATGTTCTCCCACAGAAAGTGGTAATTCATCAGTAAAAGGAAATAAATCTGTGGCTCCAGAGAATCCGTGCACATTAATGGCAATGCTTGACATTGGATATCTTCCCTCCCTGATACAGGACCTAGTCGCCCCTGTATCCACGAGATAGGAAAAAGTCTTGTCACCTATAGTCAACACCCCTGTACGTGGTTCCTCTCCCGGATTAGGTGTAACAGATAGGATTGAACACATCAGGTCTGTCTGTGGGCTGTTCTATTGTGGGTACAACGACATTCCTGTCTCTGTAAATGGATTGCCCCCTATAACAGAGGCCCCCCTAGTCTTCACACAGTAGTGGGCTTTGTGGAGTCTGCCTGTGTCGTGGTTATGATGTTCTGTTGGACCAGTGCCTGCTGTGCTTGTTGTGATGACTGCATGCATCGATGCATCTGTAATGCATGTGTCGTGGGCTGATATTGTTGCATTTACATGTCTTGGGCATGCATCTGTTGCAGCGGGTACATCTACGCTTGCATGTGATCATGAACATAATAGTCAGTCTCTTTTGTCTGGTATGTGGGCTGCTGCTGCATTCCCACATTTTGATGCAACCCGCCCCTGTTCCTACACACTCGCAATATGTGGTCCGTTTGCCCACACACCCAACATTGTATGGGACCTCCCATCGGTCTTTGCTGTCCCCCCATAAATCCTCCTGCTGCATTGGGTGTCCAAACCCTCTTCCCCGAGGACTCCCTCCTCGTCCCCTCATCCACCGATTCATGTCCCCCTGCAAAACCTTGTCCTACCATCTGTAGTCTGTTCTGTGCATGTTCCGTAACTACTCCTTCTCTGTTTGTTACCATTGATACTTAGATACTTTCTTCTGCACTAACTTTGCTTCTTCTTGTTTCCTTTCCACACGCTTCTTTCTTGCATTTTCTTGCATTAGCCTGCAATAGTGCACTATGGTTAGCTGAATTTCTGACCACGGCTTAGCCTCCATTGCCACCAGCTTCTTAAGCTGCTTTTGGAATTGGTCGGATAACCCCTGACATAATACATGGTAAAATTGCCTCATTGTTTTGTCCCACAGTTCCCTTGTCTCAAGGCGCCATTTCTCTTGATGTTGTTGAATATAGTGAAGTGTATCTTGATCCTCACACATTTTGCGTGCCATGATCGCGCTTATGTCCTAAGTGTCTGGGTATAGCACCTTTAGAGCTTGCCATACGGCCGCTTGGCAGTTATTGAATGGTGCGCCATCTTGTGCCGTGTTTTGTGCAGTCACTCCAGGATACCCTACTCTCTTCCATACATCGTCAGCTACCTCTCTAAGAATGGCTGAGAGTAAACTTTTCATGTCTCCTACTGCTTAACGTTGTCCCTGCTGTCAGTCTTTCGATCTCACAAATCCACTTGCCAGCCCCAGCAGTCAACGAAGGTACCTTGCATCTTAAATTGTCTTTGTCCATTTGCTGCCAGGGGATATACCGAGGTCGCCCATCACCCTTTTGCAGTAATGGGAACTGTGTCAGTGTTGTCCCTCCTTCCAGTCTCTTCATGTCTTTAGTGGCGGGAACGCCCTTGCCATCCCTGTCCTTTTCCGTCCTGGCAGGGCCCTGAGCCACTGCACATACAGAGTGATATGGTCCGCGCTTCGCGACCCCCCCATCCTTTGGGACACAGCAGTCGCCCTTCAATGTCCTCCTCTTCTCTTCCTGTAACTTCCTTGCCTCCCCATACTGTGTTTCTATCTGGGCTTCCTTCCCTGGAGCGGCAGGAGTGCCTTTCATCCTTATCATCCTCACTCTCCTGTCAATCCTCGTCTGGATCTATGGTCTTAATACTACTGTCACTGTCCCCTTCTGTCGTCCTTGAAGGTAAGTCTCCTTAATGTTGTGTCTGCCCGCCGCTTTCCTTTTGTTCAGTCTATATCATCGTGTTCCCCACACCTGTCCGCCCGTGGAGCAGCCGTGCTGCTTCTCCTCCTGCTTCTCCTCCTCCTATGAAGTTCCCCTATCCTTCTTCGTATACCATCCCCATCCTCCTCATCCAAACATGACAAGTCCATCTTAATCTCTACCGCCTTCGAAGCGCGCCTTTCTCTGCTTTCGTCTCTGTCGCTCGCTTTTGTGTTCTTCTTCTTCCGTGCGTCTGCGTTCTTCAAAGATCTGTTCGACTTCTAACTTCCTTTTCTCTATCCTTCTCTGCAATTGCTTTTCCTGCTCTTCTTCTGCTTTTCTCCTTGCTATGTCGTTTAGCTCCCTTTGTTTTCTTCACTCCTTTTCTTCTTTCTCTTGTTTCCTCTGGCTCCCTTTACTTTGGTAATCTTTTACTTTCCTCCCTTTCTTCCCTTTCCCTTCTATGCATTTCCTCCATTATCTCACCTCATGATTTAGCTTCCTCCTCTGCGTCTTTACTACTTGATAATTCCTTCTCCACATGCCCTGTCTCGTCGGCTGTTTTTTCTATCCAGTTTGAGCAATAACTGTCCACCTATCCATTAATTCGATACGAACAATTCCTGGCCTTCCCCAAGTCCTGTCTTCCCCACATCATTCTCCTGTAGCTTTGCTTGCATCACGCTGCACTCCCTACATTTGTTACGAATGTCTCGCATTGCTTTACTCGCTTGCCTTGTGCCATCAAGTGTTCTCCGCCACTATACGTTGGAGGTGCCAAAGTGGGATTGGTGTATCCCGCCACTGCTTTTAACTCCTTTATGGCGTAAAATCCCATACTTTCTGTTGCTGTATCTACGTCCGCTGTTTGAGGACGAGGAGGGGGAGCGGAGGACTGTTTGCTCTCCACTTCCCCTTGGCTCAGTGTTAGGCAGAAACCTGTGCAGTTCCCTCTGGGACCACTGCAAAAGATTTAAGACTACAGGTGTTTGGCAGTAATCCCACTTGCTAGCAGTCTGTACCGCACAGATTCACTTGGTAGCTGTGGCTGAGCAGTCAGACTTCCCTCAAGAAGAGTTAGGCAGTATACAGAGTATTCACAATAGGTCAAGAGCACACAATAGAACAAGTAAACACTGACCAGGGCTTGGTGTAAAAGAGATATAATTATTTATTTAAAACCACATCTAGAAAAACACACAGGCACTAATAGTAAGCAATTCAAAAACACGGTCACTAAAAGATATACACTCCCTTAAAAGAATATTAGACAAGTCTTAAGTAAAGCCCCACTTATTTTCAGACAGCGGTGAGCGCTTAACGTAGATGGCACTCTAATAGTTTGTTTTAAAAAGGGAGAGAAAAGCAGAGAACAAATTGAAACAGATCCCAACACTTTTACCAGAACATAACAAGAGAGGAAGGCAAAGTAAAACCGTGAATTAAGAGTCAGTAGGCCGGATCCGCTGTAAGAGGATCGAAACGAAATGTGTCAAAGGTCACACGGTTGCAGTGCACAAAAGTCTTGTAATGGTTCAAAAAGGAGTTGGACCAAAGAAAGGGACCATTTAGAGGGTCAAGGCTGCCAGCCCAGTCCAGAAGGTTAAGGAGTTATTACTACCTTGTAGCAATCTTTAGAAAGGGAGGCCTGGCGGACACGGTACCTTAAAGTGGTGAGAACACTCCAGCGGGGGCAGTTGTTCCTGGCGCTTCGTCCGGGGGAAGAGAGGGTCTTGTTGTGGAGGAAGACAGGAGTCCGTTGCACTGCCAGGGAAGAAACCAGCCGCAGAGTTTCTCAGGTACAAGGAGCGGTCCGTTGATTCGCGGTTCAGTGGTGAGTGGCTATCCGACCACCGGGGTGCTTGGCACGGGCAGTTCGACCACAAACCGGTCTGGGGTGCGAAGAAAGAAAGGTAAACTGGTTGTGCCCACCAGTCAGGGGAAGAAGCCTCTCCAGCCGGGAGATCTTCTCTGTCGTCGGGAAGTGGTGAGTCGGTTCTGCAGGGCTCCACCGGTGGTGTCGTCATGGTAGGTCAGCTCAGCTTCTCCCTCGTCGGATTCTCAGGTCCTGTGGCGACTTCTGAAGTTCCAGTCCTCAAAGCCCTGCTTTTATGCAGCATACCCCCATTCACTCAGCCTAGCTGTCAATCAAACATGCTAAGTGGTGAGCCCGCCGGCTCACCACTTGGGCCAATCACACAAGAGTGCGACTTGAGTTACCAAGGTAACTCAGTCCAGGGTGCCTAAACCCCCTCCCACACCCCCTGTGGTACCCAGACAGAGTGGCACGACTTTTGGAGGCTTCTGTGGAGAAGCCCGCCAAAAAGTGGAACAAAGGGCTCGACTTGGGTTGGAGTCACAGAAGAGAACACAAACGCCATTTTAGAATCGAGTCTTGGCAAAAAATACCAACCGGAGAATTAATATTAATTAAATAAACCAGCGGTATGTTCGAGGCTATGAGAATTAAATAATTAAAGTTGGTAGCCTCGAACAATGGGAAAATCCCATAGGGAAATATTCGCGGTCGAATATAAAAAGTAGTTTCCACTGCCACCAGCCAAAAATTGATCAGGGGGGACGGAGACGTGCCCCCTCGACTAACAGACCCCGGGGCAATCGACTTGCCCCGCCCAGTACGTCCACAATATGATGGTTTGTACTGGTTTCTGTTAATAATTTGGGACTAGTAAAGCCAATGATGACTTTACATGTCCTGAGAGACAGTAGTCAGTCCCAGGGTATGGAGTCTATGGTGGGGTGTCACTATGACACCCCTGTGTTACTGCACGGAGGGTGCCGTGTAACACACATAGTAAAAACACATGAGACCTTATGGAGTAAAGGACCCCATAGTCCATAAAACACATTACCAGTCAAAGGAATACCATAAATCATGTCCAAGAGTGGGAGAAAAAGAGTCTCACTCTTGGCAGGAGGAAAAAACAAACTCCAGAAATCCAGCAAAGCTGCTGGGGGACTCACTAGGTTAGGAAATTCAGCCTAAACAGAGAATTCTCCCTAACACTCAACATCCAATGTCTTTGTCGTCCTGAAACATTTCCCATAGTTCTAATATGGCCAATTGTTTGCTTAGTTTACTCCCCTTATAAGCTGTTTGTAGATAAGTGGTCATTTGTTGCTGCACACATTTGGAAAAGCTTCCGTCTTTGGGCCATGTCTTTGTCAACTTGCCCTCTGTGTCGCAAGTCCAATTGCGCCGAAAATTACCCATTGGGCCCAGTGGACCCAATGGGGAATGGGGAATAACATTTATCGCCCAACCCGTTATCCAGCGGTAATACTGCTGGACAGGTGAGCGGTAACCCAAATAAAGTTGGGCGGTATCCCAGTCGGGATACCGTCCACCTCGTGATGAGGCCCTCTGTCTTTTATTAGCAGGCGAAAACTGACAGGATCACACCAGGAAAACAAACATTCTCTGCAGCTCTCCGCTTCTAAGCTTGTCACCCGGTTTTATCCCAGTGTGACGTCACACATCCAGGTTCCATCCCAGAAACCTATCAGACATTCACATTGGCCAGTTTGGGGGAGCTACATATACAGAGCTATAGGGTTGGTTCTACTATTGGATAGCCATATCTGGTGGCTCTCCCCGGGACCACCCCTACTAATATCAAGCTACAATGTTGCAGGGTCACACAAAGACCATTGGCCCTTGCAACAAATTATATCCCCACGTGAAAGGTGACTCTGGATTGGGTAGAATGTGGTCCCCATCCCTCGGACCCCAGGCACTTACCAGACTGCGTCAAGGCAATGGGAATGAGCATCGAGGTGCGATGTGTTCTCTAATGTTACCATCTCTGAACACCCAAGCCTGGGAGAGTGTATTCAGTAGGCTGTGTGCAGGCAACACTTGTAACTTGTCTTCTCTGGTTCAATGGGAACAGCCTTCTCTGTCTACCTTGGCTGAATGGGCATTGTCCTGTCCGGCTGGGTCACGTGTGTTGAGAACACAAAATTAAGCTGTCTGCTTGTAATTGTGAGGATTTTAGTCTGTTTTTCTGCAGGTGGCTCATTGTCTAGGTAACTGGAACTTTCCTGTCTCCAATTGTCTTTGGCTGGCTGCATCGTTTCGGCATGCCTATGGCTGCAGCGATCATGTCAGCCTTTCCACATACCCAAAGCCTGTTTCTACTTTGTCATTCATTTCAGAGACCTATAGCTTCCATATTGTTCTTTATGACTTCTCTGTGTTACTAGCAGTCAAACATGTGCAAGCTAAATATATCATTAGTTGGCATTTTGCGGTTTCAGCATTAGTGAAAGATATGAATATGTTGAAATATGTATGTGTCCGTCCTCTATCTCTGTGGGTCATAAGCATGTGCTTTGTGCCTATATGCAATAAACTAGCACATGAATGGATGCATATGTACTTCATGTATAAGTGCGGCTACGTCGTGATGTCAGTGACGATGTCATTGATTTCTGGTTTTTCAGTCAGTCAACTTGCTCGATCGATGTAATTTCCATGATGTCCAAATCATCGAGAGTACGGTCTGAATGACTGTCTGAGAGAGTAATATTTCTCACACCTGCAATACATTGAGGATTGCGGTGATGTGGGGTGTACCAGCACTTCACCCACCACATATGAAGTATGAGACCCTCCAGACTCCTCCAATTCTGGGCAATAGTCAACTTAGCTGCCAGTAGCAAATGTTCTAGGCGAGGCACTATATGTCCTGAGATTGGAAAAATTCCTTCCCCTTTGTCCTTGAACACCACTACCAACTGCTCCATTGGCAGTTGTACTCCTGTAATCTATTTAATCTTGTCCAAAACTTCCTTCCAATACAAACCGTTATCTCGCATTCCCACAGCATGTGGATGAGAGATCGTTCGACATTGCGCCCCTGCCCACAATTGGGGGAATGGGCAGCATTCCTGCGGTGGAGCCTTTGTGGGGTGAGATATCACCTATAGCAAATGTTACAAGCACTTTCCCTGTCAGTGGCACAGCGGGAAAATGTATGCATCCGAGCCAAATGCGCAACCACGCATCATCCTCAATGGATATCCCCCGGTCCTCCTCCCATTTATTCATATACTAGCTTATATACCCGGCGTTGTCCGCGATTTCATTTTCTCATAGGCACCATTTGTTAGAAATACCTTAAGGTAGCTTTACGCTTTTTGTAAAGACTCCATAAGAAAGATGAAAAGAAAAATGCCCTACATTTTTGGATTATTGAACATTTTAAAAAAATGTTCTTATAAAGACTGCGCGACACTATTTTTTGTTCTTAACACCTCATTCTGAAATGTATAACTGTACTTGAGAACAACATGGATATTCCTGAGGAGCATGATGGGTGACAGGATTTTGACGTTGCCAACAACTATGGACCTAAAGTTTAATATTACCAAAGTACATGTTCATTGAGGCTTGTTTATAAACAAAAAATTGTGTTTTTCCAGTTGGAGCAAAGATGTACAACTGATACAGGGAAGCCACTCTAGAATCCGCAACATAAAATTGCCCATGGGAGAAACATTGAGATTCCAAGTTGATACCAGTGCATTTGATTGACTGGCCCTGTGCCTTGTTGATCGTGATACCGAATGTCAGCCTGACCGGAACTGTAGGCGATTGAAACTGAAAAGCATGTCTGTCGAAATGAGTGGAATGTGCAAGATGAATGCATCTCCTCCTTTTCCCTTCCCGGTCAACACTGGCTCTTCAGTTATGTTGGGCAGCAATGTTTTAACACACACGTTGCACCGCTCTATATAGCAACAATTTGGAAACTTCTGGAATGCTTCCTGACTTCACCTTCACCTCTCAGGTCCATTTCGCCTCTCATACACCTCGCCTTCACCTCCCATACGCCTTTTCTTTTTGCCTCTCGTATGCTTTTGCCTCCCATATACCAACGCTGCGCCAAGCCGCAAACCCCCAAACAAACACATTTTTACTTTTATAGAAATAGATGGCAAACGGGGTACTCCCTCCCCATGTTCAGCAGCTTATATAGCTACAGGACCTTGGCCCTGCTGCACCTGCCTGAAGAGTGAGTTGTAATGGGCTTAAGGGACCAGTTCCCCCTCTTTTGAGTGATGGCTGAGATTTCAAGTGGCGTAACTATGCATAGCGGAACCGCTCCAGTTCAGTCAAAGAGAAAGCCAGCTTACATTCAGTAAAGGATACTGGCTACCGTCCTTATACAGTTGCTGCAACTTTTTCAAACCCACCCCACGCAACCCAGGCTTCAAAACTCACCTTCACACATCATTCCTGAAAAGCAGGATTATTCCAGACAGGTGCATGCAGGCCTGGCCCCACTGGGATGCTCCACCAATGCAGCGCACGCTTCAAATAATAAAGCGTGTGTTTAGTGGATCTCAGCAGTGAGGCCCCCGGATTCTTCAAATTATCCCAAACCCAACATATGGAAGCCTTGCCACTTCAATCCTAGAGAAGGTCTCCTCTATAGCCCTCCACTTCAGCGCAGGATCGTTCCCCTGACCAGGCCATTGCATGAGAGATGTTATATCTAAAGACATCAGGGACACCCATACCTCCCCCTCTCAGAGGCTTTGTCAGCATCTTTCTAGTGACCCTTTCCCTCCTGTTACCCCAGATGAATTGGAAAACCTTTTTTTAAAATTGTTTTTATTCATTTTACCAACACAAACAAACCATACATTGAACAACAGTCGTAGGTACAACGACAGTGTAATATGTCCATCGCCACCCCGTTTCTCCGACCTCCCTCCTGAGCTTACTCTACTCCACCATTCTCTACCGTCTCCTCTAAAGATGTTCCTGCTTCTGCGCCTGACGAGGGGTCATCTTCTCTCGAGCCGGACCGTGCCGGCTCAAACAGTGTAGCCACTAATTGCCTCCATGCCACCAATGTTTCTCCTAAGTCATCCCACCCTCTATTAAATGCTTCGCTCCACACCACTGTCTCTGCTTCCA
Organism: Ambystoma mexicanum; assembly: GCF_040938575.1. Taxonomy (NCBI): domain Eukaryota; kingdom Metazoa; phylum Chordata; class Amphibia; order Caudata; family Ambystomatidae; genus Ambystoma; species Ambystoma mexicanum. Next base: position 1,418,068,185 of record NC_090935.1, read on the forward strand.
CCCATTTCTGAAGGTCGTACACCACACTTCCACCCTTGGTCTGCTATTAGCTTTCCAGCCCATTGCAATTCTACGCTTGGCCAGTATGTAGGCCAAGTCCTTGAGTTTACCCGCGTGTTTCATCTTGCGTGGCCTGGGAAACCCTCCCACCATGCACGCCCACAAAGATTCCACTTCCAGTTTAATCCCTTTCTCATTCAAGCGGCAGGCCACCTCATCCCGAAATCTCCTTATTTCAGGGCGTGCCCAAAACATGTGTATCATTTCCGCATTTACTTATCCACATTTAGGACACGTTTGTATCCCAGCATTCTTAAATCGTGCAATTCTCTGAGGGGTCATGTATGCCCTATCGGTAATATACAACTGGATTTGCTGCAATCTCGCATTCCTGGACACTCTGGACTCTCACCCATAACCAGTCTCCCATTGACTTCCCAGCTTCCCCTTCCCGGTCTCGTCTCAACTGAAGCACCTCTTTACCCACCCTGGACATGAGCAGTTCATAAATCCGGGAGACCCTGTGTCCTCCATCTGACACGTCATATATTGTTTCTATGACCGTGTTCGGGCTGACCTTCCAGCACTATATCTGCCCATGTGTCCTTCACCATCCGCACCAACCTGGTATAAGTGATATATTGCGCCCGGTATAGACCGGCGTCTTCTACTAGCGTATCAAAACCCACCACCTTCCCATCCTTCCATATATCCCCTAATGTTGCAATGCCATTTGGTTCCCAATGTCTCTGGATTATCTTTCACAGTTGCTCATCCACCCCCTTCAATGCTACTAACGGTATCTGTGGGGAACACGGGGTACAGTTCTCCATGGCCTGGCAGGCTCTCTGCCATATCTTCCCACCCAATTCTAGCATTCTCGTGCACCCTCTTTGTCGTGACCTCAGCAACCAAATCCATTCTTTCAAAAAGAACGGGGCACATTCTGCCTTCAGTAGTCTAGATTCCGGTGTTGGGTCATCTGATAACCACCTGGCCACATATTGTAATTGGCTAGTTAGGAAATATATCTCAATATTTGGCAATATAATACCCCCTCTATCTTATGTGTTTTGCAGTTTCCATAGTGCTATCCTATTTCTAGAGTTGTGCCATATAAATCTCCTGCACAAGCTTTGGAGCTTAACAAAGAATCGCTTGGGTATCATGTAAGGTATGTTCCCAAAGAAGTGTAACAGCCTAGGCAACACCACCATCTATAACAATGCCACTCTCCCCATCATAGTCAGGGGGAGCTTGGCCCAGAACTTTATACTGCGTTCAATGTTAGCCACTGACTTCTCTGTATTGTGTTTATATTCGGGCCTCGGTCATATGATATACATCGATCCCCAAGTATCTAAAGGTCTCAGTCTCCCATTGTATCTGGAGTATAGGCAGCTCCTCCTGTGGTATCCCTTTATATGTACATTAATTCTTGGGATTCACTGTTATTCCAGAAAAAGCTGCTATCTCTCCATCCCTTCCAATATGTATTCTAGATTCTCCTCGGGGTATCTTAGATATAACAGCATATCAACGGCATACATTGATATCAGATGTAGCCCTCCCTTTGTAGGAATCCCCACATCCCGTAATGTTGCCTCAAGTAGATTCCCAGGGGCTCTAGTGCTAGAATAAACTACATTGGGGACCACAAACATCCCTGTCTGGTGCCCCTACCTAGTTGCCACCGATCAGAGATTATCGCACCTGTCTTAACTCGAGCCAGTTGTGCGCTATATAGCAGGTGCACCCACTGCAAATACACGGGCCCCATCCCATATCCTTTTAAGGCCGCAATCAACCAAGGCCACTTGACAGAGTCGAAGACCTTCACCTAATGATATTATTGCAACCTCTTGTGAGTCCTTCTCTGTTCAATGATATTATGGAGCCTCCTGAGGTTATCAGATATGTTCCGGTTGCGGGACATACCCGGTCTGATCTGGATGTATGAGTCTATTAATGACTGGTCTCAGTCTGTTTGCTAACACTGCAGTAAGTATCTTGCTGTCTTGGTTAAGCATGGATAGCGTCTGTATGACCTGCAATCCATTCTTGGCTTGTTAGGTTTAAGGAGCGGGATGATAATTGCCTCCCTCAGAGATTCCGGTAGTACCCCTTTCTCCAATGCTTCATTTAGCATTGCCAACAGCGGAGGGAGTAGTGCCGCCCTGTATGTCTTGTAAAACTCACTAGGGAGTCCATCCGCACCCAGAGCTTTACTAGTGAGTAAGAGCTTGATCACTGCCTCCAATTCCTCTACGGTAATTGGGACCTCCAGGCTCTCCCTTTCCGATGTCTCCAGTTTAGGAAGGCCTATGTCTTCCAATGTGTCTAATATATCTGTCTCCGTCTCTCCACCAGTATCTTCATACAGTTTCTGGTAAAACTCTACAGAGTCATTGTTGACTTCCCTTTGAGTGTCAAGTGTCTGCCCATTTTCCCCCCCATATCGCTTTAATCGTATGGGCGTTTCGCATTTGTATAACCAGGCCAACAGCCTGCCCGTTTTATCCACTCCCGTATGCTGTCTTTCTACATATCTTCTATAGTTCTGGTTACATAATGTTCCCCAATATTCCTCGCAATATTGTTGCAGCCGTCTGACAATCCTAATCTCCTCTGGGGAGTGCGCCCCTTTGCGCATCCTTTCCTCTAGTTGCTTCTCTGCTTCCTGTAACTGCCTAGTGATCTCGCCCTGCAGCCCTTTGGATTTAGATATTGCCGCTCTTCTCATTACCACTTTAAAGGCCTCCCATAATGTGCCAGCTGACTTCACACTCCCGGTATTGTGTTCAAAGTATTTTACTATCTCCTTTTTCCAAGTCCTCTCTAAACATTGCATCCTTCAAGGTCTCCACTCTAAGTCTCCTTGTCGGGATCCGTGTTCTGGGTGGTGAATACTGCCACTCAATGATCAGTGGCGAGTGGTCCGATAGGACTCTTGCTTTATATTACTAGCGCACTAGTTCTTCTGTCAGCTCCGATGTGGCAAACATATCATCTAGCCGTGTGTATAGGTCTTGTGGAGCGGCGTAGTGGGAACATTGCCTGTCCTGTGGGTGGTGCATCCTCCATATATCTACTATATAGAAATCCCTCAATAGAGTTTGCAGGACCTTGGCTGCTGGGGCGGGCTTCACCAGCTTCTTATCTGACCTATCCACTTTGGGATCTAACGTACAGTTAAAGCCTCCCCCCCATTTAACTGCCCCTCCCATGTATGGGCTGATCTTGCTATATAAGGTATTGAAGTAACCTACTGTGTCATGGTTTGGGGTATAAGTATTAATGATGCTCAACTTCTATTTTCCACCAGGCCCTTTATCAGTACCATCCTCCCATCAGGCTCTACGGTGGACTGTAACAGCTTAAAGGTGACATGTGGTGCTATCCACATAATAACACCTCTGGCGTATGCTGAGTATGTCGCTCCTATGGTGGTGCCTTTCCATTTCCTTCCCACCTTTTCCTCCTTTTCTTTCGTTAGGTGAGTTTCCTGCAATAAAGAGATATCTATTCTCTGTCTTTTCAGATACATCATAACCTTATTTCTCTTCAAATAGCTATTGAGCCCCCTGACATTCCAGGTAGCTATCTTCAGGTTTCCCATCTTATCCATACCCTGTTCCACCTTTGTCCTCGCTTGTCATCCGCTCCATGCGCAGTGCATGTAGGTGCAAGCTCGTTCCCCGACTATTACTACCACTCCAAACCCCCGTTTCCCTCCCGCGCCCCCCACCCGACCCAGTCCAAACTGTAACACCCTTTAAAACTCCTCAACTCTCGTCCCTCCCTCCACCCTTCTCAACCCTAACTGTTGCCCATCTTCATCCCTGGATCTCAGGCTACCCCTCATCTGACACAGCAGGGGGATATCGTCTAGTCTAACTACTGGGAGTGAAGTCTCATTTCCCCTGTATCTCCCGAATTAATGCTACAGTATGCAGCGCATGCCTAACACATGTCGATCGTTGTCTATATGTATACTCTAGTCCGATAAATCCACATGATGAGTGTACAAAATAGTTGAGATCTACTCCTCACACACATGCCCAGTATCAAGATTCTACCGCTACTTCAACATCTATCTAAACAAACTGTGGTGAGACGAAGGTTCACTTATCATGTCCACCCCGATCTGGGCCATCCGCATCTGCTGGGCAGCCCTGAGTGTCCAGCCAGCGCGCTCCCTCCTCTGGTATCTCAAAAAAGAATGCCCTGCCTTTGTGTAGGACCTTGAGTCTCGCTGGATCCAAGAGCGTGTATTTAAAGCCAGATTCTCTCAGTCGTCTTTTCACAGCCACATAGTTGAAGCGTTGCCTCTGCACCAGCATGGTGTAATCTGGGTTCGCAGTGACAGTCGCTGATGCTCTGTTTATCGTTCCGCCCTTATGAAAATATTCCAGGATCTTTTGTCTGTCTCTGTAGTTGAGAATTTTGGCTATGATCGCTCGGGTAGGAGCTCCTGTTTGGGCTTTCCTAGTCGGTGCCCTGTGCGCCCTTTCGACTGCAAACCCTTGGGTGAGCGCACCAGCAACTATTTCTTGGATCAGCATGTTCTCCACATAATTTGTCGGGTCCGAGCTCTCTTCCCCCCAGGTAACCCCACCACTCGAATGCTATTGCGTCTTGCTCGCCCTGCCGCCTCTTCTGCTCGGTTTTCCAAGTGCCGCACCTGTTGTTGCAGTACATGCACCTCCTTGGCATTGGCCGTGCTGATGTCTGTGTTAGTTTTTACTGCACTTTCTAAGCCACTTGTGCGCTCCGCCAGTGCTCTCACATCCTGTCGTAAGAGGTTGACGTCCACACCAACAGCATCAATTTTGAGTTCCAGTGCTGTCTTTAGTTCCGCTATGGCTGCGTCGATCTTGATCCCCCATGAGGATTTCAGCTCTGTTGTGGCGTCTAGGATCAGGTGGTCATTTCACAGCGAGGCTGTCGTCCCTTGAGCGTCGTCTTTTGCTTGTGCGAGCGTGCTTGGGGATTGTGGTGGTTTGGTGAAGATGTCGATCGTGGGCTGTTTCCCTTTAGCTTTACCGCTTTTGAGCACCATTATTCTCCACAACCTCTGGCCTAGATTGCCTGCTTCACAAGGTTATGTAGTGCCAATGCCGCTTCAGTCCTTGTTCTCTGGTCGCCGACCCCCCCAGAGGGGTGTCTTAGGGAGGCTCTTACCTCAGCGTTTTGCATTGAGGGGGGAGGTATCTCATGGTACTGGTCAGGTTGACTTGCCCCGCAGGGGTCCGTTTATGGCAGTACAGGCTGGGAAAGTAACAGACCACCTCGCTTATGCCGGCGAAATCTCCAGAACAGCTTCTGTCTTTATATGTGGAGTTATGCCCCCCCACTTTGTGTTCACGGGCCGAGCACTGTCCCATTTTCACCAGCTGGCTGAGGCCCTCAGGTAGCACTATCTTGTATATTCTCCTGAACTTCAGTGAACAACTCCCACTGGGATGGAGTGCCCACGTCGCCTGTTACCAGTCTTATTGTCCTCGTGCACCCACTCTTCTCGTTCCTCCCGTTTCTTAGTGGGGGTCCACAGTCACTCCTCAATACTCTCCCTTATCCTTTGTCCTATCACTGGTAGGATACCGCCCAGGAGCTCACTGTGCGTCGGTCTCCATGCATCTGTTGTTTATTGCGTAATGCTGATGTGGGCTTAATAGGCTGTCTCATCTTGCTCGCTCGCCTCAATGCTGTGCGAGCTCCTGCTCCACTTATCAGCTCCTGCTCGTACACACATATGCCTCTCCCACCTTCTGTGGGCAGCACGTTCCTATGTTCCTCCGTATGCAGCACTGTGTGACCTTGGTGGCTCTGTCTAGTCCGTAGTTCTGAGTTGCCCCTTTGTTACAAGCAGTCCTGTGCTTGCATACAATCTCCTGCTGGCATTTCTTTGTGTGTCCCACGTCACAGGCCCCACACATGAGCCCCTCCATGCTGCGTGTGCCCAGGTTGGGTCATGCTTCCCTGCAAAGATCCTCCGGGGTCTTCAGATTACCCAATAATTTGCATATACAGTCCACCGCCTGGCATCGTGCCCATACTTAATTGTCCATTTCAACTGTGTATGTTTCAGTGTGGCCTCTTGCATTTATTACGCACTACCTTCTGTTCTTGCGGGGGTACGCCTGCTGTCTCTGAGTCTCCCCCTGGCCCTTTGTCTCAACAATTGCCGGGCGCCATCTTGGCCTTGCCGTATATACTTCCTGGGGCTACTTTTAGGTGTTTGGCCGGTGCCGTTATGCTCTATACAGCCATAGTGTCACTATTCAATTAGTCCTCTGCTGATCGAGCTCCGGCTCTCCCGCACTGCTCCGGTCCGCACCCTGGCACTCCCCCGCCTTCTCCTGCAGCTTACATGTCATGCGTCTTTGTCCGTTGCTCGCCAATATGTGTCCAGATTTACTTCCATCGGCTGGTTCCCACGGGCTGCCACAATGTTGCAGGCTGTAGTTCTTGTGTGCAGTGCTGGCATCTGCGTCTGTCTCTCATGCTGCTGTCCCTCTCGCAGGGGCCCGGTCACGGTTCCATATCTCTTTCTACCCATCTGCCAGCGCCATCTTCGTTTTACAGATATGTTGGCCACTCGTACTTATATGAATATTCTTCTCAGGAAGCTTACATCTTTAGTGATCTTCGGTGTTCAATTGCCCCGAATATTTCGTCATCCGTAGCATGAAGGAAACTCATTCAAGGATCAATGCCGGATTGCGGGAGCACATTGGTTCTGCAACTCAGTCCATGGCCTGTAGCCACACCCCCCAACCCCCCCATGATTTGGAAAACCTTATTCAGCAGGTTGCAGAGCTCAGAATCTGAAATTCTAACCGGCACCGCCAGGCAGAACTACAAAAGTATATGAACCAAATTGACCTTTACAGCACTAGACCTCCCGAACCAAGGGGATCTCCTGTTCACCATCTAGCCTAGAGTTTAGCAGGGCCTGTGCAGACCTATCAGTGAGGTGTTCCTCTAGCTTTTTCCGTGCCTCCCTCAAAACCCGTAGGGCGGTACGCAACCCTGAAGCCCTGTGTTCCGCCTCTTCTGCTGACAATCCCTGCTCCAGTTCCAAACAAACCAGCCAACGTTCGCTAATGTATGCCGCCAAGCGACTAATCAGTTTGCCTCAAATAACGGCCTTCATGGCATCCCAAACAGTTGCCTGAGGAAGGTCCACATTCCCATTTTCCCCAAAAGTAATTTGTAATGGCCTTCCCCACCACTCTACAAAGCGCCTGGTCTGCTGCAGCGGGATCATATAATTTCCATGCCCTTCTAGGCGGCATAGGTCTATCCAGGATTGCCAAAGAAAGCCTTACAGGTGCATTGTCTGATACCGTATGTTGTCCAATCTCAATCCCATACGGGAAGAGCTCACTGGGAATCAGTACCAGGTCAAGTCTGGAGAACCCCTGTGCACATATGAATAGAAAGAGAAATCTCGGTCATTCCCATGGAAACCCTCCAAGCATCTACCAATTCCAGCTCTCAAATTAATTTAGTAAATGATAGGGCACGCTTGTAGTCAAATCTGGACGCAGGCAATGTCTTATCTGCCACTGGGTTGGGCACCAAATTAAAGTCGCTCCCCACCAGTATGTCCCCCTCAGCAAAGGGCAGCACCTGAGATACCACCTCCTCTGAGATTTTAACCTTGGAGATGGGGACATCCTTCCCCAATAGAATGATCACACCCTGCTTCTTCTCCCCACCCTAGGCAAAGAACTGCTTTGGAAAGGACCTATGTCGCAACCTGTGTTCATCCCTCTGAAGCAGGTGAGTTTCCTGCAGAAACAAAATGGAGAGTGCCATCTCCAGCATTCTTCTAAGGGCCAACTTCCTTTTCACTGGAAAATGAAGCCCTTGCATATTCCAGGTCCCTAGCCATATTTGCTCCTCCGTTGTGGGGGCGGGATCATTCAAAGCCATGATACCAGATCTGCATATCTGCACATTTTCGGTAACCACCACCCAGCGCCCCTCCCTGCCTCACCAACTATTGCATCCCCCAGCTCGCAGTAAGATTTTTCAATTTTTACCTCCAGCATAAGTAATGACAACAAACCCCAAAAAACTACTCAAATAAGTTTAACCAAGATTTAATCGTGGGGCTTTTTGATTTAGAGGGGCCTCCACAGTCCCCTTTCAAACCCCCACACCCCCACAGCTGCATCACCCCATGCCTACCCATCTTCAACAATATTGCCAGCACTGTCTGATGGGCGAAAACATTGCCTATCTGTGAGCTTACTGCCCAGATTTGGGAGCAAGTTTTACACCGTTATAACCCCTCAAGTATTGAGGGGCTGTCAGCCACCTCCGAGACCTTGGTGGGCCCCCATTAGGACCCCGGGCTCCACCACCTTTCCTCTCTTGCTTCCCTTCCTCTCCCTGTAACAGACTCTCTGCTTCCTTTCGGGCGTTCAACCCCCCAGGACTTGCCTTAATAGGAAAAATGCAGAGCTGTCAGGTACCCACATATGTAAGCCACATCCTTGTCCCTCAACCATTCAGTTAGTGGCCTGAGGACTCTTCTCTTTGCCACGGTTGCTCAGGCCAAGCCCTGATATCGGCTGAGTGACATATTCCTAAAGGAGATTGATGGGGTTGCCCTCGCCGCATTCATTATTCACTCTTTCACATTGAAAAAGTGCACCCTCAACCGGACATCCGGACATTCCCCTGCGATGCTGGAAGTCGAGATCTGGTGCTATGTGTCCGATCTATTACCAGAGCATCTGTAGCTGGGAGGCCCCATCTCGCACAGACCACAGTATTCCACGAATTCTGATGTTATTCCTCCGAGAGAGGTTCTCTGTGTCCTCCTGTTCATCCTCCTACGCTTCAATCAAGCCTGCAGAGCCTCAACTTGCTGGAGCATTCCTCCGCAACAAAGGACTGCTTACAAACATATCCTCAACCTCAGAGATTCTCGTTTCCCTTTCAGACACCTTTTGTTCAGTGCCACTATTTTGTTGGATAACTCTGCTGGCCTTTTATGTATTTCATTGCTAATGTGAGAAACGAAAAGGTGCCTCACCTGCTAGTCCCCGGCAGTCTCTGTCAGGTGGCCAGGACACGGCCATCACCTTTGGATCCAGGCACTGGGAGTGGGCCAGTGCGGGAGGATCACCTGGGTCAGGTGTCTTGAGGGAGGGGGACACCTGATGGGGAGACGCAGTATCCCTCTCTATGAAACACCTTTACCCCATTCTACCCGGTAGGATATATGGGAACTTTACCTCACACCCCTGTTCCCTACACAAACACTTTCACACTTTTCACACGGACAGCCCGCTGTGGGAGAAAACCGACTCACACTTGAGCAATGTACCTGACATGTCCAACTATTATGGTCAGGCAATTATTGGTAACCATTCACACCTGACTTCCATTAAGCTTCCCCACACGGATAAAAGGCTGAGTGCACACGCTGAGTGAAGCAAAGCACATGAAGGAACGGCAGTTTCTAGACGGCAGCTGAACGAGGGAAGAAAGACAGCAAACCAAGAAGGGTGCATAAGGGTGGAGATACCCTTGACCTTTCCAGCAGAAAGTCGTTACTTTAAAAACACTTTTGGATTAAAAATCATTAGGCCAGGAAACCAGACTGAAGAATCTGCATTGTGTGTCGGAGATACCCGGGGCCCTCCTGCATGGCTGACTGGGTCGGGGAGACAAAAGTATTCTGGCACCGCGAAGGGGCTCAATCAAAGGTCTCTGTGAGGTATTCAACCAAATAGACAAAGAATGAGAGATGAAGTGAATCAAAGTGGTCCTGTCTCGGGAGGATAGCTCAGCAGCAACGTGCTCGCCTTTGAAGCAAGATGACACAGAGCAAGAGCAACACAGGTTCGATCCCCCTTAAAAATCTCTGGGTATTAAGCGCGTTATAAATAACCTATCATATAATATCAAGTTTAAGCAAAACCCATCGCACAATCGAAAGTCTTTGGTTTTTGATACAAAGGGATCCATGACCGAACAAGGGGGATCCGTGGTCCGAGCCCGAACGAGGGAGACCAATTGTGAACATTGTGCTAAAGTGGTCTGAGCCCGAACTCGGGCGATCCGTGATGCTAGCCCTAATGAGGGAGAACAGTTGTGAACATTGTGCGGAGACCAATTGCGAACCAGTGAATGTGAAAATCTTGATATGAAAGGAACTTTGGTGTTTGTTTTTCACATCAGGCCCTCTGCAATAAGAGACTGTCATTGGGAGAGAAACTTTGGCAGAAGTCCCTGATACCTATGCTTTGAACTGTTTCCTCGTGGCCAAGAGGCCAGAGTTGTGTGTGAAGCTCAAAGGTGCTGCCTTCTCCCGTGCTGAAAACGTGGGGAATGGAGGCCAACTGCTCAACTATCCTGACATATCATTTCAAGAACACTTTTTTCTTTTGACTGCATTGTTATCCCACACCATTTGTATTTTAGATGTAAGGATTGGCAATGGGTTTATTAGCATAGGCCCTTTTATTTTGACAGACTCCACTAGGACTGCGTTATTATTATTTGATGGTCATAGCTTGCTCCCATCTGTAGATTCAAGTTTAGTTTGAAGTTCAATAAGAACCCTTGAACTGTCTCACTTGTGTCTGTCTTCACTGTTTGATACAATGCCTCCCTTACACTAATGGCAGCCAGAAGCTCCCGTATGTCTACCTTGCTGGTTACTTGGTCAGGTAACCCCAGAAGAGAGCCTGATGCGTGGACCTGTGCCTCCAGCACCTCATTTCTCTTAGAGTTATCCTGGAGCATTGTAGAGATGTCCCCTGTTTCACTGACTAGACAGGTTTAGCCTTCGCCCCCTTTCACTGCTAACAGAGTAGCTAATTCCAGCAAGTGGACAACCTGGCCAATATTTGAACACGCCACCCAGGTGTTAGGATTCCGTCAACTACACAGTCTAGTCTGTCTAGGGCACATCATCATTCTGCTGTTAAACAACCCATACCTCGCCCTGTTACTTCCTCTTTTCTACGGCTTTGTAAAATACTGTGGCGGTGGTGGACGCTGTTATACATCCGGCAACATGCATCTGTTTACAAGATTGTCAAGGGTAACGACTGTGTATGCCATCAGCTGACACAGCGGAAAGTAGCGTGCTCCATCTCCGTTCTGGGTATAACGCTGCAGTCAACTTGAAGCAAGCGCTTCTGATTGAAGTTGCGTTCCCGTTTGCAGACTTTTTGTATTCTTGGATTTCCTGATTTTCGACCCGGTTTTTTTCGTCCTTGAAAATAATCACTACGAGAATCACTCATAATCACTCAGAAAAGTAACCTCAAACTGTTGAGGCAAGTGTCTCTACATGCAAAGTAGACACAACTGAAAGGGAGAAAGCTTCTAACAGCAACCTTTCTTCTATGTCCTCAGACATGAAAGGAAAGTGATAAAAGAAACATTGCTTACCAGATTGAGTATACTGGCTAAAGCACTGAAATATAGAAATATTGAAAGGTATACATTATTCAACACACATACAGATATGTAGTGTATATCTATACATAAAATATATGCATCATTTATAAAGGGCTATTTAATGCCATAGTACAGGGGCCCCCAACCTTTGGTGGGCCATGAGCAACTTTTGCTTATAAAATGAAATAGTGAGCAACATGCATGCGTTAACAGAACATATTGTTTTTCAGGTGGTGGGGAAATTATTGCAACCCGAAATATTTTTTTTTAAACTTTATTTAATTTGCCCATGGCATAACAAAAAGAAATCTGTTGGCATTGCCATTCATGCACATGGTGTACTTTACGGTTCAATTACATCATCTTCCACTTCCAAGCTTTGACGCGCCAAGTATTGTCGAAACCCCCCCCCCAAATATCTCTCGGGCGATTCATAGGCGGGACCAAGCCAGTGTACACTTCCTCCTTATTATTCGCCCATATCATATCACTGAGCCAATTGTCATATATGGTGGCCTCCCTGCATTTCCATCGCATTAAAATAACTCTTTTTGCCAACAGAAGACCAAGATTAACCAGTTTCCGCTTCGATGGATTTAGCATATTCACATATCCCAATATACATGTTGAGGGTTCCCATGTCATGGGCTGCTCCACCCCCCCTCCCCCAATGCATGGCACATTTTAACCCAGTATTCCGACAATGCCTGGCATGCCCACAACATATGTGTTATACCTGCGTCTAACTTATCGTATCTGGGACACTTCCCCTCCAATACGGGGTACATCCTCTTGAGGCAGGATGAGATGTGATCTATTTAGAAACTTGAAGTGTATCAGCCTGTGTCTGGAGTTTAATGATACCTGCTTTGTCAATCTCCCTTTACTTAATAAACCATCATTAGATCCCAATATCCCTACCAATTACAGGCCCATTACCACAGTCCCCTTCCTTTTGAAAATCCTGGATAGAGCAGCCTACCTGCAAATCCAGAAGCACCTTGAGACAAACAATCTCCTAGGTCTGTGGCAATCAGGCTTTAGACCAAGACACAGGACGGAGACTACACTGATCGATTTGAAAACTCAAATTGAAGAACTGAAAGACAATGGCAAACTCACCCTCCTCCTTCTGTTTGATCTGTTGGCTGCATTCGACTTGGTCAATCATCAGGTCCTCTGCAACGACCTTATCTCGGCAGCATATTTTTCAGTCAAAGCTACTACATGGGTCCAATCCTTTGAGAACAGATCAATGAGGGTCTTCTCTCCATCAGCATCTGCCGAACCTGCACCCATCACATGCAGACTTCCACAAGGCTCATACGTGTCTCCTACACTCTATAATGTGTTTACAAAGCCATTATTCGATGACCTTGACCATTTGGGTATCACCTATACTAACTATGCAGATGGCACCCAAATACTCATCCCATCACAAGCGACTATAAAGCTGACTCCAAAGTACTCAATGACATTTAGCTGTTCATTCAGGCCTGGATGGCGCAACATGGGCTCTGTCTTAACGATGATAAAACAGAGCTACTCCTCTTAGGTTCACAACAAAGACTCAGTAAGTTAGATGCCAGCTTCGACGACTCTATCATTGACGGCAACTCCATCAAGGTCTCGAAGAGACGTAATAACTCTCTGCATATACTTAGATTCCTCGCTCTCCTTAGCCAGACAAACCAAGCAATCACTGCGTGCAGACCATTTCTGACCACTAACATTTGCACCACCATAGCTAGAGCCTTAGTCCTGTCGAAAATCGATTATTCTAATGCACTCTATCTAGGAACCAGCCCACGGAATACCAACAAGCTACAAGTATTACAAAACAACGCCATTAGGTCTGCCCTAAACATCCCCAGAGCACATCACATCTTTGAATTTAGACATGATATTAACTGGCTATCTGCAGCAAAAACACCAGGAAGACATTGGGGAAAGCTTACCGCCCCCGAGATTCATCCCCAAATACCTGTATGCGATCGCTTCTTAACTTAAGAATCTCGTTGCCTCCATGCTATGTCCCTTTAAAGGAGAGTAGAACACTAACATAAAAGTGCCCTTAAGAATTAAATCAAGCACTCAAAAACACTGAAAAAATGTATTACAAAGCTTTATTATATTAATATATATATACAAAAAATGTACACAATAATTAAAATACAACACATTGCAGAAAAACCCCTGTCTAAAATGATTTCCTCTTACTAATTTGCAAAGTGCAAACGTGCAAACTCACATCAGTCTCACTTACAGCCACTATCTCACAGAAAAACCAGCACCACTCAGCTCACACTTGTAATGACCACATCTATCGAATACTCGATTGAGGGAGCTCCCACCTTGCAGGCTGCTAACTTTTAACAACACGTATTCTTTTTAGGCGAATCCTTGTGTCAACAACCACAAGGTTTTAATCTATTCAATAGTTCATTACTTGGTGCTGTCAAAATGTACAACACCTAAAACACCCAACATGTTTCGTTCTTTCTCGACAAGAATAATGCAAATATAAGAACTTCTTCAGGGGAAACTTCGAGAAATAGGTCTTTGCTTTCTTGCGCCATCCGCACAATAGTGTTCCTCTCAAACCGTGGTAGCTTTAACCAATTAAGCATCAAACGGTTTTGTAGGTGCGTCTTCAAATTAGACTGCCATTTTAAACACACGGAGCGTGTGTTGAGCCTTTTAAAGCTGCAAGTCTTTGTTGTGCCTCATAAGCTCTTTATAACCGGGTGATCCTCGTTGGAGAAAGCAAAATGCTGTTCAAGTGGACGGTCTCCTCGCTAGTCGTGGGCTCTACTAGCTGGGCTTTTCAGTGCCACTGAGTTTTAGAGTTGAATTACAGTCCTCGCTTCAGCTTCATGCCTGGCGTGAACGTGCGTCCTCTGTCCCCGATTAACTGGCTATCTGTCAGCCAAAGAATCTCCTTCAAATCACTGTCCCTCACGCACAAATGCCTCGCAAACCTCACACCGAGCGTCCTGTGCAAGTTATTTTCGCATAACATTACTGACAGACCCATTAGAGCCGCACAAGCTCACTGCCTCAAGATCCTGAGGTATAAGCTTCAATAGGCAGGTGGTAGCAGCTTCCGAGTGCTTGTCACTAAACTTTGGAACTCACTACCAATCTCACTCATATCTGAACCGTCCCATCACTCCTTCAGGCGTAAAGTCAAAACTTGTTTACGAGCACAAGAGCATTAATGCACCTACGTCAGTCGCTCCTGGCCCAGTTCAGACCAAATCTACCCGTCAACCTATACTCAGGCTTCGTGTAAACTGTCCACCACCAGACTATTCTGAATATGATGCCCTTTGTAAGTACTATGCAATCAACATATATTCATGCTTAATGTAAAACTGATTACCAGCAAACTATTGTGAATATGTCAACCGCCCTTTGTAAGTTCTGTGCAACATGTAACTTTGTATAATGTATATATGTAATTGTATAAAAAATCTACATATTTGCAGCCAATGAGTGTCTGTGAAAGTGACATCCAAGTCGTTCTCCCATTCACCCCTGATGTCTATAGCCTGTACCCCCCAAGATGCATGCGCCAACTTATGCAACGCTGAGGCTGATTTTTTCTTAGTGTCCAAGGTCAGTGCATAATTAAGACACAGGTGTGATGCTGGCTCCCGTGTGTATACAGGCCACACCGAGGCAACAGCAGAGTGAATCCGGCAGAACTGGAGTTTCTTAAGCGGCGTTGTCCCACATGCATCTCAATGAATTCCCATGACACAAATGACCCCTCGTGGAACAAGTCACCCAAATTCAGTATGCCTGACTGACGCCAGTGTGTTGCCAGTATCTTATCCTTTGCTGGTCCTAAGCAAGGCGCGCCCCAAATCGGCATAGCTCGGTGATACAACACAGTATTCTTGGGGCGTTTAACTAGCTTAGTCCATGCCTCCTGTGTGACTACACTGGATCTAGTCTATTAGTGTTGCACTGCGCTCCCCCGACTAGTGTGTGCATCAGAGTTACAGGTGCAGCCCCCTGCCATTCCAGTCCAATATACGATATGTGCGGTCCACCCTCTACCCAATACACTGCGTAATGTGCCTGGGCTGCAAGGTAGTACAACTCGAAGTTAGGTGCCGATAACACCCCTAGCTTGTATGGTAGTGTGAGGCGTCTCCAGCCAACTCTAATCTTTCCCTTCCATACATATGAGGAGCACGCTCTTGCCACTGTACTGAAGAAGGATCTGCTCGGCCATAACGGAACGTTGCTAAATAAATAGAAAAGCTTGGGCAGGATAATCATTTTTATTAACCCAACCCGACCCATCAATGAAATGGGGAGATGGTTCCACCTCTCCAGTTTAGTGCACATCTTGGTAACCAAGGAATCATAATTAAGGGATTTAACAAGGGTGAGTGATCGGGCAATCTCGATGCCCAAGTATCTTAAATGTGAATTTGCCCATCGCAGTCCGAACATGTTCCTTGGTTCCAAGGTGGTATCCGTCAGTGGGAAGATCTCAAACTTGTTGCTATTCAAGCGCAGGCTAGAGTATTTCCCAAACTCATGAACCGCGGCTAATATATTCTGCAGGTATTTCCCAGGGTCTCTTATGTATATCATTATGAGCTCCACTTGCCCAATGATGTTGATGCCGGCACAAGCGTGTCAAAGCCGCATTAGATCTGCCAGGAGTTCTATGACTAATGAAAACAGCAGGGGTGACACCGGGCACCGTTGCCTGGTGCCTCCTGCCAGTGTTTTTTATCGGTGAGAGTACCCCGTTCACACATACACTAGCGTATTGCTGTGTGTATAAGATCTTTACCCATTTCCCAAAAATCGGCCCAAACCCATAATTGTGTAGGACCCTAAATGGGAATGGTCCATACACTGTGTATGCATATCTAGAGATTCAGCGACTCTCTCGACATCCTGTGGCATCCGCGCCATAATATTATACATCCGGCGAATATTGGATGCCGTTGATCTCCCCAATATGAACCCTGCTTGGTCCTCATGTACCATGTAAGGCATTAGCGGGTTAAGCATAGATGCCAACATTTTTGCAAACACGTTTGCGTTAAAGACCTGGGTGTAGTAGATGTACGATCAAGCTGTACATCCAATACCGTGTTAAAGTCTCCTCTGCAAATAACTGTTGTGGTGGGATACCTAGCACATATTTGGAAAAGGGTGTCATAAAACTCTGAGTCATCCACATTTGGTCCATAGATATCTATCAAGAGAACTTCCGCACTCCCCAATTTTCTATGGACCAACACAAACCTGCCACAGTCATCTCATTCAGTTGCAAAATGGGTAAATGGCAGTGACCAGTGCACTAAAATCATGACCCCCGCGCCCTTGTGAAGTAGGATGTATAATAACGTTGATCTCCCCACACAGAGGCCACCTTGCGTGCCTGGTGTTCTAGCAGGTCCGATTCTGTTGACATAAGACATTACCTTTTGCATCTTCATCGGGACACCAAAGCCCTGAACGTTCCAGCTTAAGAGCTTTATATCAGTTGGGTAATTGCCTGCCATTATCCCGTGTGAGCATCGGACCGCTCCACCCTGTTCAATACCACCACATACCCAGACCAAAATATTCTACGCGTATCCTTTGCATTTTTATAACAGTTTCAACCCAACCCCCCACAATCCCTCCTCCCCCACCCTCATAGTACCCCAAACTTCAACTATGCTTATCCCTTCCCCTCTGTCCCCTCCCACCCTACCCTGCCCAACTAATACATGCACTCGCGTTCGGGGTGACTGAGCTCCCGCTTCAATAGAATGTTGCCTTGACGCAAACCTTAAAGAATCAAAACAGGCGTTGCCAGTAACACATCCATATTGCTTTGTCTCGGGTGAGATGCCCAGATACTTTCATGTTTTAATTTGCCCCTAAGGCCTACCCTGTCGAAAGCGGGATATTCGATTCTACAAATGATGTGGATTCATCAGGAAAAGTAAAGAAATACGTTTTATTGTTAAATTGTAAGCGCAGTCGGGCAGGATAGAGCATAGCATAGGGTATTCCTCATTCCCTGAGTAGCTTTTTTTTTCATCTCATAATGCATAACACAACCTAAATAAGGAGAAAAAGTAGAAGAAGAGAGAAATGTGAATGTGCGCCTCTATTGTTGTACCGCTAGTGTATAATCAGGGAAAATGCAGACCACTCTAGAGCCCATCTTCAATTCCTGTTTCTCTCGCGCAGCCTTCAAAGCCAGATCTCTGTCCCTGTAGTTCATTAGGCGTGCAATTATAGGTCTGGGGTACCCCCCGGCATTAGCTTCGCCATCAATGCCCTGTGTGCCCGTTCCAACACAAACATCTGGGACCATCCGGGGTACCCCAGTAGTTCCTACAACAGTTCCTCGACCTCAACCTCCATTGATCCTTTCAAGGCATCCTCCGGTACACATATGATGCAGACATTATTCCGCCTTGATCTTGCCTCTAGGTCTTTGCATTTCCTCTTGATGCTGCCCATATCCTTAGCCAGAGTTGTCACCATCCCCTGTAACGCTGTTATAGTGTCCTCCGCCGTGCTTATCCGTGTTTGAGCTTTGGTAATTCGTTAAGTAGCTTTTTCCAGCTGAGCGCAGATAGTAGTGACATTGACAGTAATGCCATCCATCTTATCGTTGATGGAGGCAAATCATTGTTGCAAAATGGCCATGACACCTTGGAGGTCGACAGGCATGGTGGCAATGACTTGAAAACAACAGGGAAGGCTTCAAAAAGCTAAAGGACACAGTACAACCGTGATCATCCTTTTAACCGTTAACAAGGAAACGTATGGTAGCACAACAATGGTTTTTTAGGAAGGCAGGTATTCAAGAAGCATCTTAAATATGCAAACAAAATGGGTCAAAATGCAGTGCTCACACTCAAACACAAAAGAGGGCCACCCGGCTCAGCGTACCTCACCCTAAGGAAGAACACCCTATCCCTGGCGGGGGTTCCTGTCCCTGGGTGGCGCGTGGTGTATCGCCTATCTAACAGATATAGAGGAGAGTTCTATCCCTCAACCTTCTATACTAGTGGCAGTGTCTGTAGGCAGACAAGGTGGTCCAATTGTGAAAAAATCTAAAAAATGGTGTTCTCCAGCGTGGTATAGCAGTGTTCAACAGAGCTGTGGATTAGATCCTGTGGCTGCTAGATCTTGAACATGGGTACAACCTGCGAATCAGGTCAACTGTTTGTATTCCATCCAAAGTGTACAACTTTAATACTGCCCGTAGGTCACTGTGGTTGGGGTATGAAACAGTAGAGCTGGAGAAACCACTGGTGGGTGAAGCAGTAAAACACAGCCAAAGGGCTGAAGGACTAAAAATTGGCTCTTATAAAAAATATATAGCTCACTCGGTGGTAATGAGTGTGCTACAACAAATAATTTCCAGAAAACAAAGTCTCTTTGTTGATGCAGAAGAGATCAAAGGTGGGTCATGAGAGCCCTCATGACCGAAAGGGGTCGACCGGTTTCAATGGCGTAGGAGATTCAAGCCATCTTCGTCAGGACCGTGATTAGAAGTGCAAGCTGGATTGCCGAAGTTCAGAAAGGTGCTGAACGAGTAGAGAAATGCAGTTGTCTCCTATGGGGAGACAGAAAAGGGGGGGGAGGGGGACAAGAAGGGAAGGGGAAAGGAATTAAAATGAGAAACTGGCAACAATAAATGAGTGCAAGCATTGGGGTGGAGATCTTCATGCGTTGGAGTGAGCATGTGGAAGCATAAGCTAAGTGGGGGTACCTGAGCACCTGTGAGAGGTCTCACCACCAAAAAAAGGGGGGAAGGGGAGAGAAAGGAGGGGGGTGAAGGATGTGGGAAAGTGAAGAAGACCTTCTCATAAGGTGACTGGTGAACTCAACCGAATGGTGAAGACCGGCCTGCTCACAGGCTAGTGGAGAATACACAGAGGGTGCAAACAAGGCAGTTGCAGTGAACCCCTGTGTGGTAAATAAGGGGTTCGGGGACAGCAGCCTCCCAAAAAGTGCAAGATGTGTGCTAGAGGGGAGAACTGGAAGCCGCACCTCTGAGCAGGCGTCCTTAATGGGAGGAAGGGAGGCGATCAGTGATCTAGGGTTGCTCAAGAAACAGAGATCAGATGGAAAATGCGGCAGCTGTTTACACAGGTCAGTCAAACCTATGGGAGACAATACACATAAGGCTGGTGAAGTGGGCAGCTAATAAAAAGCAGAGGCTAAAAAGCTTCTGGTCCATAATGAATGGGTGTGGGCCATACCTGTGTGAGAGGTGCTGCTTGCCTCCGTGTGGCCCGAGTGCTGTATCGAAGTGTACAGCTCCGGACTGGCGAGTGTAAGGAAAAAAAGCCCAATCGCCTGTAGAAAAAGCGGAGGAGCGCGCTCGCGCTAACGTCAAAATGACGTGGCTAGCTCCTAGGAAACGCCTCAAGTGTTGGAAGAAAAGAGGCCCGAGCGCCTCTCAACAGAGCAGAAGAGCGCGCTCGGGCTGGTAGAGGTCAGGCACTGGAGCGTAGTCTCCATAAGGTGCTGAGAAAGACCTGGTCCCTTGTAGACGAGACTGGGTGGAGGGAGAAGGGTGGGGGGGGGTCGAGGGAGGAAGGGCAACGAATGGCAACAGGGAGAGTGGAAAAGAACGTTTACAAAATAAATGAAAAAATGAATGGAAAAAATTCATAAAAAGTGGAGAAGAATACAAGAACAAATCCAAGAAAAAATCATGAAAGATTCCGGTGGCTCATGGAAAAGAGAACAGAGACAAGGTACTTGGCGGGGCACTCTTGGTGCCAATTAAGGTGGATTCAGGACAACACTGCTAGTTCATGCCACTGGATTTGTTCATTTAGGCCTTCGGAGTAGGTGTTGATCCTAAAAATCCCCATCTGTTCTTTCCTGAATAGCATGTTGTGGTAGTTGCCGCCTCTGCGTGGCGGTGTGACTTTCTCAAGGATAGTCCACTTGAACTGATCCGCAGTGTGTCCTTTGGATGAAAAGTGGGACACTAAGGGTGCAGTGAGTTTATTCGTTCTTATGCATGATCATTGTTCGGTCATACGAGTTCGAACTGGCCTGATGGTCATGCCAATGTACCTAAGGTTGCAGGGGCAAGTTATCATGTAGATAACGCCCTTGGTGTTACAATTGGTAAAGGTGTTCTGTATCCATGGTGTTTTCCATCCGATCTCTATCTGTGTAGTTCTGGAGGTCTGGGCGCACATAGAGCAGTTTCCACAGGGTGCATGTCCCTTGATAGGTGGGATGTTCCAAAGGGTCCCCTGGTTGGGCTCTTCCCTGGGTGTACTGGGTATCGGGGTCTTGACGACCTTATCTCTCACGTTGCAACGTCTCTTGAGGGCAAACCGTGGGACAGAGATGTTGGAGGTACCTGTGTTAAGAATAGGCCAAAGTCTCTTCACTTCCCGTTTGATTTTATTGAGAAGAGGGGAAAAACTGAAAACAGCTGTGAAAGTTGTAGACTCTCTGGGTTTGGTATGTTGTTGTAGGGTGATAGATCGTGGAATGTTCCTGGCTCTTTTATAGGTGTCCTTAATAATCCTCCTAGGGTAACCTCTCTCGGCGAGTTGTGTTTGGAGTTGTTTGGATTGTGTGGTATAGTCTGGAGTCTGTGTGCACAGCCTTCTATAGCGCAGGAACTGCCCAAAGGGAAGATTGTCTCTGAGTGCCTTAGGATGGTAGCTTGAATAACAAAGCAAAGAATTTCTGTCTGTGGTTTTTTTGTAAACGCTCGAGGAGAGGTTCCTGCTAATTGCTGAGATGGCAAGGTCGAGGAAATGGGTGTTAAGTCTGTGTCTCTCCATGGTGAACTTGAGATGGGGATTGAGGGAGTTGAGCCAGGTGTGCAAGGCTTCTACATCATGTTCCGAGCCTCTGAATATCACAAAAATGTCATCAATGTATCGCCCCCATACAGTTAATTGGGCGAGATATGGATTGGTCTCGGGGTAGATGTGTTGGCGTTCGAACAAATCCACATACAAATTAGCGAGACTGGGGGAAAGGTTGCCCCCATCGCAGTTTCTGAAATCTGTTGGTATAAAATGTCTTCAAAAAGGAAATAGTTCTTAGTCAATGCTATTTCTGCTAAAGCAAAGATGAAGCTGGGTGGGACTCCATACAGGTCCATACCTGAATGTAGCATTCCACTAAGCATTTGCAGTGTCTCCTGCTGCGGTATCCGGGTGTAAAGCGACTCTATGTCGATGGTAACTAGCCATTCTGTTTCTGGATTGTATGTGATTGTGTCTAAAAGAGTCAGCATATTAGTAGAGTCTTTGACATAACTGGCCATCTTGGGAACTTGGTCTTTGATAAAAAAAATACACATATTGTGAGAGGGGTTCCAATATAGAGCTAATCCCGGAAACGATCGGACGCCCTGGTGGAGGTATGAGTCCTTTGTGGATCTTGGGAAGAGCATATATGGCCTGGATCCGAGGGTGAGGAGGGGACAGAAAAGCAGCCTCACGGTTGCTGATATGTCCCTCTGCTTCGGCCTCGTAGACAATGGGTGATATCAGAGCCTGCAGGGATGGAGCGGGATCTCTGGGTAGAATACAGTAGCTATTGGTGTCATTGAGCAGGGTGTTGACCATTGTAATGTACTTGCTGGTATCCATAATGACAATGGCACCTCCTTTGGCAGCTGGTTTGATCATGATATCTGGGTTGTTTGCTAAATCTGTCAAAGCGAATAGTTGAGGTTTAGTACAATTGTTGTGGATGAATGGAATATTGGATTCAAATATAGAGATCTTTTTGAGCAAAGCTTGTTCAAACGTGACTGATTCGGCAGTGTTTGCGCAATGGAGTGGGAAGTACTGTGATGGAGGTCGTAGGCCAGTCACATCTTTGTCTTCATAGGTGTGGTTAGCAAAATACTGCTTCAATCGTATCTTGCGCATCATCTGGGTGACTTCGACCCGGGTTTGGAACGGGTAGTAGCGAGCTGTAGGTATGAAGGATAATCCTTTTTGTAAAATCTCTTGTTCAGGTCTGGTGAGGATATGGGCTGATTGGTTCACGATAAGTGAGGGAGGAGCGATGGTATTGCTCCTTGTCCCCGACTGCGTGTGACCACTGTTGATTGTGGATGGTTCTGCCAATGTGCGCGGTTCTGACCTCTCCCGCGCTGTCCTAAAAAAGGAACCGCAGAGGGGGTCCCCTGATTGGAGCTGCTGAACTGTACTCTCTTGTTCTGCCATTTGTTGTTGTTAGAGCTATTGCTCGAGTTACTACTATAGCTGTTCCAGGATCTGTTAGAGCTAGATCTTTGGAGGTTTTGGAACCAGAGTTGTGCAGCGTCACGTCTGGATTGTTTCGCTTCCTCAGTGAAATACTCCTCTGCTACATAGGGGTAGATTTTCACATGAGTAAAGGCTGCGAGGTCTTTCTTCAACTTAATAATCTTTCTATTCAAGTTATTGTCTTTAAACTTTTAACAGTGTGGTTTCTAAGAGGGTGAGTTTAGCTGAATAGGTGTCTGCAGTGATTTTTGTTTGAAGTGCCTCGCTTTTATCATTCATTTCTTGCAGTAGTTGATCTGTGACTGTTTTGGCAGTGTTAATGATGAGTATGAGCCAATCTCTGGTGCATTTGTTGGCTATAAAAGACCAGTCTTTCCTAAATTTGAGGTTGTCTAAAAAGATGCATGGTTCTATACGAATGATGAGGCCGTTGGGTGCGGCATGTGCCCTCAGGTACTCAGTCATAAGTGAGCCATGTAGTTCGGTGCGGATAATCTTCGTTTTGAGGATCTCAATATCATTCCATTCATCATTGTTAGTGATGTTCTGCGGTGTGAGATCTAATCCCAGGAGGGATGGGTTAGCTAGGATACCGTCGACTAATTCCTCTGCAAGGCTAGGTAGTGGCCGTCGGCCATTTGTCAGGGGAAGAGAAAGAGTGAGGGAGAGTGAGGGAGGAAAAGGGGCAGTGGAGAAGGCGGGAGAGAACAAACACAAGAATTCTGTGTACAGGTAGCAGGAGGGAGGAGGGTCCTTCCTCTTGCGTAGGTTGAATCAATCTATCCCAGCAACTGAGAGCAGTTGCGCGAAGCAAGTCTTGAAAACAACAGGGAAGGCTTCAAAAAGCTAAAGGACACGGTACAACCGTGATCATCCTTTTAACCGTTAACAAGGAAACGTATGGTAGCACAACAACAACGTTTTTTTAGGAAGGCAAGTATTCAAGAAGCATCTTAAATATGCAAACAAAATGGGTCAAAATGGAGTGCTCACACTCAAACACAAAAGAGGGCCACCCGGCTCAGCGTACCTCACCCTAAGGAAGAACCCCCTATCCCTGCGTCATGGGCGCTACTCCCGAGGGGCCAGGACTGGCCCAGCGCCCTCGGAAGCAGACCCGTCTTCCACTACTCCGGACCCAGCAGACCCCTACAGGGGCCCTTTGGACCGTGACCTGGCGCCTTTGGCGCCAGGCTCATGAAGGGTTTCAGTCCGCCGGGCTCATATTGATAAACAGTGTAATAATGCTTGGGTGGACTTACCTGAGGCAGACCATGCTGCATATTTACCGAGAACAATCCAGTCTGGTTGAAGTCCCCAGCCATCAGGGCTGGGAGGAACTATTCCCTCCATTCAGGAACTCTTTTCTTACCTGGGTGGAACTGGTGGAAGAACACACACTGGAAGCACTTCTCTGCTATTTAAACCACACCCGATGGAAAAGACAGGCTTCGCGTTATTCTGCAGCAGCAGCAGGACGCTCACCGAGTCGGCTCCTGCATTCCAGGTCCAGAGTCATCTTCAGCTTCCGCGCAGCAACCTGTGGATGAAGAAAGACACAGAACAATACTTACCAGATCCCGGAATCCAGTCACCGGCAAAACGTGCAAAGAATAAACATAAGGTTAGAAAAGTGCAACTCGCTCGCAGCCGCGCCCGCTTACCTGATCCATCCGTGATTGCAACGGAGCTAACCGCGGCCTTCTCTTCGGCAGCTTCTCTGCACCTGAAAGGCAAAGGACATAATTAAAAAGGGGTTCGGGTGAAGGTAGTCGCATTCATCTTAACTTACCAGTTTTTGCACGCGCAGAAGCGGCCGCATCAACCGCAGCATCCCAGCACCTGAAAACTAGAAAAAGGACATAATTAGAGGTGCCATTAAAAGCGGCCAACGATCATTATACTTACGTGCATCGGCACGTGCAGTGGCAACGGATATAAAGCCCGCAGCATCCCGGCACCTGAAAAATAGAAAAAGGACATTATTAGAGGTGCCATTAAAAGCGGCCAACGAACATTATACTTACGTGCATCGGCACGTGCAGCGGCAATGGAAAACTATGCCCACAGCATCCCGAGGCCTGAAACAAAGGAAAAGGGACATCATTGAGGTGCCCATCTTTTAAAGCCTAAAGACTACAGTATACTTACAGGCATCCGCTCGTGCAGTAACGGCGGCATCGCTCTTCAGCATCCCAGCACCAGTGCCACAACTAAGGCCGCAAAAGACTTGAGCCTCAACACTGAACTCATCCAGTGACGTAACTGGAATCCACGCACCCCTGCACCAGACGCAGGATGGAGAGCTCAGCATTTATACGCCTAAGGTGAGAGCTCGCCGAGACAAGTAGAAAGCTAGGCTGTGGGAGAAACTGGCGATCGGTGGGAGAAGGAATCCCATCAAGCGGTGATTAACCCTTTTTCTTCCACCTGCAGAAAACTTACCCTGCAAGTCAGACATTCGATAAGAGGAAGCCCAGTCCTGAGAGTCGTCCGAGCTCTACGCTTCTCAATTGAAGAAACGATAGCAGCCCAGCCGGGATCAGCGCCTCCGTGGGAATCAGGTGAGCGTTACACCCTGGCGGGGGTGCCTGTCGCTGGGTGGCGCGTGGTGTATCGCCTATCTAACAGATATAGAGGAGAGTTCTATCCCTCAACCTTCTATACTAGTGGCAGTGTCTGTAGGCAGACAAGTGGTCCAATTGTGAAAAAATCTAAAAAATGGTGTTCTCCAGAGTGGTATAGCAGTGTTCAACAGAGCTGTGGATTAGATCCTGTGGCTGCTAGATCTTGAACATGGGTACAACCTGTGAATCAGGTAAACTGTTTGTATTCCTTCCAAAGTGTACAACTTTAATACTGCCCGTAGGTCACTGTGGTTGGGGTATGAAACAGTACCGCTGGAGAAACCACTGGTGGGTGAAGCAGTAAAACACAGCCAAAGGGCTGAAGGACTAAAATTGCCTCTTATAAAAAATATATAGCTCACTCGGTGGTAATGAGTGTGCTACAACAAATAATTTCCAGAAAACAAAGTCTCTTTGTTGATGCAGAAGAGATCAAAGGTGGGTCATGAGAGCCCTCATGACCGAAAGGGGTCGACCGGTTTCAATGGCGTAGGAGATTCAAGCCATCTTTGTCAGGACCGTGATTAGAAGTGCAAGCTGGATTGCCGAAGTTCAGAAAGGTGCTGAACGAGTAGAGAAATGCTGTTGTCTCCTATGGGGAGACAGAAAAGGGGGGGTGGACAAGAAGGGAAGGGGAAAGGAATTAAAAAGAGAAACTGGCAACAATAAATGAGTGCAAGCATTGGAGTGGAGATCTTAATGCGTTGGAGTGAGCATGTGGAAGCATAAACTAAATTATTCAATAAGTACATGAAAGGTGGGGGTGCCTGAGCACCTGTGAGAGGTCTCACCGCCAAAAAGGGGGGGGAATGGAAAGGAGGGGGGTAAAGGATGTGGGAAAGTGAAGAAGACCGTCTCATAAGGTGCTTGGTGAACTCAACCGAATGGTGAAGACCGGCGTGCTTACAGGCTAGTGGAGAATGCACAGAGGGTGCAAACAAGGCAGTTGCAGTGAACCCCTGTGTGGTAAATAAGGGGTTCGGGGACAGCAGCCTCCAAAAAAGTGCAAGATGTGTACTAGAGGGGAGAACTGGAAGCCATACCTCTGAGCGGGCGATCCCTTCTCTTGTACCTGAATGCCTGTTCCTTCGCACGCTGTTTCGACATGCTTTGAAGTGGGCTTTGCATATCTATCCATGGTGCCACTTTTTTTGGGAACAGCCCCTTTAGGCAGTGCCCTCCGGTCCACACACCCCACTTGCACCTTGATAGTCACTAGGTTTCAGAAGCAACAGATTGTGTTGTGCCCAGTCAGGAAGGATACTTGCTGGGTAGTGAGGCGATAGCGCAACAATTTCCCTTCGTCGCACAAAAGCAACAGCCAACTGTGCCCAATGTACTTGTCAATAGCTACCCATTTAGTATTCACCCACGGCTATATTCGAATATGTCCTGGGGTGACCTGCACACGTAGCCCCCCAATACGCTCACTGCGGCCCACAGGTAAGGACGCAGCAGCAGTAAGGAAGGGGGTGGGTGGAACAGGGGAAAGACAAGTCTGGTAGGCCAGCATCACTCTCTGGTCCACACACCCGGCTTGCAGCCCAATAGTTAGTAAACTTCAAGATAGAGAATGCAAAATGCCCAAACAGGGGGAATATTAACTGTGCAGCGGGGCAGCAGAGCAGCAATCCTTCAGTACCGCCACCAGTCAATATGCGATTCTGTCCCGAGTACTCATTTGGTAACCTCACCAAGGTCGCCCATTCAGTCTGCCCCTGCTGCAGTGCTCAAGTATGTGCTGAGGCCGTTAACACACACATTCTCACAATCCTCTCCCCTAGGCACCGCAGGCAAGGCCACAATTATTGTAGAGATCAAAGAAAATGAAAGACTCAGAATGGAGGTGGGGGGAGATACACCGGACCAACAGGCCCCTGTTTCGTGTATCCGATCAGCTTGGGCACTGTTGCCGACGCAGCTCAATTGCGGAATCATTGGTTGCTGCAGCGTCTTTCATGCAGATGAATTTGGAGCGGCTTGAGATTCCCACACGTGCAGCAGACCTTATTCCCCCGCTTTGCAGTCTGCCTTCATCTCCCCCGGACCTCAGATGATAGCTGCAGCTCTGTAATCTTTACGCCAAGCACATGCGGCTCAAAACAGCTCCAGGAGCCCTCACATGAGCCGTGCTTCCGCCGGATCGGCACTCGCTCCGGACCCAGAGACTCCCCACGCAACGGCGCTCAACCACCGCTCTCCGCCGCACAGGGAAGCCCCTCTGGGCCAAGCGGCTTCCTTGTCCGTGCCTCCTGCGCTCTCACCATCCGGAGGCCCCCGGTGAAGGTCTCCTACACAGTCGCCAGCTTCTTCCTCCCCTTAATCAGGTGGCATCTTTTGTAGCAAATACCCTTCAGCTGTTTTCCAGATTTTTCACTATGTATGAATAACAATGAATTAGTTCATCTTTTGCAACACAGTGGACAGCAGACAAACGCGTTGCTCCTGAGCTATCCTCAGGGCCCTCAACATCTTTAAATGCTTAACTATTTGGGAACTATAGTGGCAAACAAAACATTTGTTAGATCATTAACTAGTAATATTGGTCACCATTTAGCGATTTCAGGGACCAGTGTATAGATCGGTTTGTGAGATCTATCTTTGATATTTCGATGAACGTATTGTCATTTTAATTGCCAATTATGAACAGTTAAGTTCATTTTATTATAATAAAGTTAGTTCTTTTATTAAACCATAGACAATTTGACACAAACCTTGAGTATTTGTCTATTATCCAAATGCCAGAGCGGCAATATCAGAAGGAACCATTTTTTCCACCAGGTTACTGCAATGCATGGAGGGCTTTTGACAAATATGTGATAGGATTAATTACATTGCTTGCCATTACAAATTAAGCATAGGCAAAATATCTAATGATGGACCGTCGGCGGATTGCACTCCACCCATTTGTCAGTTTGGCAGTTACTAGCTGTGGCAAGGAACAGAGGATGACAATTACCCATCAGGTCACAAACTCCAGCCTGTGTCTAATTGAATTTGCCCATTGGAGTATGGAACATTTCTTAAAATAAATAATGTGAATAGTGGATATATACACAAACCTGGCATGTGAAAAAATCCCAATTGGACCCTGTGCAATTATGGACAGTTTTGCATCCATGTCAGTTATGTGCCCATTATGCACTTGCTAGGCTTTTACTAACAGCCCTATCACTCCCTATGGAAGTGCAGAAGGAGAAGTCCCAGTTGGTTATAGTGTTTGCTGAACAGATTAAGTGCCCACTTCAACCAATGAAGCAGAGATTGAGTGTTGCTGAGGTAGGTTGGCAGAGTTAATGCAGGTTCACCAATGGACTGCTTTACTGATGTTTAGAGCAACAGTGGGACTGTTCTACCCTGGGTTTGCCAGGCGGCTCTAGCATATGTCTCCCAGATTCTCCTCAATCACCACCTCGTTAGGTCACAATGGATTCAGACCCATATGGAACAAGCATTGAGGCTGTAGCAGGACATGGTGGTTGCTTCTGATTTTAAGTGTTGGGTCATAATGAAGCCCACCTAATCTGTAGCCTCATGATTCACACCATTAGCTTTCAACATGCTCACTCTGCAGTGCAGACCCAGGTTACCATCTATTGTGATAGTGCAATAACATGTTTATGATTCAGTCCACCAGACCCTCCCAACCCTGTCCTGCAATCTACTGTGATGAATCCTCCACTCCAAATATGTCATGTCTATCTGCCAGGGCAGGCTGATTGGCTAGATGTTCCTGACATTCAAGGCTAAGCCTACACTGCGATTACCGCCTCACTCTAGTACATCCACCTTGTCCTACACAAAGTGGCCGTGGGCAACCGGTGACAAACACTTTAGGGTGCTGCAAGCAACATATTTCCCCCAAGCCACATGTTGGCGATCACTGCCGTAGAAAATAACATTTTGGATAGACATTGCACCTTGTAAAACACATTTTTATATTAATGTGTGATTAAATAGGAACTGTAGGAGAGTGAAAAAAGGAGACTGACACACTGGTGGCATGATTGTTGCTAAAGACTTTATTTGTGAGAAAATAAAGAGAACCCCCTAACTTTTCCTGTCTTCTAAGAGGGAGTTCCTTGCTTCAACCAAATACTAAGAATGTGCAGAATGTCTGTAGCTAAAAAGTCCACCATCCTGTGTCAAAAACCTATTAACTTCCTTTACACTTGTAACTAAACTAAAGGATTGGTGAGTCTTCTTGATGCAAAAGAATGGCTTGCCTCTTCTGGAGAGCAGACTATCTTGCCAGTAGTCTGGAGGGATTATTTTTCCGAGGGAATGACTCCCTTCTCCAGGTTGCAATCCCCTTCAAAGGCGCAACACAAAGTTTCAGATTGAAAGTCTCAGCTCCCATATGAACCAATGTTCCTAAAGATCAATATTCACAGTGCCAGGGGAATGAATCCCTTCCCCAGGCTTTCCTTGGCTTTGTTTTACAGTCGACAACGGCAAATGGTATGGTTCTGTTCCCCTGATCTCTCTTGGTTTGTAGTTTCTCCGTGGTAGGGTGAACAACTTTTCCCTGACCTTTCTCATGGCCTCTTCCATAGTTTACGAAGGCTGGGGGATTGACTTCATTCTCCAGGTTGCTATTAGGCTCTTTGCTAGAGTTCATGCAAGTTGATGGAATGGCTCCCTTCCCCAGACGTGGTTCACTAGCCTGCCAAGTATGGCTTTGTTTCACAATGTGCACAATGCCGTCACAATGTGCACAATGCCGTCACAATGTGCACAATGCAAGGGGGGAATGACTTCCTTCCCCTCTTTGTTCTCAGGGTTTCTCACAGTGCCAGGGATATGACTCCCTGCCCCTGGCCCTTGTCAGGTTTCTCTGTTTCCACAATGCCAGGTGTAACGATTCCCTTCCCCTTGTCTTTCTCAGATTTATCACTGTGCCAGGTGGAGTTTTGCATAGCAGCCTTGGTTCACTAACCTGCCAGGTATTGTGACGAAGAAGAGGGTTAGTGATCACCTTCTCCTTTGGTGGTGGGTCCCAGACCCCTTTGGACTCTTTACAGATTGCCGTCGATATAGCCGGTTAACTACCCTGCCAGGTATTCACTTGGCTTCCTTGACTTAAGGCAGTATCTGTATTTATACACTGGTCTTTTGGCTTCCTATGCCTTTCTGGCTTTCCCCAACAACCCTCATACCTCCAGGTTCGTTGCTGGGTCTTTTCTGTCTGCACAGAGTGCTCCTGCTGCTCTGTTATGTCTCCTGCGTTTCCTCTCTCTTGTGTTCCTCGCTGGATGTGCCGGCTACGCAGCGATGAATGCGGGGCGTCTGGAGGCTGTGTCCATGTCTGCACGGTTCAGCAAACTTCTTCCACCTGGTTTCCGTTTCTCCAGCCCTCTGGTCTGTCTGTTGACTGCAGATCAAAAAGGGATGCCTCTTGAGTGGCTCTTGCGTCCCGGTCTCCCGTCCCTCGTCGCGTGGCACAGCTACCTTGATCGGTGCTTCTCGAGGGAGAGCTTAACGCTTGCATCATCCTTCTTCCCTTTTCATCTTCCATTGATTTACAGATGGCCCGTGTTGACTAGAATGCCGATCTTGGTTCTGCAGGGTATTCTTCATCACTTTGTGCCTCTTCTTCATCTCAATATTGATGTTCTCATTCTCAACTGGGTTAGTTGTACTCTTCTTTGTCCACATTTCCCAGATGCGGCTCATATAAGTGGTCCCCTCTCTTCCCCGTCCAAGTACTTTTTAGGGAGGCCAATTCATCTACCCTATGGAAGTACATGGAAGTGTGTGCGATCATGGGGCCCTGTCTAGGGGTAGGAGGATGAGGGAGGTGGGGGTAGGGTTTGCGCATGCCCTGTTCTTCCTGGACAGTCGTCCCTCCCCATGATATATGATATGATATGATATGGCATTTGTAATGCGCCTATACACAAGTGTTTCAAGGTGCGACGAGGCGGGGGGGGAACAAGGGGAGAACAAACAACGATCCTGCTAGGCCAGGTGTCATTCTGATCGCGCAAGTGTAGGGGGACTGGGAAAAGTGCAAGGGGAAGGGTAGAGGGGAAAGTGCAGTACATGGTTAGTAGAATACAAGATAAATAATAGGGCCAGCTGATGGCAAGTGCAAGGAGAGTGCAGTACATGGTTAGTAGAATACAAGATAAATAATAGGGCCAGCTGGTTGCAAGTGCAAGGTAACTGCCGGGAGAAGGGGCTGTAGGATACAGAGACAGTCCCGTAGTGCAGGTAGGCAGTGCAGGGAAAAGTGGCTGGGCCAAGGACCGAGATCGGTGAGACCAGTGGACCTGCATGCCCATGTGCCCACTACGAACACGTTTTCCTTGCTTTTCCTAGCTCTTCATTCATTCATTTATTCATGCATCCATTCATTAATTCTTCATTCCGGTATAAAAGCATCTAAAGATTTACTCACATTATATTTGAAATTTCCATTGTGTCTCTTCGTAATGCAGTCGGTAAAATGGACCGTGCTCTTGACAACGATTTTTCGTATACTGAACTAAAATGAAACTCGGTCTAGTTTCTGAATTTTCTGCCTTATCGTCTCTTACGTTATTGCGCACCCCCTTCAAATGTAGTTCTTTCGGCATGGTCCCTGTCTCAAGGTCAAAAAACAATAGACCCTTATACTTCCAGTGCGACTTGTGGGCCTCTTCTGGGCGCGAGCTGAAAATCAAAGCCGCTGTCCTTCGCATTCTTTATTTGCAACATCACGTAGTAAAGGCATCTGTGAGAACTTGAAGTTTAGAATCCCTCTATGTAGTGCGCCTCAATGTGCAAATGCGAACTGGCTTCTCTCCCAAATGCCACGGCCGCTTGGCGCGTTCTAAGGCCCCCAATTTTGTCCCCGTTGTCTGCGAGCTTTGCAGCCCCGAAAAATCATAACTATGGAGACATTTAATTTTTGGCGGAAGGTCAGGGAAAGTATAAAGTACCACAGGAGTTGAGTTAAAAGTGAGATTAATTGTTTTTGTTTGTTTGTTTTATTATTTGCAATACGCAAGCCTCCCCTCCGTTAACAGTGCGCAGCATTTACATTTACATGAGAGGAGACATGAGAAAAATATATACATACACATATATGAGGTGAATAGAGAGAATTCAAAGATGACACCCAGCTTGTTCGCCACCCATGATGGTGAAGGTAGGGGTTAGGGTTACAGGTACACTGTACAATAACATTTATTTACAAAAAGACAATCGTATTGCAATTATTTAAACCGGAATTTGTACTTCACAACTAGCTGTGCTTCGGGTGGCCATGGCACAGTTGCAATGTTCGGTAGCAATGGATCACTGCTCTGCACAGAAACGTCCAAAATTCCATATCTGTGCTTCTCTAACACAGCAACAATAAGGCCTTTCACAAAGTCGAACTGCATTTCATCATATACTGGTTTGATCACCCATTGCTTACTTCGTTTTGAAAACACCTTAGTGTAGCGAGGCATCCTTACTTTACCTCTAGTCCTAGATTGTTCACGTCCAACATTGCTGTTATGGGCCAAGACCGCTAGTAGAGTGTGATGTTTCATGCCCCGAAAGCTAAAATGCAAGCGCTTTGGCCTGTACTTTAGGCACATATTGTGGAACACCGCCAAATCTCCTATGTGACAGAATTCTGTCAGTCCTCTCAAATCTCTTGATAGAATTTTGTCGAAAACAATCTTCTCAATGGCTTTGTGTGTCGGTGAAGATGGAATCAACCACTTCTTCTTCCGCGCCTCCTCTGGGGACAAAGGGCCATGTTCACATTGGTGGAAATGTTGGTTTTCTGTCCAGCGGTGAACGTTGGTACAGTGGTGCATCAGTGACCGCCATTTTTCAAGTAGTATTTCCACTGACCCTTGACAAGTTTTTGAGCTCCACCAAAGATGGTTGGTGATAGAATGGGACCACTGCAAAATACTTTCAAAACCTTTTTTTTTTTCCTGCAGCTGAGATTTTCTTACTGATTGATTTAGCAAGATGCCATACGTCAAATTGATGATTAATATGTGCCAACTGTCTTGGCAATTGGAACATGTCTGTCCGTGGCTATGAGGTCGATGTGCATTCCCCTTAATTGTAGATATGCCACTGATTTTATAAATCCTAGTTTCTCCATGGCCACTGAGGATGTACATTGTGTTACCTGCATGACCACCGAACTCACAATTTTCTTACTATCCATGTCCTGAAAGTGGTAGGTGCAGTACTTGGCAGAAAATCCAGGGCTGTCGCACTGTCCATCGCCGGCTAGCCTGAAACGTTTCCCTTCGAATGTACTTACTAGAGACAATTGTTCAATTTTCCAAGCATCACTAATGGCCGGAAACAGATAATCACGTTGGTATATGTAGTACAGCGATTTAGAAATGAAATGGAGTCCCACAAACTGAAAGAAAGCCTCTAACTTTCTAAAACTGGAGCCACTAAAAAGTGATGCAGCTGCACACAGTAGATTGCCTGCTGGCATTTTCCCCAGCATCGTTTGTGCAGACCATGAGAACCTATGATTTAATCTACAGGCAGCATTTATTTTGACGTTACTGCCTTTTATTTGACGAGTCACATTAATCAATGGCTTCCCACATACTTTCCCTCTAACGGAATGCACACATTTCAGCATACTTATAATTTCCATCAAACAACTGTCAAATACAATGTATTTGCTCTCTTTCATTAGACTGTCATCCTGCGTCAACGTTGTTTCCGCCTGTGACGTTGCGGAGATTTCAACACATTGGAAAGTAATATCGCTGATATCAAGTTCTGATGCATCTATGGATGCTGCGGCTGGTTCATTCTCTGTCATTTCGACATCTGCTACTTCAACATTGATGGGAGAACACAACAATGTCGACAGGTTTTTGGGTGGCAATTTTTTGGCGGGTGTAGATTGTGTGAATTGATCTGCAACTACTTCAGAGCTATCTTCAATACATTCAATATCATCTTCATGTGGTGGTGCGGTCGCACTGTAGCAATGGTCCAATGCAACTTTGCTGTATTCTCCAAACACAGTTAATTCATGTTCTGGCCATTGGACATGAGCATCTGGAGCCTGAACACGCCTCGCCTCAATTAATAGTTCCTCCATAGTGTACATGGTCTGGCAAGCAACATCTCTCATTCGCTTCACTGTCTGTGTATGTATAGTTCTGACACCCACGGGTAACTGGAGGAGAGATTTGAAAAGGGATGTTCAGTTTAAACACAAGAGAAAGTGTAGTCCAATTGACGGGAAAAATACATAAAATAGTCCCTAGCACAAACATTTTTTTAAAGTTATGAACTGTTTGTAACTAACTTTTTTTTGGGTTTTTTTCTTTGCAACGTTTTTGACTCGACCTTCAACATCTGCACGCTGTAGCTCCGATTCGTTTCCGCATGTCCTCCCTTCCTCTTGCGCTGCAACAACTATATTTTCTGTATCCGCATAGACAGCACGGAATGAGGCTCCATCGTCTCCCTGAAACATAGTACTAGTACTTTCATTACTATGTATCAAAATATTGTTAGCATAAAACACACGTGAGGACGAACACACAGGTACATCTCAATAGCCAAACACGATTTAAACATTCTGTGCAACAATCAAACGACATGTATTCGACCAGTGATGATCTATTTCGATGGAGCTGTCAGTATCCATACCTCTGGCTCTGCATGGACTGCCATGAATGGTTGTATTGGAGAGGAGGCATCAGCATCTCCCTGAAACACAGTACTTGCATTAGTATGGTTTTCAATATTGGAAACATAACACACACTTGGGGTCGAACGCACAGGTACATATAAAGAGATAAGCACAAATGATGCATTGTCTAAAATAATCAAGGAAAATCTAAATATGATCCCATTTCATCGACTTATTTCTCTGATTTATTTACATCTGCATCATCTAAATGGGATGTTGTGATTGTAGTGGAAGCTCCCTCGTCTTCCTGAAACACAGCACTTGCGTTAATAGGGAAGAAAGTATAGCAAATGGAATCACGTTATATGATCACGCATGATGGAGCTGTCAGTATCCATACCTCGTGCTGCTGAAGAATATCTATGGATGTTGCAAATGTAGTGCGCACTTCCGAAAGCTGTTGCGCCGATTCGTATACGCATGGTCCCGCTTCCACTTCCCCTGGAATTACTTGAATGTCAGGCTCTGCATCAAGTGCAGGGGTTGACACTCCATCAACTGCCTGAAACATAGTACTTGCATTAGTGAGGATTACAATAGTGAAAAACATAACAAACACCTGGGGTCGACAGCACAGGTACATATCAACGGCTAACCACGAATGAAACATTGTGTAGAACAATCAAACGACAAGAATTCCGGCTCTGATGATGACGCTCGATGGAGCTGTCAGTAGCCATACCTCCTGCTGGTGAAGAACATCTAGAAATGTTGTGGATGTGGCGGACGCTTCAGCATCTCCCTGAAAGACAGTACTTGCATTAGTATGGATAACACTAATTATAACTGAAAACAAACACCAGTGGATGATAACTAAGGTGTATATCAATTGGAAAGCACTAACCAAACATTCGGTAAAATAATTACACGATAGAATAAAACTATTACTTGACATGCATAAAACAAGTCTGTAGCGGATTAGCCTAGCAAGATTACCTGATACGCGCTAGAAGTGGTTGATAACTGCGACCACGTCAAGGATGTAGAATGTTCTTGCATTAGATTCAAGGGATAGTCAAGAAGTTGTAAAGGTAAATTAATGAATACTTAAAAAATGCTCAATACAGCACAGTTCCCTGTTCCCATATATATACATTGCGTTTGTGGGTTATGAAATCGAAAAAGAATATATTGATAAATGTCATTATTCAAAAAACTATACACTCATATCAATATTGAAATTATTACAAGGGATAGAACACCTACAATATCAATTAATCCATTCGGCTACCTACACACTACCGCAACGCCTAAAGCTAAATCCGGACACTTGACTCACTGGTGGCGGAATGTGGACGAATAGAGTGGGAATAGCGTTTTCGAGAAATTTCCGTGTCGTTCGCCGTTTATTCTTCTTTGTTACCCAAGATGTTGTGTACATGTCCAAGGAAAAGTGCCGGCTGCAGATGCGGTATCGCTCACTCCTCTTGTCCTGTAAGACATGTTGGACTCTACTTTCCAGCTCATCCAGTGGATATCCGCAATGTCTGACCCATTCTCTTATTCGATCAACAGTTTTCGGGAATACATGCATTGTAGTGCCTTCAGATTTCGCATGGGTCTTCGAAGGGCAACCGCTAATCGAACAGGCAGGCATTGTTGATAAATCTGAAAAGTAAATATCGACATTATTATACAATCTTCAAGAATAAAGATTTGATACAAAAGAAAATGAATCGTACAATGATCAATGCAAGGTTTGTTTTGGTCGCAGGAACTATACCAGTTCATTATGTGCGGCTTAGTATTTGCATAACTTGCAGAAATGTATAAATGATGTGACTAAAATCTGAACATGTGACTCGTCCCTTGGATGTTCTGTCTTGCAAGAGAAGGAAACATGCTTACATTATAGACTGGACCCCCGAAGGATGCAATTCGATGACAATAGACACAGATGAAAATAAATAGATCTATTGATAGCATAGCAATGGAAACTCAAGTCAATAGCAATGAGACCAATGAACATAGCACTATTGTGTACTCTACTCGCAAATAGATAGAAATTTAAAAATCTGCGAAATATGACTAGGATACATGGCCTTACCTTGACCAACAAACAGTTGGATTCAGCAAGCAGAGCAGTATGTTGCAGGAGAATAGGTGGGTGGCCACAGGTAGCACACTGTTGGGTTTGCTCTAAGCGGTCACAGAAGTTCACGGATAGCACGACGACGAGCAGATTAGCGTAAATCTCAGTGGCTGCCAGGTAGCACGTTCAGGAGTTGACTTACAAAGCACAAAGATGTTCTCATGAGACATATCAAGTGGTTTATAAAGTATTAGAAACAGGGGTGTGTTTGTGAATGAATGACGTATGTATGTCGTGGTATTGGGGGGGGCGGCCTGCTTCAAGGGGAGGCCTGGCTGGAGACACGGGGTCTGAGGAGGACATGTGACCGATGGCCCCTTGCCGTGGGATACCTTTTGAAGTGTACATGTAGTTTGGCACCTTGGCCTTTCGCGCCCCTGACAGCGCGCATCCACTGGCGCGAACCGCCTTTGATAGAGGGGGTGGGATGGATGGGCCTGGGGCGTGCAGATAAGGCACAGGAGGACTGCTGAATGGAGACACACTTATGTGGATTGCAGGGGGTCGGCCTGCTTCAAGGGGAGGCCTGGCTGGAGACACAGGGTCTGAGGAGGCCATGTGAGCAATGGCCCCTTGGCGTGGGATACCTTTTGAAGTGTACATGCTGTTTGGCACCTTGGCCGTTCGCGCCCGTGACAGCCCCCCCATGCCAGCGCTCATCCCCGGGTGCGAACCGCCTTTGATAGAGGGGGTGGGATGGATGGGCCTGGGGCATGCAGATAAGGCACAGGAAGACTGCTGAATGGAGACACACTAATGTGGATTGCAGGGGGGCGGCCTGCTTCAAGGGGAGGCCTGGCTGGAGACACGGGCTCTGAGGAGGCCATGTGACTGATGGCCCCTTGGCGTGGGATACCTTTTGAAGTGTACATGTAGTTTGGTACCTTGGCCTTTTGCGCCCCTGACAGCGCGCATCCCCGGGTGCGAACCGCCTTTGATAGAGGGGGTGGGATGGATGGGCCTGGGGCGTGCAGATAAGGCACAGGAAGACTGCTGAATGGAGACACACTTATGTGGATTGCAGGGGGTCGGCCTGCTTCAAGGGGAGGCCTGGCTGGAGACACAGGGTCTGAGGAGGCCATGTGAGCAATGGCCCCTTGGCGTGGGATACCTTTTGAAGTGTACATGCTGTTTGGCACCTTGGCCGTTCGCGCCCGTGACAGCCCCCCCATGCCAGTGCACATCCCCGGGTGCGAACCGCCTTTGATAGAGGGGGTGGGATGGATGGGCCTGGGGCATGCAGATAAGGCACAGGAAGACTGCTGAATGGAGACACACTAATGTGGATTGCAGGGGGGCGGCCTGCTTCAAGGGGAGGCCTGGCTGGAGACACGGGCTCTGAGGAGGCCATGTGACTGATGGCCCCTTGGCGTGGGATACCTTTTGAAGTGTACATGTAGTTTGGTACCTTGGCCTTTTGCGCCCCTGACAGCGCGCATCCCCGGGTGCAAATCGCCTTTGATAGAGGGGGTGGGATAGATGGGCCTGGGGCGTGCAGATAAGGCACAGGAAGACTGCTGAAAGGAGACACACTTATGTGGATTGCAGGGGGGCGGCCTGCTTCAAGGGGAGGCCTGGCTGGAGACACGGGGTCTGAGGAGACCATGTGACCGATGGCCCTTTGGCGTGGGATACCTTTTGAAGTGTACATGCAGTTTGGTACCTTGGCCTTTCGCGTCCGTGACAGCCCCCCACGCCAGCGCTCATCCACTGGCGAACCGCCTTTGATAGTATATCGTTGCTTATCAATAACAAATGCCACATACCGGAGATTCTTGTGAGCACAGACCCACACTTCAACCGGTGTATTATAGTGGTCAAGACCCTAAGGCCTGTATAATCCAATGGTAATTGTTAGTGTAGATATATGTGTGACTTTTATAGAGACATAACCTACTGAAAGACTTTGAACAAGTGTTATTTAGTGCATGCATTATCGAGAATATGTTATGTTAGCTTAGATAGATAGTGACCACCCTGCTTCACAGCGACCAGACCTTCACCCATTCGGAGCACAGATGTCTGACGTCCATGCTTGAATGGAGACACACTTGATTCATTTAAAAAATCGAAACAACCGTTGTTAAAATATATGTGGTGTTTTATTTTGTATCTTATTTTCCTGACACAAAAATACAAGACTTTAAAGATTATACAGGTCAGGTTGCAGCACAGCGAGAGAAAATCCCCTGGACTGACCGCTGTCACTCGGGAACGTTTCTCTTATGGCACGAACGGCACAGGCGGGTATCACTCTTCGAACGCGGTGTCCAAGCCTCCCGTGGAGCCACCATGCAAAGGAACGATGGGCCACCAGCCTGTACCACCTGTGAAAAGGAATGAAACAAACTGTTTTTAAATGACCAAGATAAGTTTAATAAATGTTTGTTGTCATTGACAATTCTTGTAACTAATGGCATTCTGCACGGACAAATGCTATCTAGACAATGCACACTATTGAACGACTTTCATGCGTTACTATGATATGAATATATAATTTTGGATATAGTAGAAGACTATGAAATAGGAGTGGCATGACAAGCAGTTGTGCGAAGTTCGTGCATAAGCACCATCATTATTCTCAACACGGCCCGTGTGAGGCAGGCTGCCCTGAAGTCTGGCAGCTCGGTGATGCATTGCGGTCGTGGCTCGCCTTCCGAAATGTAGGCCAGGCATCCCGAGTTTTCTCGGCAGCAGCAGTTCTCCTCCTCGGTTGGCATTAGCTTGCACCGATTGCATGTGCACCAGGTGGAGACACCGTCCATGCGACTAGGCCCAGGCTCTTCATCTGTTGATTCGTCCTGCCAACTGCCGTCCGAATCCCCATCGTTTTCGCATGCATCCCTTTCCAGTAGTTCCTCCTCGGTATACTCTGGCTCGTACATGTAGGGCATTATTGTAGCCATTGTGTGGTAAACAAAGTAAAATAATTTACCGAGATGGTACAGGTGTTCACACGGGCTACAAGCGGCGAAGGTAGCTGACCAGAGCACAGAAACGAGTCACAAAATACTCTAAGTAACACAGAGAGAGGAATGGAATCGAAAATCTGCTGCTGTGTGTTGTGAAACGGTCTGTTTATACTTATTGAGGAAAGAGGCGTCCTGCCATTTCCATGGCGACACGTCATTAGCTGAAGCACAGCGAATGTTGACACAAGACGTGCTTTGGCATTGGGAAATGGGCGGTACGAGTCTGCTGATGACAGGCTCAGGGGCGCGGGAATTGATTTAGTGCCGCAGAAGCAGGTCAGCCAGGGCGATGCGGCAAGTGATAGGATTATCACAAAATGGCGGCTCCATGGTGCCTGTTTTCGCGTGCGTTTAATGGACGAAAACTCGGGTAAGGTCCATAGGAAAGTTTACTAAAATCGAGCCACTTAGGCTTAAAAAAACATGGCCGACCCGTAGGCACAATAAACATTTTTACTAGACCATGCCTTTAATAGGAACGAGTGGTTTCTAAGTGCGGCAACGGAATTCAAACCTGTGTTGCACAGCATTGTCTTGCTTCCAAGACAAACGGGTTGCCCTTGAGCTATCCTTCCTCCCCTAACTGCCAGTGCTTAGCAGAAGAAACATACTTGCGTGAAAGAGAGGAGGGAGGATTGCAGGTCAGCCTCAGACACAAAGCTGGACATTCCGAGCGGCTCTTTCAGAGAAGGCTGTTTCGGCGAGGCACGTTCGTCGCAGGTCCTGCTTAAGCCCTCCCTAAGATATTATCCATCCTGGGAAATTACTGTTTCCTTAAATGTCAACTTAAGCACTAATAAATGCAGTGCTTTGGATGACAGTATATTGAAGGAAAACATTACACGCTCAGTGCATGGAGCGGTACTTTAACCCAACACTCCATGCACAAATAGGTTACTTCATGGTGCATACATGACTTGTGGGACACAGCCACCTATTTCTGAAGGAAGCGTTTAGGTAAAGTGCAGCTCCACGTACTGAGTCTGTAGTGTTTTCCTTAAATATACTTTCATCCAAAGCACTGCATTTATTAGTGCTTAGGATGACAATATATTTAAGAAAACAGTAATAACCTGGCAAGGACATTTCCCTGTGTCCTGCTGGCTTCGGCCAACAGGGCACACCTACGAGGGACCTATGATGAATGTGTCATGATTCAGACGGCCAGCACCGAAAGAGGGCATAGCACCACACACCATGCGCCGGAGTGCTGCACTCATTCACGCCGCAAACAATTGTACCTGCTGAACACCGTGGAATAGCAAACACACACATAAGAAATTCCAAGATGGGGCTGATGGCTTTGCACAAATATAAAGCTGAGGAACCGGCAATTAAGAATAACAAAGTCAATTTACCACTTAACCAATGTGAAGTGAATGGCGATAATGGTTTTTAGACTCAATTAAGAAACCAATGGAGAAGGAGCCAATCTGGGGATCTGAGAAAAGCTACCCAAAGGATAGACCAATCCCAGACAGACATAGCAAGTCACCCACCATGCTGCGTTTATAAGGGGGAAGATAGGCGGACAGAAAAGGGTGCAGGCAGGAGGAGGCAGAGATGGTTTTCACTGCTCCCTGGGGAAATAGAGAGACCGCTACTTGGGATGAGGCAGCCTACCTGCTGGCACTTCTCCAGCATAAACTCTGCCAGATAAAGAGCTTGCCATGACAGTCAGCGGTATGAAGGAAGTGGAGCCTACAACAAGGGTCTACCAGAGAAACCTGGATGAAAGAGGAAGGCCTAAGGATGTGTCCCTTCCAAGAGAATCCTGACCGAGAGCAGCCTAAGAAGGAAGAGACCCTGTCAGGGGTGTGAGCATACAGACTGCCTAACAAGGACCCGGATTGAGTTGGGACAAATACTCTTTACAGCCAGAGAAGACACATTCAGAGTGGCCGAAGAAAGGGAGCCCCCAATCAAACCCAAGGCAGGGGAAGGAGCGAATACCCTGGCCTGTGAGAAAATAAAGTGGTGAGAAGAAACGAAGGCAACCTAGAAATGTCTGGAGAATAAACAGCGGAACTATGGAAGAGGTCTGGATAAAAGTAGAAGAGGCACTTAATTTCATATATTTCACAGGTAAAAAAATGCTGAATCTAAAAACAACCAAGTACATTTGAAAAGAGAGATTTACAATTTTCAAATAATGTATTTCCACTACTGTAGACTTTACCTATGCTCCATAATAATGGTAAAATCCTTTCCAAATTAGGCACTGGATGTTGAATAGGCTGATTAAGGAACCGGCCAATAGACCACCTGTGGGATTAGAACTCCTGATAAGAGAGGGGGGTCTCTAAAAAGGGGGTCTCAAGACTATATCGTCTGTTGGATGGTGCTTTATGGGGGGACATTTTGCCATATATGACAAAATGGGAGCAAGACTTGGGGATCCCACTAACGAAGGAGATGTGGGATCAGATTTGGCGCCACACGCTTAAGTGTTCTAAATGTGTGGCTGTTAAAGAATCGGCATATAAGGTATGTTTCAGGTGGTACATTACACCACACCGTCTACATTCAATCCACCCCGAATATTCTCCTTTATGCTGGTGGAAATATCGGCAGGTTGGGGACCTGGGACACATGCAGTGGTCCTGTCCAAGCGCAGGCATCTTTTGGAAAGAAATTCCGAGCCACAGAAAGGACATAATGAAGGTTCAGTTGCCCCTCGACCCAGCAGTGATACCATTGGGTGCAACAATGGAGGGCATATATTTATTTTTATTTACTTTTTATTGTATATATTTGAAAAAATAACTTTTACAATTTTGCGATATTTCATAGTTAATTACATACAGTTTGTCACATATCATATTTAACCAAATAAATTATCCAAATTATGTCAAATAAAAGGAACGTTTTTGATACAAACTTTAACACAGTTTAAGATCATCACAATTGGATAGTTTAAACGTTAAATTAGATAAAATGAAGAACTTTAATAGTTACAATTAAGATTCACTATATTCTAGATATAGCAACTCATTATTTAAAATTGCATGCGATAGGGGTGCCTCAACAGTACATTTTTCGATTTAAAAAATTAATAAAAGTAACTTTTTTTTTGGAGTATTATCCAAGATGTTAAGTGAATCATATACACTGATTAGTTAACCGATAACAGCATTTCTTTAGACTTTGACAAATCTATGCCACTGTACTCAGTAAACAAAGTTTACAATTGAGAATTAATGAATTTAAAAAAACGAGATAAGGCCAGTATTAGCAAAATATTATCACCCCACATCAATCTTGACCATAGCAGATCAAGATAGTGGAGGGCATATATGACGCCAGTGGGACTCGTGCTGCCCTCATCACCCACATGTTCGCTGCAGCAAGGAACACGCTGGCCGATGGGTGGAAAAATGAACAGGGTCCCATTGTGGCCATGTGGTGGGTAAGAATGTGGGGTATTATGGGACTGGAGAAAGGGACTACCCTGGCTAATGGCACATTCCACGGGTTTATGGCAACCTGGCTTCACGAATTTGTGGCAGATAAAGAACAGATCTACTGTAGGCTCATACTGCTCTGTAATGTCTAAGTAGTCTGAAGGCAACCTGAAGGAAATTACACTGACCCTGCAAATTGGAAGCGAAACTCGAGAACTGGATATTCAATAATAATGGGAGGAACCCTGAAACACCACCCCAATGAGCAAAGAGTCAGAAGGGACCAGGGGGGAAGAAAAGGGAGGTTTGGTTGTCTAAAAGGTAAAATGTTGTGAACTTGGATAACAAAGGGTAAGAAAAGGTGCGAGCTAGGTGCAAATGATTATAATCTGAAATAATCACTGTATGCTTCCATTATAACTAATGCTGTTCACAGTGCTATTAATTATCCAGCATGGGGTCTGGCATGGATTCACATGCTCATGAATATTCCCTGTGATCAGGCCGGGAATCCTCGGTAAAAGAAAAAACTGTTTCACTTTCATTTACAAACTGTATTTCTCCTCTAAACCAATCATTGAGCTCTGGGTCATACTGCCCTCAGCCCCTCTTCCTAAGCCCCACCTCTGGCAGCCATCTTCAGATTTTTACCGCACATTCAAGTGTTGGGAGTCCTTGTGTTTTTCTACGTTTTTTCCTGCTTTTTTGGTAAAAAGTTTGATTTTTGTCAAACAGAGCCTGTGTGCTCTTTCTCTACATCGGCTGACAAGCGGGGATCCGTTTGTCGGGGAATTTCAACGCCCCTCAAAGGCAAGAATCGTCTAAGTTTTATTGAAGATTCCAGAAGGCCACCGGGCCTACACTGCACTCTGGACCATGTCGGAGGAGAAGAAGGAGGGAAGCTCCCTTTTCAAGCTCTGCTCCAGCTGCAGTCTGCGGAATGTGTTTGTACAGGACAAACACCTCCAGTGCCTCTAATGTCTCCATCCGGATCACAGGGAAGTGGATTGCGAAATCTGCCTCGGGTTCTCCAAACGAACTGTGAAGAATCGTCACAGTAGCCTTGCAGCGTGGCTCAGCACCAAGGCCTCTGCCACATGCGGGAAGCAGGGCCATGCCCTAACTAGGACCGGCCGGTCCGAAAACGGGCTTCTAAATCCTCTGAGGGCGTTGCATCCATTGGGGCCCAAGACCAGGCCAAGTACTGCAAATCTGTTTCTGTCTGGTGCACCGCACAAGCGGGTCCCGCGACATGCCGGGCGCGTTCATTTTCACCATCTACCTCCATCTCCAGCCATCGCTCCAGCTCCTCCTCGAAGAGGAACTCTGCTAACCCTGTGAAGCTGCAGGAAAAGCCAGAGAAGACGAAGGAGCAGGAAAAGACGACCAACCTACCCCAGGCGGCCCAGGTGAAGTCATCGTCGACGATCGACTTGGTGGCGGCCGCCCTCTTGAAGGCCAAGGAGGCTGACCCA
The DNA here is from genome assembly GCF_040938575.1 of Ambystoma mexicanum. Lineage (NCBI taxonomy): Eukaryota > Metazoa > Chordata > Amphibia > Caudata > Ambystomatidae > Ambystoma > Ambystoma mexicanum. The sequence goes on from NC_090935.1 coordinate 1,418,113,116, forward strand.
GGCAAGGTAGCCCCAGCGGTGCCCAGAGTATTCATGCCTCCGAGAAGGCTGGTGGAGAAAAGTATGCCATCCGTGAGCCCGAACCCGACTCTCCGGTATGGAAAAAAAGGGGGGGGGGTTGGGAGGAGACCTCAACCGTACACCAGGGCACAGATATTTCTTCCTCGGACGAGGAGGACCGGGCATCTGTCCACACGATCCAGGAGGACCTGGGAGACAATGCTGACAGTGAAAATCCTGATGAGGATGACGTTGACGGAGGTGACAAAGGCGGGCCTGCTGACGGCGCGCAGGGCCCAGTAGGCATACCGCCCGACCCCTCCGAGGGATGTATCGCTGGACATCCTTTCAACCCTGCACACCCTGGTGTCAGATTCAGAAACGGATGCCGATGACACTGCCGACCTCGGTGGCCCCGGACCAACCTCCAGCGAAAAAGAGGAAGCAGCACCATGCACCACCGCATCAACCTCCACACGTGCCCTCCTCCCCCCAGAAACACGGGGGATGGACACGATGATGGACACGATCATGGACACGGATGACGACATGGGCAGAGCGCGGTTCGCCGCAGCCAAGGGCCTCTTCCCCCGGACGAGGTCGGGTTGTTCCATGCCATGGTCGCCAAAGCATCAGAACTCTTCCAACTGACAATGGAGGAGACCAGGAAGGAAGGTTTCCTACATCAATGACGCGAGGCCAAGAGGAAGACCATCTTGGCGGTGCCTCTCCTGGACAACGTTTGGGAGGAAGGCCTGGCTTTAATGAGGAACCCGGCCAGAGCCAAGGCCAAGAGGGATCGGCAGGAGAAATACTGGGTGCCTGAGTCCGCACCCAAGTGCCTACGTTCACAGACTTTCTGGAACTCAGTTGTCTCAGCGGAAGGAAGAAGTTGTCTAACCCCTCGTCTTCATCCTCCGTCCCTCCGGATAGCGAGGGGAAGAAGTTGGATGCCATGGGAAGACAAGTAATCTACTCGGCGGCATCAACAGTCAAGGCGGCCAACGCCCTTGCTATTCTGGCCAGATACGACAGGAAACTGCTGTATAAGATGGCCCCACTGCTGGAGTTCCTATCCGACGACAAGCGGGTGGAAGCACTTTCCATCCTCCAGTGTGTGCATGTGGCATCGGACCATGCCATGACAGTGGTCCTGGACATCACGGACACAGGGTTCCGACAGATGGGAAACAGTGTCTGCCTCCGTTGTGGTAGCTGGCTGAAAGCCACCAACTTTCGTCAGGTCTAGACGAGGGTTCTGGACATGCCTTCGACGGGGACATCCTCTTTGGGAAGGCCGTTGACGAGTCGTTGCAGGCCATTAAGGCTGACACTGAGACGCCCTGTGCCTTGGGCACTCTTCAGCACCGCCCTTCCTTTCGTGCCTCTAGTGGAAAAGCTGGCAGATCGTCAAAGGGTCCTCTTCATACCGTCTACCTCCCTGGTCCATGACACAGGAGGCCTACTGAGGTCGTTCCAAGACTTTCAGTGGAGGTGGCCGACGTCGTCACTACCAAGGTGGCATGCAGGACCCGAAGCAGGATTGAACTGGCCAGGACGTCGGGCCCCCACCCATGCACCCCGGTGGGAGGCAGGCTGGAGGGCTTTGTCAGCAAGCGGAATAACATCTCACTGACCGATGAGTGCTGGGCGCTCTCGCCCACGGACACACTCTAGAGTTCCAGCAGAAGTATCCGATGATGGCTCCGGTGACCCGGCAGGAGCAGCACATCCCTCAGATCCTGCAGGAAGTACGGGCCATGATAAGAAAAGGGGCGATAGAGCTGGTTCCAAAGCGACTCCGGGGCTTTGGAGTCTACTCCAGATACTTCTTGGTAAAGATGAAGACCGGGGGCTGGAGGACCATTCTAGACCTGCAGCATCTCAACAAATACCTCAAGTCCTAAACATTTCGGATGGTCACATTGCAGCACGTGCTTAGCCAACTGGAGGAAGGAGACTTGTTGACGTTGCTGGATCTGGAGGACACATACTTCCACGTCCCCATTCACGAGAATCATCGGAAGTTCCTGCGCTTCGTAGTACGGGGAAGGCACTACCAATTCAAGGCCCTCCCCTTCCGCCTGAAGTTGGCTCCCAGGGTGCTTACAAAGTGCCTGACACCAGTGGTGGCCCATCTGCGTCTATAGGGGATACACGTGTACACGTACCTCGACGGGCCAAGTCAATGGAAGTAGCCGTCGAACACACGGAGAGGACCGTCTGGCTACTGACGAAGTTGGGGTTCTCCGTCAACTATGCAAAGTCCTGCTTGATACCATCGCAGAACACGTTCCTAGGGGCCAGGCTCAACACAGTCTCCTGCCTGGCGACCCCCTCGGAAGAGAGGAAGCAGGGGGGCACCAGATCCCCAGCGCTCTCCAGAGAGGAGCAGGAATTGTGGTACTGGGCCGTCGCCCAGGGGATGTTCCTCATCCCTTTTCACCTGGCGAGAGTCAAGAACACCATTGCCGACTCCCTCAGCAGGGAGCTGCGCTCCTGCCACAAATGGAACTTCAACAGGATCGAGTGGACCACCTCTTCTTCAAATGGGGCAGACTCCAGATCGATCGGTTTGCGACAGCAACAAATTCCAAATGCCAGAAATTTGCCAGCAGGTTCCACCAGCCGAAGGAGCATGGGATGCGTTTTCCTTCCCGTGGGAAGGCCTGTTCCTGTACGCGTTCCCTCCGTTACCTCTCCTGCTGCGAGTCATCTTTCAACTCAAATGGTGCTGATGCAGGATGATCCGCGTCGCCCCAGCATGGCCGAGGCAGATTTGGTACCCGGATCTTCTCAGCCTGTCAACGTCACCCCCGGTCAAGCTGCCAGTGGTCGCGGATCTGCTCTCCAGAGAAGGAGGTGCAATCCTATATCAAGACCTAGGGTCCCTGAATCTGAATGCTTCGCTCCTGCAGCCTTCGAGTTCGTAAGGTACGAGTTGCCGTCCGCCGAACTGCAGAGTGGTCCTTGCCAGGGCCAGAGCGTTGTCGACTCTTAAGTGCTATGGACAGAAGTGGAAGCGTTTCGCGATGTGGTGCCGGACACAGAATATCAATCCTGCTGAGGGTCACAACCCTGCAGACTCTTCCGTACTTGTTGTGCTTGGCCAAGGCGGGGCTGGCGCACGCCTCTATCAAGGTGCATCTGGCTGCTATCTCCCACTACACCAGGTCTGCAGGATGGTCTTCTCTTTGGTCCCACCGCCTCATCAAGGAGTTCCTTATCTGTAACTATTGTTCTCCAGCATGGGTCTGGCATGGATTCACATATGAACCCTCCTGCCATCCCCTCTGCTGCTCTTTTTGGTCATACTGCCACTTTATGTGCTTAACAAATCGGAAGATGGCTGCCAGAGGAGGGGCTTAGGGAGAGGGCAGTCATTGGCTGGGGGCAGTATGACCCAGAGCTCAGTGATTGGCTTAGAGGAGAAATACAGTCTGTAAATGAAAGTGAAACAGTTTTTTTCTTTTACCGAGGATTCCCAGCCTGACGACAGGGAATATTCATGAGCATGTGAATCCATGCCAGACCCATGCTGGAGAACAATAGTTACAGTAACTTGTTCCATAACGTTTATTAAAAGAAATAAAAAATAATGTCACGATCCGTCTGTTTCTGAAGCATGCATGAAAGGACACAGTGAACTCTCACAGGTACAGAAAGGCATATTGGGCATCTCTCTGGATTCCCTGGCTGCCTCTCACAGGTACATATAGCCAAATGTAACATTTCATAAATAGTGCATGTTTGTATGGATTTGAGATGCAATTCAAATAGGACAAGTTATATTTCATAGACACATAGTCAACAACACTGCCGAAAGGTAGCATTAAAAAAAAATGACACATTGCCCATTCTTCGTGCACAACTTTTAAAGCACTAACAACATTTCGAGTGGGGCTGGCATCTATATGCCAAAGATGTCTGAAACCAAATTTGGATAACCTCTTGACAATTGTTTTATCCCGTCCCATTCTAGGCCTTCTGGGTTTGCCAGCATATCCCATATCAAATTCCTACAAATCTTCAGGTCCTTTGAACAGTGTATCCGTAGCCAGAGGAATACAGGACCTCAATTGCACTTCATAACAAAGGGGTTGTAAATCATCCTAATTCCAGATAAACTGGGATAGATGGAGCATTTTAGGCAAAAGTGGTAACCTCTTTTTTAAAAAAAAAGCTTTTCACAGAAGACCCTATGGATGCTCTCAGTAGATGAGGCTAGGAACTCGATCTGGACGAGCATAGGGATGATCAATGCCAGGGGGACAAGACAGGGAAACCCCTAGCGTGGCTTGCAAAACATGATGACGGGATAGGTGGATAGCCAAGGAGAAAGAGGAACAGAGTGGGATTGAGATGGGTAAAGGAAATCACTGAAGCCTTGCAGCTTTGTTTGCCAAACTATACAAGAGTTCCTCGAAGGATGGTGGTTGCGCTCTGGATGTATTTATGAGCAGTCTACCAATCAAGGAATTGATGATGGCCCAGAGGGATGTCTTATAAGCAGACCGTTTGTTAGCAGAGGTGGAGCTAACCGATCGGAGGGGCGGGAGGGGGGGGGGTTAAAATTCCCGGTCCAAAGGTTTCCCAATGGAGGTTTGGAGGTTACTGGTAGAGGATGTGGAGGAACATCGCCTAACGTGTTCAGGAGTTGCAGGGCAAAGAGCATACTCTCTCAAGATATAAGGGTGGCCACAATAGTGGTGATTCACAAAGGCAAAGCTAGTGATTGCTGTGAATCGTATAGACAAATCCTGCTTTTAAATGGGGAGCTTAGGATCCTGGCTAGAATTCTTGCCAACAGATTACTGCTGATTCTTCCCCACTTGCTCTACCCAGATCAGAATAGCTTTATGCTTGAAAGATTCACGAGACGGAACCTATGTAGGTTTGCATCTATGGCACTGGCTGTGTCCCTTCCAAATCAGCAATTGTTCCTTTTGGCCCTAGTTCCTAATTACTGGGAGCTATTTAGCCCCTTCTTCTAGTCTAGTTACCTTGACACCAACAGCTACCAGGACCTACCTTCAGCTTCCCAAGCCAACTGGTGTCATACAAGCATATCTACGTGACATTAACTTTGTGTATTTGGGCATGTTTATAAAGAAGCAATAAGACAAATCTGGAGCACATTTAAATCACATTAGATCATGCATAAAGGACATAAAATATACATTTGCTTCCCATGCAACACTTTGCAGTGCACTATGTACTAGCTCCTGGTACCCCAGAGGTAGTTTCTTTATACCGGGCGATGCCCAATATACAGGAGTTGGTTTTAGCTCCTTTTCATCACATTTCAATTTTAAACCCTGTACATGCATACAAGGCCTTTGAAACAATTGAATGTGAATATCTCTGGGACGTCCTTAAGGAAATGGGTTTTGAGGGTAGGTTTAAAGGATGGATAAACTTAATATACGAGTCTCTCATGGCTAGGCTAAGGGCCAACTTCGCCTCTCAGTGACATTTCCCTTGGATAGGGAAGCGAGACAGGGTTGTCTCCTTTCGCCTTTTCTTTTTGTCCTGATAATTGAGACGTTGGCGGAATGGGTTAGGCGTGATCCCCCTCTTACAGGCTTTGCCTGGCCGGGGTTGGTGGGGGGGAGCATGAGGATATCATTTCCCTATTTGTGGACAATGGGGCTTACTTTGGAGTCCCTTCGGAGCATAAATGGAGGGGCTAAAGACAAACGTGGCCCAGCTACCCCTTTTTGAAAGCGGGGCATAACAGGAGTTTCTGCTCCTGTTTTCCCTCTGCCTTAAATTTTGATGAGATCTCCTGCATCCGTAAAACCAATTTATTTTTGACCAGCAAAAAGCATGCGGTTTCCATAACTAATCATTGTAAACGCCATCTGCAATGCATACGTGGCAAGTGGCGTTTACTCTTATTTGTGATAATGATAATAATTATCAAATCAAATGATGAATATCAAATAATGATAATTGCCCAGAGGGCACCTGTCTGCACGTGAGTGCTCCCCTTCCGGGCAATTTACAAATTAAAGAACATGTGCTCCAATGTCTTTATTCTTGAGTGATCCAACACTCTTGGTACCAAAGGCAATGGATGTTGTGAACATGTTTGATACACACAGGGGACTTAGAGTGAGTTGGGAGAAATCTGCATGCTATGTGGTCTCGAGAAAGGTTTGGGGGGACGCAATGGGGACACTCTGGTGTTAACGTTTTTGTTGGACATCAAGAGATGGTCTAGCCTACCACTATCGTCAATGGGGAAGGTAGCTTTATTTTTAAATGGATGGCTTTTCCAAAATGCCTCTATTTCCTTCAATTTACACTATTTGGTATCCCTGTTCATACATTTATAGAGAGGGGGATTTGCAAAATGCTGTTGGGCTCGGAGGTATCAAGAATATCCCTCGACACTTTGTCCACATCTGTCTGGGAACGAGGTTTTAATCTACCTAATTAAAGAAGATATTTCTGGGCAAACTAGTTAGTAGTCGCCAAAGACGGTCTCTTTCTTGATGAAAATGACACAGACATAAGGCTAGCGAGAAGGGCTATGTGCTCCTTCAGGCCAAACCAAGTCCTGTATGAGAAGGGGAGCTTCGGCCATCTGCCTTGATGTCCAAACTGGTGGTCAATACTTGGCATATGATATTGACAAGAAAGTATGGGAAAATAAAGCAACAATAAACATGCTTCTCTGGGGGTAATAGGAGGCACCCAGGACTAGGCTCTTTCCAGGGGTGGTAGAGCTGGGCTGCAAACAGTGACCACCAAGCTAGTTGACATTCTGGGGAGGCACAAAATAGTGTTGTTGCCCAGTCTACAGACCTAGTTCGGATTAGATACAGGAACGTTCTATCAATATCTACAACTTGCAATTGGGGAGATAGTTTAACCTACCCCAGGAGTCTCGTGGAACGATTGGTGACCTTGGAGAAGTTTGATGCAAAACAGCTATCGACGGCTCACGGGTGGGAGTGACTGCAGTAACCATTGGACAAACTCAGAGGGAGCTGGGAGCGGAACCTAATTTCCCTCTAGATGAGGCCGACTGACGAGATGCCTTAAGATCAGCAAGAGGGAGATATCCATCAGTATGAAGTATCAGATGATACAACTCAAAATCTTACATAGGATATACTACACCCCAAGTGTACTGCAGAAGAAGAAAGGAGGGGAGATGACGTGTCCTAACTGTAAGTGGAAAGTAGGAACCTTTTTCCACATGATTTGGTCAAGTTCCATTATTCTTCAATTTTGGGAAGAGGTTTTGAGGGTCATAGAGTGGCGCCAGGGGAACTGGAGACGGCACCAGGCTAAATTCTTTGGAGATCTGTGGAGAGTCCACCCTGAAGCACTGGGACATGATCACTTGTTTTTCTCCTAATAACTGTTAGAGATGATGTTAAGTACCAATGAACTTCGTCCACCAAGATATCCTCTATATGGAAAAAGACAAAACCTTGCCAAAAAGTAGGTTAGGCTTGGCTGTCACCTGGCAACCAACCATTGCTAGCTCTCAAACCCAGTTCTGCATATAGTTTTGTCATGATTCGAGCATCCGGATGCTTAAGTGTACAAGGCTTAGCCTCATGGGACGGTATGCTCATAGGTAGATCTAATAATGAAGAGGAAGTGGTTCATATTTTACCTTTGTGTCACCGGCAACAACAAGTAAACAATCATGACCTTTTAAACACACAAATCAAATTTCATCCAATACTTCAATTACTTTAAAAATCAATTTGACTTCTTACTGATCAGACATAAAAATTAAATCACGCTAAAACTAGTATGTGTAAAAGATACATTTTAAACACATTGGGCCTGATTCATGGAAGTGTTTTATAATGGCGCAATCCCATATGAAAACGTTCCATAAATGAGGCCCTAAATATTGGCTGGCGATTCCAACTGTGGACTATTGAAATTCCCAAACTCAAATTGATCCACACTTAAACCCCCACTTGCGTGGCCTTTTTGGCCCTTTGACTCTGGCACATGAACATTTAAAAAAAAGATCAACGTCAAGTTTCCTGGAGACAAATAATTTGCTGGGCTTCTGTAAAACAAATTGCACTTTTTTTTTAAATATAAAACAGTTTTTATTGATTTTCTTCACAAGTAAAATATGTAAACATTCCAACATTTACAACAACAGGTCAGGTATTCTGGCTTGAGGTCCATGATCCGTTCCGCCGTCCCATCCCTGTTATCCCCCACAATCCCTTCCTTCCCTGCAATCTCTGTCCCCAATTTCTAACTTCCTCTCTCCCTCATGTCTCCTCTTCCTGTCCACCACCTGTGCAGTAGTCCACTTCCTCCAGCCACATCTGCAATCGAGGTGGTCGGGGATTCCCCATTCTTCTGGCAATCTCTTTTTCCCTAGCGTTAGAGCCGTCTGAAGCAATGATTAATCCCTGGCCGGAAAATCTGTGTCTCCCCACACATTCAGCAGGATCAGCGTGGGGCAGTCGGGTATCATCTCTCCCACCATCCCGGCCATCTTGCTAGGACTTCTCCACCGGGGACTCCCACCCCAAATGGTAGAAAGACCCACTCCCATGTTGCACTTCAGACGCAGACGGTCCTCAGCCTCTCCCATCCGGTGCAGGTGGTCCCTGCTAGAATACACCCTGTGTTGCACCTTATATTGGATCAATAGAAGCCTTGTAATACGTGGCTCTCTTGGTGACGCCATGGCCTCTATTCGATCCTCCTCCTCCTAATGGTCCCATGGTGCCCTCCCATGACTGTCTCAGCTTTGTTAAAGGTTTAGTTGTGAAGCTGTTTAGCATCTGATATGCTCATGTGATTCCCTTTTCCTTAATCCCCCCGTCCAGAAGGTTGGCCTCTATAGGTGATCTGTCTGGTATGTCACACGATTCCCGGAACTTCGCGTGTTGTAATCTGATGTATGTATATCAATACCGCTACCCCAAATCGTACAGTGCCTGTAAATGCTGGAATTATGCGAGTTGGTTCTGCGCCACAATATTTTCTAAGCGGTTGATGCCTTTCTCTTGCCATCGTCCTTGTTTCCCCAATTTTTGAATTTCAAGCAAATCTTAATTTGCCCATATAGGAGCTTCCCTCATCACTATCCCTCCTCACCCCATTGCCTCCAATGTAGCTTTCCTGGTTTCCAGCACACTGACGCCTGTTTTCGAGAGCCCATCCTCTGCCCAGTTCCCATAGATCAACTGCAGTGGGGGAATGTTACCCATCCCGTTCAATTTCCGTTCCACATGCGGCCTTCCCTCCCCACCAAATAGCCACTCATTAATCGCTACTAGCTGAGAGACGCAATAATAGTGTTATATGTTAGGGACTCCCAGTCCCCCATCATACACCAATCCGGACAGTGTCGATAGTGCTACTCTCTAGATCTTGTCTCCCCATATTATCCCCCTCTGCAACTCCTCAATGTTCTAGAAAACCCTGGTGGGAACCCTGACCGGCGCATTTTGAAGGACATATATGATCCTTGGTAGTGACATCATTTGAAACAGATTTGCTCTCCCGACCAAGGACAGGAGCAGCGTCACCCCATCTTTTCGCGTTGCTTCTTAGCCGGTCCAGCACTGCGTCTAGATTGTTCCTAAAAAACTGTGCATCTCTCTATTCCTACTCTGAGTCCCAAATATTTAAAGGAGGAGCGTTCTATCACAAGAGGGCATCCCTCTGGAATCGCCTCATCCCCTTCCTTAACCGGTATCAAAATCTAAAAAAACCTCCATGACCCAGGGTCCTGTATGCTTGCCATCTTACAAATAGATACGCAAGCCGTCCGCATACATAGAAAAGTGGTCCTCTCCGGGTCCCCGCTCGCCCCCTCTACCGGCTTCTCAAAGCCTTGTATCTTGAGATCTAGCCAAACTCGTGTACCATGGCTAACAAGAAGAGGAGTGGCGATAGTGGCGATAGTGGCCAGCACTGTCTCGTCCTCTGTTGGAGCAGGAAGCTAACGGACGTCCATCCATTCACCTTCACCCTTGCTTCCGAATCCTTATATAGCAGCTTAACCCACTCAATGAACCTGGGCCAAACCCAAATTTAGCCACTACCGCCCATAAATATTCCCACCCCACTGAGGCAAAAGCTTTCTCAGCATCTATTGTCATGACAGCATGTGGCCCCTCTAGGAAGGGGATCGCGTCTAGTGCATTGTGCAGACATCCGATATTCATTCTGGTTAACCTGCCTGGTACAAAACCGCATTGATCCGGGGGTATTAGTTTGCGCATTAGTGGCAACATTTTATTGGCTAGTACTTTCGCAAGGATCTTCGCCACCCTGTTAATTAACGATATTGGGTGGTGTGCACCACATTGGTCTGCAGGACTCCCCTTTTTGTGTATCACCACCATGGCTTGTCGGATGTCCGTCAGTAGTGCCCCCTCTTCCAAGCCCTCCAGAAACTCGAGAATTCTGCAGAGAATCCGTTCGGCAGCTGTTGCATGGCCGCTTGGATCTCGTCTCTGTTGGGGTCTATATTGGGATCCAACTCCAGCCGCGATGTGCCTGACTCAGCCGAGGCTTACTGTCGACATATTGTGTGGTCTTAGTCCTGTCCCCAGTCGATACCTTCTGTGAGAAACCTGAGGGTGTCTCACTTATTAATCCTCAGGGATCTGTCATCCAGGTAGCCAGGACATGGCCATCGCTACTGGATCCAGCTCCTGGGGGTGGACTAGTGAGAGAGGATCACCTGGATGGGGGGGTCCTTGGGGAGTGGAAGTGGGACACCGACGGGTGAGACGCGGTATCCCCCTTCTTGTTATACCTTTTTCCCATCCTACTCTGTAGGATACTCTAACACTCTACCCCTCCCTTTTCCGACATGAACACCTTTGCACACCGTGAGAGACGATTGACAAACACCAAGTCCATTTAACTGAAATGTCCCAACGCCAGGGTCAGGCAAAGTCAGGCAATTAACCAGAATCACACACACCTGTCGGCCCTTTACCTTCCCCACAGGGATAAAAGGTGGAGCATGAGAGCACAATACGAGCAAGGCAGACCACACAGCGAGAGAGCTAACTCTGCATGGCAGTTCAAGAGGAGGAGAAAGACGGTGCTAATCGAGGGGTTGCCAAGGAGAGAAGTGACCTTGCCCTTATCGACAGAGCCCTGTGAAACCTCCAGAGAAGGAATCGTAAAACCGCGAACAATAGCCCACGTGTGTTACAGCAGGTGTCAATGGTACATAGGCGCCTCCTCCGCTAACAGCCAAGCCAGGAGAGACGCGTGGCCCAGAGGCACCGGCCTTGACTCCACAGACAGGAAAACCAAGCATTCATCACAGCCGGTGAGTCAAGGGGAGAGCCGATGAGAAACCAAACGGTTGAACGAAAGTAGCAGGCGGCTGAGTTAAGAAAGTACAAAGAACTATTGATACGAAAGGGGAAAGCCATTGTAGCAGATTCAAGCACCAAGTGGGTGCTCACTTGGGAAACTCTGGGCGAATACCCTGTTGTTGAACTGCCGTAACCAGAAGGCCTTGGGAGAAAGGTGAGAAGGGGGTCAAAGTGGTCATACACGGGTCTAGTAAAATCCTCTGTACATTCGAAAGCCTGTGACCGACAGATGATTGTGAAACTAAGAGAAGCAAATCGTCCATTGTAAAAATTGGCAAGAGTGAACCTGACCAAGGGATGCTGACCAGGAGCGAAGTCTGAAGTCCCAATTAACAGTGTGTTGGCAAGTGTGAAACCGGCAGAGGGATGTCCACGGTGAACTGTTTAAAAAGACATTAAGATTTGTGAACGTTCCAGACGAAGATTGTGGTGAAAGCCTTAGTGAACCCAGCTGAGGGAGGCTAACAATCGAGAGGGATCGGAGCCCGAATGAGGGGGAACCCAGGGGTGAAGAAGTATCACCCTAATACAGAGAAGAAGTTTTTGTTGAACTTTTGGTTAGACATTTTGAATCCAACAAACCCTCGAAAGCAGGAGAACATAACTTTCAGTGGTTCTAATATCATTAGACAAGTTTCTGAGGATCTTCGCCTGGAAGAGGTGGATCTAGGGGTGAAAGACATCACGCATGTGAAAACAAACTCTTTGATATTTTACTGAAGAGATCAGGTCCTCGGAGGCAAGAGACTTTTTTGTGTAAGAAAAGAGACTTAACCACCGAAAGCGCTGACAAGCTGAGAACAGAACTGTTAGCTCATGCTGGGAAAGCTTGAGCTTGTGCTGTGCTCCAGAGTCCTACCTGGTCCTGTTCTAAAAACGTGGGGAAGGGAGACCTGACTGCTACATTCTGACTTATTATTTGTGAACACTTCTTTCTTTCCTGTGAACCCTATCCCACACTCTTTGTTTGTATTTAGCATAAGTATTGGCAATAGGTTTTGTTTAGTATATATGCCCTCCTAGCTTGCTCCCATCTTAGATTTAGGCTTAGATTAGGCGTTTTTCCAACCTGCATATACAGTTTAATAAACACCCTTAAACTGTGATCACTTGTGTCTGTCTTTACTGTTTCCACCATGAGTTCATTACACTCCCTATACAACTCCCGATAGTACTTGGCAAACGCCTATGCAATCTCCTTGTTTTTCCTAGCCTACACTACCTCCCAGCAACTCGATTTCCCTCACCCGCTGCGCCTCTTCGTCTCTCTGGTTGAGCCATGCTAGAAGGTGACCACGCTTATCTCTGTGTCAAACACTCTCACCTTCTTGTCCCAGTGTACTGCTCAGGCCTCCTTGCGTGCCACTATACCATACTGTCCCATCACCTTAGCCGGTTCCCTCCCACTCTGCTCCGTGTGCAGTCTATCGTGTGTAGCATCCGTTTGATCCCCCTCCCGCTCATGTTGTTCCAGTCTTTCCTCCCTTTGAGATGCTGTCGGACCAGTTGCCTCGTCTTCCCCCGTATTACTGCCTTGTATGCCTCCCTTAAGGTTGACCTCATATTGACTGTCCCTTTGTTGTTAAAAGAATAGGTTGCTGATTCCTCCCTGATGGCACCTGCAATCCAACTGTCCTTCAGATAATGCATATTTAACCTCCACACTCCTGCCTGCACCCTCTCTTGCCCTCGTATCTGAACCAGCAGGGGGAATGGTCCGATATTCCACTTGGGAGGAACTCTGCTGACGTCACCCTACCTGCCATCATGCCGGGCATTAACATGTAGTCTATTTGAGACAAGGCCGAGTGTGCGTTGGAATCGAAAGAGAAGCCCTGTTCCGGGTGTAGATCCCGCCATATGTCCCTCAAGCCTGTAGCCTCCGAGAACGTTCTGAGTTTGGGGTGGGGTTGCCCCTTCCTGCATCCGTACAGGGCCTTGTCCATCTCAGGCTTAACTGTGTTGTTAAAATACCCCCCATCCCCCCACCAGTGTCACCAGTGTTGTCTCCCCTGTGATTCACTAGACAGTTCTGGACCTGCTGTAGTGTTTCTCTTTGTAGCCCTGGGGGCTATGGGGGGCATATTCACAGATAAGGCAGACCATCTCCTCCCAAAGTAGTCCGTTCAACAGGGGTCTTCTCCCTCCTGGATCTCTTTCTCCGTGTCGCACCTCTAATGGTAGCAACATGTTTACTAGGACTGCCATCCCCTGGAACCTCTTGTGAATCTGGCATGCTCCACTATCGAGTAGCGACTCCTCTCCAAGAACCTACATGCTGTCCCGATCATATGGGTCTCTTGTAGCAGCACCACGTCTGCCTGTTGAAGAGCCAGGTATTTTGCTATAAGGCCCCGTTTTATCTTGTCCAGCATCCCGTTGACATACTATGTCAGGCAGCTTAGTGATGCTAGCCTTGGTCTATCTTCACCCACCAACTATAGTCCAGTAATCACCCCATCGTGTTGTAGACAAGCCCTCCTCACCCCCCCTGCTCCCTTTGGAACAGCATTTGCAACATGACCTGTACAAATGTGTTAACCCCCTCCCTCTTCCCCCCTCCATACGCTTCCCCCCCAACTTGAAGCATCTGTCATCCCAACAAGAAGACACATTGTGATCGTCCTAACCCACTGGCCGGCGATCTGGAGTATGCTGTTAATGACATCTCTCCAGCTCTGCTCCGCTATGTGTCTCTCAATGCCATGCTTGTTTCCAGTCTCTCCGGCCCAGTCCGTGCCCCAGCACCTAGTATTTGCTCAGCTGCGATTCCTCTTGAGCCTGGTCTGTGCCCTCAGTGGGGTCAGTTTTCCCCTGCAACTTTTTTTGTGGCTCGTTTGATTAAACCCTCCCCATCAGCCCAGTCCCAGGTTTCCACCAGGCTTTGAAAAAATCAAATGCCCCTCCCCTGGCCCTACCACCCAGAGGGTGGCCGGGAAGAGCATAGCATAGCATAGCATATTTGATTTCAGCTGCCCACAGTCTCCTTTTGACCTCTTCAAAGGAATCTCTGACCCTCTGGACCGCTTTTGTGAAGTCTGTGTAGATTGTCACTTTGGCCCCTTCGAACTCTATAGGGCCCTTCCTTCTTGACGCTGGCAGTATCACATTCCGGTCCCAGTAGTTCATTATTTTAGCCATCAGTGGCCTCTGGTGGGTGCCGGGGATCGCCCTACTTGGGAACTCTGTGTATATCTGCTCCACGGAAAAGAATTTGGACAGACCCGATGGTCCCATCCACCCTGCCAACCACTTTTCCAAATACAACTCCATCAATGGCCCTTCCACTTTCTCTGGGATACCCAGGACCCTGATGTTATTTTGAGGGGCCCTTCCCTCTGCATCCTGCGCCCTGTACTCCAGCACTTTCGTCCTCTGTTTAAGTTCTTGAATATCCCTGTTCTTGGGTTGCATGGTGTCTTCTATGTCTGAGATTCTTTATTCTGCCTCCCCTACTCGGGCTGATATCTTGCCTCAGAAAGCTCACCTACTCTCCCACCGCATCTACCTTCCTTTCGAGCAAGGTTTTGGAGTCTTGTGATGGCCAGTAGTAGTTCTTGCATGAAGCGCGAGGCCCTGGGCTCTTCACCCACACTGGCTGCTCCGTACACCCACATTCTTCTGTGAAGGCATCCGTTTTTGCTTGCAGGTGGCCCTTCTTCCCCTTTTCTTTTGCCATGCCGCTGCTTTGTATCAGTCCCATCTGCCTCCACCAGCCTAGGTTCGTAACTGTCTCACTCCTTCTAGTCGTCAGCCAGTGGGCCCCATGATGCACCCAGCGCTCTCTGGTTTCCAGCTCTCCTGCCTACCTCATGGTCTTTATTCCTATTCCTCCACTCCTGCACTCCTTTTCAATTACTGTCTCTGTTTACCCCTGGGAGGTGGGGGAGGCATCTGTGTGTTATGCCCCCTCGGTAGGCAGTGGGCCCACCACCTTCAGCCTTCTCCCCTGAGCACCAGTCTTCCAGGAGTCCTCTTCTGGTGCCCTCCCTCGCGCAACCCCTTTCCACTGCCTTAGCAGACAGGTTTTCACCCTGGGTGGTTCACCTACTGAGAGAGATTCTGCTTTTATTATTGTGCCAAGTGTTGTCTGCTGCCCGGAGCCTCACTAGACCCCCAGGTTGTGCCTCACCTTCTTTCTGCCAATGTTCATTAGGGCATTTGTTTCTGGGTTTCCACAGCCTCCGGGGGGCCCTCTGCACTGCTTCTCCGGCCCCTCTGCTCAAGGCCCCCTCAGGGTCCCAGGTGCTCCTCTCTTGTGAACTGGCGCTCCCCGCTCTGCCTTATGCTCTATTCGGCTGCTCCTTGTCGGCCCGCCACCCCCCGCTGGGTGTACGTGTTGCAGCTGGATCACTGTGTCGGGCACCGTTCTCCTTCTCACTGCAGTCCTGGCAGTGGCATCTCTCACTCCTCTTCCCCGACTACACTGTTGCTTCTTGTTGGAGTGCTTCCGCCGGGCCCAGATGCAAAGGGGGGACACCTCACCGGGCACCACTCACCATATCACTCACCATACCAGTGCAGTCCCAGCCTCGGCCGTCCATGGCCCTCCCTCTCAGCTCCTTCAGTCGTCCTGTCGGATCTCCTCCTAGACTTTCGGTCTGCTGCCCAGCAGGCTGCCTTCTCTTTTCCCAGTATGTCTCCCTTGGCGCATGTCTCAGGCTGCCATTGTTTCTCCGAAATCGCTGCTTCATGCTCTTTTCTCACCAGCGGGTTCTTTGTGTTCCCAGGCTGATTCGTTCTCTTCCAGCACTCCAGGTGGGTCCAGCACACCGGGGGTTCGAGAAGCTGCAATTATTTCACTTCAGGGAGGTCTAGGAGCCTCCCCACTGTTGGTGCTGGAGCAGAGCTAAAGCTGTTTGCGTCTTTTCCACCATCTTGCGCAGCCTAAGAATGCCAATCTTGATCCTTCATTTTAGCAGCGAGGGCAGATATAGTCCAAGAGGCTATAATAATCTCTTCAGCCACTTTTGAGGATTGCATAACATATTCTCCAGGGATTACTGTTGGTGGTGCCAACCATCACATCCTGTCTGTCCCAGGTCCTGGTCCCAAACGACTTCTAGAAATAGGTCTTAAGGAAGAAGGATCTGCATATTGGTTACATTCCAAGGGACACGAAGATGGGGCTGAGGTATCTGGAAAGAAGGGTTAAGGGACCAGAGTGTGATATTTCTGGCAAGGATACGTCCTAAAATCAATCGGAAGCAATCAATCACCCAATATTTTATTTGCTGAATCCACTTTAATTGAATCCAAATAGATGTTTTTCTGATCTGGTAGTCTCTGTATACCGATGATGTCTTACCGGAGGATTGAACAGCAGCCTTTTGTGTGGTGAATCCTGTGAGTTACCTTATTGACCAGGCACTCTCTGTACCCCATTTTATCTCTTTGTAATTTAGGAACATTGGCCAAAAAGAATTTGTTAAAGTAAAAGCTAAGATCAAGCTTCTTCGGCGATGCAGTTTTTACACTTGCAGGGTGTACTACTCACTATGCCAGATATACTCCCCTACCCCCACAGTATCTGTTAGCTTGGGGTGCTCTATGAGAGATTATTTAGAAGATATAAAAGTTTGCCCTTTTGAAAGGGTTTGATTTTGAAGTATTACCAGAATGAACATAACGGGTTGAATCCAGTTTATTAACTCGCTCGTAAAATGTTGTATTTACATCAATGGGGTCCTTCCTAGGTCGGCACTGAGTGACCTACCATATGAGCGGCCTCATATTAGCCATTAAGGATTTCATAGACTTCAATTTCAGAACATAAAGTTTGAAACAATGCAGATAGATTTTTAATGTCCTTTGCAAAATGCTACATCTGTTTTGTGATCCCTTCACAGTAAGAGCATATATCATGGGTAGGGTACAAGTCAGAATTAATAGGACTCGTATTTGTAGGTAATGTTCGGGGGGATGGGCTAGGTGATCACTAATGCGTTCGGAAAGGAGGTCCCAATGTTTCATAACGGTTTGCAGTAATTATATGTTCCGCAAATGTGAATTGTGGATGCCGGAGCTTGTCACATCCGCACTTGTCAGAAGGGCTCGTAGGGGAGCGGTCTTATTACAGTGGATTTCAAAGGCAGGATGAAATTCTGACCATTCTACTGATGGGGGGTTCGGGTGAGTGATGTCATACTTATCCAGCACCTTGTCAGATCTTACCATACATAATGTCCCTCCTATTCCTGGACCAAAAGTCTTTCCTGAAGGTGCATGAAACTCTCTCAATGTGCCCTTCATCAGTTTTACTTGCATCAGTACTGCAGAAGTGCCTTGGTTTAAAGTCCTCCAGCAGGACCTCTATTTCTGAAATACGTTGCTTTGCTTTGGAAGTAGCACAGCTTATGATTGATTGCTTAGGAAGGGGTTGATGGAGGTGCTTTATTTGGAGCCTTACATTTGCCCATATTGGCAACAACCGAGCAAAAAGGACAAGAAAATAAAAAAATATTTCAAGGAAAAACTACTCCAGACAGAGCCTACTCAATATCGCACTGGACCCAATACACCCGATTACACAGGGTCAAAGTAACATTTTGGAAACAGTATGATGAGCTCATACATAAAAAACACAAACCTTGCACTGTTGCTGGTGAGTAAAGTGAAAAACTAACAACACGTTTTCAGATCAAAATAAATCGTGAGCAGCTCAGCAGGCCGATATACAATCACAATCTCTCAATGCTGAGAGGGATATCCAGCCTCCCTGGTGGTCGGACATAAAGGATCTTCAAAATGTAACATCAGTATCAAACCTGAGGACTAAAGAATCTGAAAACTCTAGAGAATGGGTCTGTGAGACGCGGACCAGTTGGAATCAAAATAAGAGACGGACTCTCACATTTCCAAGGTACGCAGGAAATTACCCTACCAGGTAAGAGACTTCAACCGCGCCACTTAGCGCTGAACATCTCCCTTGGTGCAGGCTTCATCATGGGCTAGGTTCATGCACTCTTCAGTAGCATGGCTAGCATGGCTTGGCATGCTCCTCTGTAGGTTCGCTCCTCCTTGCCTCCAGGAACGTGTGGCAGCGGGCTTGGGACTGGCACCTTTGAGCAGCGCTCTATGCTCCCCTGCTAAGACTATTTTGACGGCTGCATTCAGCAGTTGGCAGGTGGGACAGATGGCCCTTCCAATTAAGACCCTCATCAAAGGCCCTGGTCTGCCCTGGACTCTCACTTGCTCCCCCTTCGCACCTGGGCACTCATATGGCTCTCTCCCCTCCCTCCCTTGAAACGAGCCAACTAGAAGAACATACCATCCTTCTACAAGGTAAGCCCACTGGGTCACAGCTCGACCTGCTGCGCACCCTTGATGACGTTTGTGGTGTGCTATGCTGCAATCTTTGATCATGCAGCACCTTCAGTGGCGCTGCCTCGTGGACCCTGCTGTTGATTAGATGTCAGTCGGCTTGCCCCATTCCTTCATTTGTAACCTATCATATCATATGTCAGTCTAGGGAGGATAGCTCAGGGGCAACATGCTCCCCATGGAAGCAAGACCTTGGAAGCAAGCACCTCAGCACGAAGCCGCATGTATGTAGTTTGGGGTCATCCTGTTCTTACTACATCAAGCTTTTGGCCCAGCTTAGACCCCTTATTTCACAGGAAAATGCTGAGACAATCGCAAGAACGATTGTAGGAGGTCAAATTGATTACTGCTCCAGCCTACTTTTGGGCATCAACAAAACTACCTGCAATAGGTCGCAGGTACCAGAATGGAGCTCTAAGGGTGGACATGGTTCTCGCTCGTAGAGACCGTGTCATGGCAGCAAGGCGTGCTCTTCACTGGCTACCAATGGAGTTGAGAATTCTTTTGCAACTACTGTTCATCACTCAGAAGTGTAGACAAGGAAAGATGCCTACATATCTCCAAGCTTTGCTATCAAATTAAGTTTATGGCAGAACACTGAGATCCAGCAACCAGAATCATCTGATGATCCCTAGGTATAGGACCGAGAAGACCTCTAAGGGAGCCTTTTTTGCAATTGCCCCTAGGGCTTGAAATTACCTTTTGCTGGAGCTAAGAGGCATTGAGAACAGATGCATTTAAAAGGAAGTTAAAGACTCTTCTGTTTGCCTAGGTTCATCCTAGGGGCTTGATCTCTCTTTTTCCCGTTATCCGTATTTGTCTGCAGATTCTCTGTGTTTTTTCTTGTGTCCTGTTGCGCCCATAAGCCTACGGGTCCATTGCATGTGCATAACAAATGTATTGAAGTAAAGTAAGACGACACGGAGTAACACAAGTTCCATCCACGGTCCGCGCTTAGAAACCTCTGGGTATTAAGCGTGTTATAAATAACCAATCATATAATATCATGGCTGCTGGCACGTTTGTTCTTCAGGCACCGGAGTGCCTCTGCCCGGTCTCTTTCCACCCTCTCCTCTCGTCTCCTAGTATTCACCTAGACCAGGGGCTATCAGTGATTTACCGGCTTGACATTCCAGATCATTTGGCACCCAGTGAATTGAATTCATTTGTGAGTTGTCAGCTTCTAGGTCCGTCAAATGTCATTACTTACATCTTTGCCACTCTTCGCTTTCATGTGTTGTTATACCTGTGCTTAAATTCAATCCTTGGTGATTGCTGCTTGTGCCTATCCTTCCCACCTCCTTCACTCCCCCTAACCTTTATTGTCACTGCACTTACTTGTTTCGTCTCACCCCTAACTTCCCCATTCCCTCTTTTTTGTTAAGCTCTTGCATTGTGTAACGACCGTCAGGCACATGTATTGAATTATTCTCCAGTTAACAGTTTGTTTCCCCATGTCTGATGTGTACCTCTAAACGCATTGCACTTGCACATTCTGAATGTACCAATGACTATTAAGAATGGTTCGATCTTTATATTCCCTCCATGCTTTGGAGCGCTTTGAAACGCTTGTTGCTAAGTGTATAGGCGCTTTATAAATGACCAATAAATAATAAAATTTGCACCTGGGGAAATCTAGCAAAAAGATGGGGGTTTGGACTGCAGCGTTTCATGTGCAATATGTGGGCAGGGAAACACTGCTGTGCTGGGGTTCTGTCATGCAGGGACATCGCATAGACAGGTGCTGGATGGGGTGCACTTATACTAACATTTCATCTGGCTGGACATGAGGCTAACCCTTCAAATGTTGGGGAGAAGGCGGTAACTTCATACATTTTTGGGGAGGGGCAAACCTACTTGTGTGAGCCATGTAACTTCTTTACACATTCCAATGAGACTATTCTGGTGCAGTTTATATGTTAAAAGCAGTTAACTCTCTCCTTCACTTTTGAAATCATGCACTAAAGGACTGCTGTGAGAATGAGCTGTCTCCTATCCCTTCTACCCTTCCAATCACACCCCTGACACGCAAGAACTAACACCCTATCCCAATTTCAATTGCCTAAAAATGTATGCATAAGAATGCTGGTGCTAACATTGAAATGCTTTGTTATTAATTGCCTTTGTTACTGTGCAGCCTCAGGAATTATTTACTGTGTGTGTCCTGTCCTGCCATTCCACGGCTCTGTAGGTCAGCCAGGTCAAGTCAACATAGCTGAAAATTTCAGAGGGTTGTTATAGTCACGCCATGGCACCGCGCAGGGCGGGATGTGGCGAAATAAAGAGTAGACGCCGGGACTTCCGGGAAGAGGAAGTCGGCAGTTACGCGCTGACTTATACACTGGCCTGTCGTGTGGTTCTTTCACGGCTCCTACGCTCACGCCCTTACAAAGCAGCACCCCGGCACCTGAGTTATCCTGGTTGAAAGCCATCCAGCTCACGGTCTCTGACATAACACTGGCGATGAGAGTGCGGGACGGCCCTGCACCTGCGGTAAGCTCCACAAAGCAACAGCTGCTCACTGAGCGGTGACACCAGCACAAGATGGCCTACCAGCCACATGTGGCATAAGCAACAGCACACACAGGCAAAGGAACCACCCATAGACTGCCACACAGGGCACAGGGAGTAGGGAAGGCCTGCACACCACCATAGGCCTATCCCACTTCCAGCCAGGAAGAGAAACATAATAACAAAAAAATCCTGTTAAAGGTACACAATCCCAAGTGAACATGGAGGGGACGACATCCACATCAGGCCCAAGCACGCCATCCAGGTTGGCAGCTACATTCAGCCCAAACCCTGCAGCACAGGGACAAAGTGGCCTGGTGACATTACTAGCCCCTTTCGACCCACACACTGAACCTTCCTCAGTGGGACCCAGGTGGGCCTATTGGATCAAAAAATGTGAGATGCCAATGGATTGTAGGGATGTGACAACCCTGAGAAACATGAGGTCTCACCTACTGCTAAATGTGGGAGACCACGTGCTACACATCTTCAATTCGCTGAATCCATACTACGAAATCTTTAATTTCTGCACAACAGTGCATATTGAGACCGAAACCCTCAACGCATGCCACAACAGGCTTCGCCGACTGGCCCTGACATGCGTTTTCGAGGACATCGACAAAGAAATAAGGTGTAAAATAATTAACGGTATGCAGTCTGAAAAACTGAGGCACATAATACTGAGTGATAAGGGCATTCCCCTGGTGCGAGTACTATAATACGGACGGCAAAGGGCACTCTCCCATGCCAGGGCAGCCCACATGAACACCACATTATAGATACTCCAACTCGCCCCAACACCCACAATTGCTCAGGTCACCAGCTGCCCACGACCCAGAGGAGATGACGGAGAACTGAACAGTGCCCCCACATGGTGGCCAGGGATACCTTGTCTGAATGACTGCGACAGTCAACGCCACGGGAAGAGGAACTGCCCATTACAAGGGACAACATGCAGGTCATGTGGCCGCCTTGACCACAATGCAAGGGTATGCCGGTCTCCAGCCCCAGGGCCTACCGTCAAGTAAAATAAGCAGGTCAAAGCTCACTGGGTTGAAGCTGAAGACAACTCCTCTGACGAATCAGAAGACGAGGGAGATAGAAGAGCGGCGGCTGTCAAAGCGCAACGCACAGAGAAAAGGGGGAAGGTCCAACTGATAGCTGCATTAGAGTATGGATTAAGACAATTGAAGAGGAAGAGGAGGCCCAGATTCCTCGTGCAAATCCATGGCCAAGACACAGTAATGACCATCGACACAGGGGCCTCGGTGAACTTAATGCTGGTGTGAACATTCAAACAGATGCAGCCCCAGCTGATGCTGAAAACCACAGACTCACTACTATACGTCTACAGCTGCAAGACCCCTCTACCACTCGCAGGATGGTTCCAGGCGACACCCTGCAGAGGGGATGCAAATATCCAATCCAAGATCTATATCGCTGATGCCGGTATTGAGTGCCTCCTCAGCTGGTGCTCGGCAGAAGACCTGGGGCTGACACAGTTCATCTGCAACATCACTGACATGGTTGACGTACAAAACCTGCAAGCGAAACACCACAACCTACTCCATGGAATAGGGTGTCTGAAAGGGAAACTAATCAAGTTACACATTGACACGACCATACAACCTAAGGCAGTGCGACACAGG
This sequence comes from Ambystoma mexicanum, assembly GCF_040938575.1. Classification (NCBI taxonomy): domain Eukaryota; kingdom Metazoa; phylum Chordata; class Amphibia; order Caudata; family Ambystomatidae; genus Ambystoma; species Ambystoma mexicanum. The sequence goes on from NC_090935.1 coordinate 1,418,135,947, forward strand.
AGGACACCACTCCATATGCGAGACCTGGTCGCAAAGAAATTGAAAGAGTTAGAGAGCGCAGACATAATCGAAAAAGTGACAGGACCTATGCCTTCGGCCTCCTTCATGGTAGTCACCAAAAAAACAAAGCATCCGGGAAAAGTCAGTATATTCATCGACATGCACCTGCCGAATCCAGCGATCATCTGTGAAAGACCCTGGACGAAATTGCGGTGGACATGACCGGTTCAAAATTCTTCTCAAAGCTGGAACTGAATGCCGGGTACCACCAGCTAAAGTTGCATAAAGACTCGCAATATATCAACACCTTCTCATCACACCTGGGTCTGAGAAGATACAAAAGGCTAAACTTCGGGATTTCCTTTGCGGTGGCAGTGTTTCAACATACATTTCAGTCAGTCCCTCAGGGCATCCCAGGCGTGCTAAATGTCAGCAACGACATTCTAGTCCACGCTTACAGCAAAGCGCAACACCTGCAAAGGTTAGCGGCTGTCCTGGCCAGACTAGATCATGCCGGCCTGACCATACACAAGGAGAAATGCGAATTTTGGGGGAGCAGGTAACCTTTTTGGATATGTGTTTAATAGCAAAGGTGTATCCGCCGACCCCCACAAGGTTGCAGATATTGACATGAACACTGACTAATTTAAGACAGCTTTTCATATCGTATATGACCTGTAGCCATGAAAGGTGTTATTTAAACATACACCACACTTTAACATCGAATTTAATGATGGATATACTGTGTGCGACACTTGAGGAACAAGTGTTCGTAAACTCTGCAAGATCAGCCAACGTCCAGGAAATGGTGCGTTTCCTGGTCTGGCAGATCAGCCGACCACAAAGCTGTCAGCTAGCAGCCTGTTTGACTTTACAAAATTTGGTGTTACCTGATAGCAGCCTTTTAACCTCACAGGGTTAAGTGTTATCTGATAAGGATTCAAGAGCTGGATATTGACAGACGTGAACAGAAGCATCTTTCACATTCGTCAAAGCACATAGGGTATAATGGAAAAGTGGACGAGGTTCTAAACTACTTAAAAAAGTTTTCCAACAAGGCACTCCGCACAACTTACCTAAGTACCACCTGAATGTTTTAAAAACTAATAAAGTCCTATTTTTTCAGAAACAATCAGTGAGCAACATGTGCCGCTACTGTAAAAACACAGACCACGTCGAGACAGTGCGGCATCTTCTTCTATCATGCGCAGGGATCGCAAACCTAAGGACCACGTACCTACAACCACACAGGTACAAACAGCTGACACTGGACGAAGAATCTTGGTCGAACTGGATGATGAGCGGAGACAATACATCTCTAACCATCGCTACAGCAAAATTCTTGCAGAGCCTGGCACTCAAAGAAAAAGTCCAAACAGATTCCACATGGAGAGAAAAACTCAAAAGACTGAGTGAAAAAACACAAGCATGGCTAACACTATTGTCTAATTTGTAAAAATGTTCAAAGTTACAATTAAACACAAAAAATACAAAAATAAAAAAGCTGGACAATGGAAAAAAATAGGTAACAATTAGGAAAGATATCCCTTGATAAGACAGCCGGCTAAGATAGCCTGCAGAAGCATAAATGCCATAGAGTACAGTGAAGGCATTTACTAAACAGGTACAGAGATCTCACTTTGATATGCAAAAACGAATCTAACGTAGTTTCACATAGGAGTTCTACCTCGAATGAACAAAGTGACACGCTAGCTCCCCCACTGTTCCAAACAGCAGATATGACAAACCCACACGTGCAGGGCTGCTATGTTATTTGGTAGATATATAGCCCAGCACAAGGAGGAGGAAGTGGGGGAAAGGAAGGAGCCCAGCAGACTTGACAGTCCATTTCAAGCCAGAGGGGCTGGGGAGCAGAGCAGCAGCACACGAGCAAGACAGCCAGTTCCAGTTAAGCAGAACTCGTCAACCCCAAAAGGAGCTGTTTCATTTGAAGCAAACTCCGCTCTAAACGTGAGTGACAGGTGGACGCTTTCTGTGTGTATGGAGACTGATGGCGCATAGTATAGTATAGTATAGTGTAGTGTAGCTTAATGAGAGATAAAGCTTACCCATTCTGTTAAACTAAACCACCACTTATTCTATTACGTAAACATTCAAACATGCTCTTTGCCCACATGGCAATCTTCTTGATAGGTGTGATGTTATGTTATGTTATATCTGCTTTTGCTTTAACCTGTTTAATGAGAATAGGAACCTTCAGAAGATAGGGGGTTATATTAAACATGCTAACTCCTGTGTCAAGTGTACAATTCAGAGCAACGCATCAGAGTGTTATCCTTTTGAGTGTAAGAACTTTACAATTCCTGACTGTATATGTTTCATCATGTTGATGAGCACATGAACCTAGGCGTGCCTGTCTTTTAGCCCTGAGACACTGCCTAGGTTGAGTTTTGACATGAGTGACTGATGACCAGCGGTCTGTTTTCAAAGCCTCACAAGAGGTGGAGATAAGAGTCTTGTGGTCACGCCTAATCATAGGAAATCAAAACAATATCAAGGGAGCAACATCACCCACCACGTCCACAGAGGTACTTTTTTTGGGCATGACCACTTATTGTGGCAGATTCATACACAATCTAGCCATGATCTCCGAACCACTGAGAGAACAAATTCATCAACCAAATGGAAGTGGAGCACCCACTGTTAGAAAGCCTTTGAATGCATCAATGTTTCGCTGTCTGCCAACACCACCATGGCATACTACGACACCACTCTACAGGTGGAGCTGTAAGTCTATGCAAGCACATTCAAACTGGGAGCTATCGTAGTAGAAACCTCCTCCACTGGTGAAGTTAAACCGATAGCATATGCCTTTTGAGCAATGATGGCGATAGAGCAAAGATACTCCCACATTGAGAAAGAGGCAATTGCCATCCTATGGGGGTGCATATATTTTCATCTGTACCTATATGGCCAACAATTCAAAGCTGACCACAAGTCTCTAATACCCATTTTCATACGCTCAGCACAACACCCCCCGGCAAGAATCGGAAAGAGGCTGCTAAACTTACAGCAGTTCGAGTTTGACCTCATCTTTCAGGTGGGAGCAGGCAACCCCACCAACTTTCTATCAAGGCACCCCAGTGCCGTGACGGCGGTAGAGGTTCCACAGAGACGGAGTAGCACATCTGCCAGATTGTACACACTATGAAGCCGAGAGCAGTCAGCATCGCGGAATCGACCAACGTAGACCCATGTTGCGCCCTGGGAGAGTAGAACTCTTTTTTTACAGAACAACTGCACGGCAGCTGCCAAGGACTTCCTAGCAGGGGTATTCACAGTCCACCACAAGCGATCCATTACGGGCGACGGACTGATACTGAGAGGGGCACGCTTCCTCATACCACGCAGCCTGAAAGACAGGATTGTCAGACTAGGAACACCAGGGCATTGTCAGGACCAAAGCCTGAATACAGAATAGAGTGTAGTTCCCACAGCTGGACACAAGGGTGGAGAGCATTGTATTGTCGTGTCTCCCATGCCAGATGACAAGTGCACCTCAGAGGCCAGAAACCATCCAGTCGACCCCTATGGGCACCACCACTTATATGTAACCCAGCACCCAGTTGCCTCCGGGTTAGGGGCGCTTTACAAATGTCAAAATGAATACATAAATAAACGATGGGAAGCAATAAGCATCAATTTCTGCTCAGTACGTCTTAGTAGCCCATGATGACTGTTCCCGCTATCCAGAAGTGGAGATAATAGTCAACAGCATGGCTCCCACGCTCACTTACTAATAGCGTGGACGCTGTTAGCCAAGCTATCCGGTTGGAGGCCATCCAGTTCACGGCCTACGACATAACACAGGGCGGTGCTAAAGACCAATCTGCCCAACGGCCGTTGCACCACTGGGTGCCCTGCCTAGGGAAGGAGTGGAGGACAGTGTGGGATAAACAAGCAGCCTCCATTGCAGAGTTACATTGCACCTGTGAGTTTTCCTTTTGGCTGGCTGGGCAACAGCAATGATTCCATGCAAATACCAGGTTAGTACCTGGGAATGTGTGTGGAATTATTTTTCCTAATTGCCTTAGACAAACTGAAGATTCTCTAAAGGGTACTATTTATTAATGTATTTATTTTTCCATTTGTAGAAGTGTGCAAATCCCTCGGGCATTTAGGTGCTGATTACAGTCATGATAAGAACAGTGTATTATTGGGTTAATTGAACAAGTGCGTCTTGAGCTTTTTCCAGAACAACTGGTAGGAAGGTTCGGGTCATAGGTGCAGTGTAAGATTGTTCCAGAGTTTGGCTGCCGCCACCAAGAAGCTAGACACCCCGGTTCTTTTGCGTCTGAATCTTGGGATGAGGAGGCAGTGACTGTGGGAGGATCTGAGAAATCTGGCAGGCGTGTGTTTGTTGGATCTCCGGGCTAGGTACGAGGCAGCATTATTAGACAGGCAGCAATGGGCACTTGATAGGGTTTTGAATTTGATTCTTTCTCAGACAGGGAGCCAGTGGACAGATCAACTAGCTTTGGAGATGTGTTCAAACTTACTCTGGTCCTGCGCAGCACCGAGAGCATTGTTTTGGATAACTTGGAGCCTATTTCGTTTTTTTTAGAGGTGCCGCAGAGCAAGGCATTGCCATAGTCCATCTTGGATCTGACAAGGGCACGAGCCACAGTCAGGCGATTGTCAGTGGAGCGGAATGGTTTGTTTGCACATACGAGTTTTGTGACGTAGGCAGCTGTGGAAGTACTGTGGTTAATTTGGAGGGACATGCTGAGCAAGGCATCAAGGTAGATGCCCAATCTAATTCTAATTCATTAATTCTGGGTTATTCCCCTGGTTCCTGTAAGAATTTTTCCACCCACAACTTCAATTACCAGGGTTGTATGCTAATTGACCGTTTCACAATTGACCTCGGGAGAATTGACCTACTTTAGAAGGTCAATTAGGACATATATGCGGGGGAAACCCCCTGCAACCCTCACCCAATCCAAAACCCCCTACAACCCACCACCCAATCCCCTTATATTATTTAGAATGCAAAACCAACCCAATACATATATAAAATAACTAAAATAATGTAAAGGTCAATTGTGCAGAAGGTCAATTAGGACCACTATAATTAGGTCAATTGTGCAAAAGGTCAATTGTAAAAGGTTAATTTGGGTAATACCATTACCAGCACTTAATAAAACAAAGTTAAACTCAAAAACCTGTCCTCTCTTGTGTTTTTGTTAGATCATCTTACAGTTTGAACCGTCGGTGTCCCCAAAAAGCCCCAGCTGAAAGCGTAAATCAAATCCATTGTTTCCTTAATAGAGACATGCGCATATGGGTATTGCTTGCATCTTGCATGATTGTTTCTGGTGTGCTTATCAATGCTTTTCTCTAAAAGTGTGCATGTGTGACACAAATTAGACAACATTCTTAGTAGAAATAAGGATTTGACACTGTGCATAAAATAATGATTTCCAGATATTTGGTTTATTGTACGGTTGCTTTGGTGCAGGACAAGATGGATGATGTGATTGTTGGAGTGAAGTCGACGGCGCTGCGGTTTGATCAGCAGACTAAGCAGTGGTTAAGCAGCTTCAGTGTCGCCATGCTTGTCGGTTTAACGGTGACTGGTATTAACTGCAATCAAACTCTTCCTTACTACGTCGCCCTGGCTATAACTGGAATGCATTTGGCGAATCAGGTGAACCTTTTCTTCCAATGTTGCTAGTCTGTAATTGTGCTTGTGTTCTTATTTTGAAATGCTATTCCTCTTTTCAGAAAGTGTACAAAAAAATGAATGAGTAAATCCTCACAAAGGTAAAGGAATCGGAAACCCTATACAAGAGGTAATCCTGCCAAAATATCGAATGTGGCAAAAAGTAGTTTATCGATTCCAGAAATATGGTATACTAAAAAAAAAATTAAAAAAAATATATATAAAATATGCTTCACTCACTCCAACCTTCCGCTCATTTCACTTATCCTCAGGACTAATTTCTTTTATAGTTCAGTTAATTCCTTTAAGTGCATGCATGCCCCATTAATCACATATTGACCTCAGTGCGCATTGTCTATCTACACTACAACCCAAAGCACTGTGGGGTATATTTATAAGGCAAGAATTAATGCAGGCAGTTCGTCGACCCTCCTATCAAAAGTGCCACACCAATACATCTGTATATATAATTCGATTTAGCCCTGTTTATGAACCATATCATACCATGTAAATCCCTCATCCCTGTGACATAGATAAGCGAGGAATCAGGCTGGTGTGTAGAAAGAATATATATGTATTAATGAATAGGAAAATGAATATTTGTACATAATCACAAGTCACGCTAACTCACTCCGTGGCCTAGATGCTTTTCTTTCCTAAGAATTCACTTTCCATACAAAAAGAAAACACCAATTGGTTTAGGATAACACAGATCACAGATTATTTAACCCCACAATATGTACAGTTTTCCTTCTTTGGTTATTTTCACCCTGGTTACATAGAAAAACAGGTCTATAGAATACTTCAGATACCTGAGTCACTCACAAAATACTCTTAATGTGCAGAATTGTGCAGCACCCTGCACATGACAAAACAATTTAACTTCACAATATACTTTTCATAGGGTTTACTTTATAACATGTAGCACCTTGAACCTGACCGGGTCATACGCTTGGCAATACACTTTCATGAACTTTAATTTAAATAACATGCAGTACTTTTCTATTAACGGGAAATAAATTTGCCATGCGCAGCACTCTTTATTTTAATCTCCCTGCACACTTGGCACTGCTAGCAGCGTTAAAGCACAACAGACTTTTAAGAACAAAAACACTTTATTTTTTCAAACTTTATTTATAAAACTGTGAAGGACTTCCAAATCACATAGATTTATACAATACCATACGTCATTTTGCTATTGCCATGTTACATATACAATATCACAACAGTGCAGCATATCCACATATGTTATATCAACTTAATCATCGTAATTCAGTGGTCTTTGCAAAAATTCATGGAATGGCTCCCAAATGTTTTTAGGTCTGCAAGACGAGGGGACCAATGAGATATATGTTTCTTCACATATGTTAGCATGAGTCATCTCCCTTAACCACAATTCGATCTTCGGCGCATGTTTGGATTTCCATTTTTAACAGAATGAATTACTTCGCAATCAGGCACCCTAAATTGAACAAGCGCCTCTTCTTGACTGTGACCTTTCCAATATCCCCAAAGAGATATTTAAGGAATCTCAACACTGGTGGGCTGCAACAATCGAGAATTTCTGCCACTTCCACCCAAAACCTGGCCACATAGGGGCAAGACCAAAACATATGATACGTGTCTGCGTTGTCTGCGCCACATTTAAAAAAGCTGGGGCTCACCGAGGGGGCAAAACGAGATACCCTCTCAGGGGTATAGTGCAATCCGTTGAGCAGTTTAAACTGGATGAGGCGATGTCTAGAGTTTAATGAAACCTCCTTAGTGAGCCGACACCAGCGAGCCCATCTGGCATCCTCCAGAGGGGCTTCAAGTTTCTCCTCCCAAATCACCCTGGCCAAGCTGGATGACACATGCGCATCCTGGCATTTCTTATATAGTGTAGAAATGAGCCCCCTTGTATACCCGGCTGCTACCACCAACTCCAGTGGCTGACACTCCTCGGATTCCCTGGGGTATAATGACCATTTAGACCTAACAGCCGCCCTAATTCTATAATACTGCAGCATTCGAGTAGGACTTCCACCCAACCTGTGACTAACAGTTGAAATGGATGCAAAAGTGCCCCCAGGGCATTCACAGTGGTACGGACCGGGTCGAATGTGCATGTGTCAGCATGTTTATTAGCGAAGACTATAGTACGGAGGCAGGTGGGAGAAGCACTGTATCTTTCGAGGTCTGTGTGTATTGGGCGGGTGTGTAATGTGTACCGATGACCAGTAAAATGTGCTTGAGTGACCTCATAATAGAGTTCGAAATCTGGCGCTTGCAAGCCACCCTGTTCGTAAGGTCTAGTCATTGCCTCCCACTTCATGCGTGGGGCATCCAACCCCCAACAGAAGCCTACCGCCGGAGACTGAAGTTTGTCAAAAAAGACCCTCCTCGGCCACACGGGAATATTGACAAAGTAATACAGTAATTTGGGGACCACTATCATTTTCAGCAGAGAAAGTCTGCCATATAGTGACATCGGCAATTTGGCCCACAGCTTCAGTTTATCAGAAAGAGAGTGTAAATATTTCCAGTGGTTCTCGGACATCAGAGTTTGTTGCTGGCTTGAGACAATAACACCCGAGTATTTCACTGTATCCCGTGTCCATCTGAACCGCTGAAGATCTGCCGGAGGGAACGTGCCCCCATTCAATGGGAATAGCTCTGACTTGGATTCGTTGATTCGGTATCCTGAGAACTTAGTAAATTTGCGTACCTCTTCGAGTATTGGGGAGAGGTTTATCACTGGGTCTCTGATATATAACAGTGAGTCGTCCGCATACAATGAAACTATATGCGTGGGGCCTGTCATGCAGAGACCACGATGTATGTGTCGGAGCCGCAACAGAATCGCGAGAGGCTCCATAGCGAGGGCGAAAAGAAGCGGAGACAGGGGGCATCCCTGGCGGGTACCTCAAGCAAGTAAAAATATTGGGGAAATTGTGGATCCTGTCCTGACCCTAGCTCTTGGCGAAGAATAGAGAAGCATCACTCACTGAAGGTAGAATTCGCCTAGACCCAGGCGACAAAGGACCGTGAATAGATATTGCCAAGACACTGAATCAAATGCTTTCTCAGCTTCTAATGAGGCAGCTACGGCTTGTGAGGTTGGGTTCATTTGCGATATGATACCAAAAAGTCCACGGAGATTATACGCCGTTGTGCGGCCAGGGGTGAACCCAGACTGATCTGGGTGAACGAGGTCCGGCATATATGGAAGTAGTCTTGCCGCTAACAGCTTAGCTAAAATGTTAGTATCGGAGTTTATTAGGGAGAGTGGTCGATAGGATCCCATCTCCTCAGGGGGCCTATTCGGTTTGAGCAAGACTGCAATTATTGCTTCAGACATAGACGTAGGGAGTGTGCCGCACTGCAGGGCTTCCTCCCAGGCACCGGGAAGATGTGTGGCCAAGATCGTGCCCAGTTCCTTATAGAGCTCAATCCCAAGCCCATCCGGGCCGGGAGCCTTGCCAGAGGGGAGCGATTTAATGCTGTCCACAACCTCCTCCGCAGATATAGGGAGATTTAGTGCCTCTTCATTGAGCTCAGGGAGTGGAACCGAGTCCAGGTATCGCTCTAGCTCCTCGTGTGAGCAGCTGTCTGAGTTTGAGTAGAGAGTCTTGTAGAACTCGTAGAACTCAGCATTAACCGCCTCAGGGGAGTGCAGAGTATAGCCCGACACACTTAGAATCCCTGTTATGTGAGGCGTGCTCAAGTCCCCCCGAATCGCCCTTGCGAGAAACCGTCCCGGCCTATCAGCCTCTCCGTAACTCCTGGCCTGAACAGGCTGATACATAAGCCGGACCTCCTGATCCGCCAACTCCTGGAATTTCAAAAGATTCCCTTTGATACAGCCCAACAGTGCCCCATTACGTCTGCGCAAATATTCGTCCTCAAGCCTTTTTAGTTCAGCCTCAATCTCAGCAAGGTCCCTCCTGGTCGCACGCAACATCCCAGAGGCATTGGAAATTATCTCCCCCCTTACCCACACCTTAAAGGCCTCCCATACCGTACCCATCCGGGAGACCAATGTTATATTTCTAAGCAAAAATTCAGCTGACTCAGCATGTAACCTTTCTAGTAAAACTGGGTCCGACAAACCCCTGGGGGGCATGTGCCATAGCGGCCGAGGGGTGGCCAGGGTAAACCAGTCAAGCGATAATGTAATGGAGGAGTGATCTGATAGAGTTTGTGGATAAATTGCAGAGTCAAGCACCCTGGGGACTAGTGTGGAGGATATAAGCCAGAAATCAATTCTAGAGTGTGCATCATGCACTGTAGAGTAATATGAATATTAGCGTTTGGTCGGATTCCGACAGCGCCAAGTGTCTATAAGCTCTAAATGAGACATCGCACTAATCAACAACCGTCCCGCTGCACTGAGCTCCCTCTGCGTGTCCCTGGAGCGATCCAGTGCGCAGTCTAGTATAAGGTTGAAATCACCCCCCCCCCCATATAATGTATGAGTGTGGGCCTTCAACAAGAAGGTCAAATATGGGATAAAAAATTGGGGGTCATCAATATTAGGGCAATAACTGTTGACCAGTGCTAAGTTGACAGTAAGCATCGAGCCCCAGACTATTACAAACCTCCCCAACCGGTCAATGCTGCGTTTAAATTCCTGAAACTGTGTAGAGCGGTGCACAAGAGAAGTACACCCCGCGATTGCGAGGAGTAACTGGTGTAATACCTCTGCTTGCCCCAGGATTTAGCAAACAGCTCATTAGTGGACCCTAGCGCATGCGTCTCTTTCAACATCACAATATTAGGGGAACATCTGTTAATATATGCCAACACCTTGCAAGCCTTAATGGGATGATTAATGCCACACACATTCCAAGAAAAAAAATTGAGTTTAGTATGCACTCCACAAAAAACACTTTTTAAATATATGTATCTATCAGGAGCCACTTTCTCACTCTTTGTATAAGAGTATGCTTTAATCAAGAACTTCATTCTATTTAATTTGGCATGACACTTTTCTGCCGCAGCACAACCCCGGATATTCAGTTTACATTTAACACCGCTCTGCTTTGCAGTAGGGTCTGGAGAATGGTGAACAGTTAAGACTTTTATTTGTATAAGTACACCACTTATTTTAAATGGCTATACCTTTATTCAGTGCTAGGAGAGAGATCAGAGGTTTCGAACTCCCCCCGAGCTCACCCTGCGTTCGTTGACTATATGGGAGTTAATTAAATTATTATTTAGTAAACATACTAAGGATCTACTTCGTCTGTCCACCCAATCAATATAGAAGATCGTAAATCAAACAGATCCCCACAAGACTTGCTTTGGGTGGCCAGGTTACTTGCATAGAATATCTCTGGGTTTTATGCTCCGGCAAATTAATAAGGGCTTCTGAATCATCTCATTGGTCGTTATGTGCTCCAGATTGTAGTGTCCCCTTGGTCTCTTCCACCTCACAGGCAATGTGGTTTCAGTAGTCCCACTCAGATCATATCAGTCAGCTTTCCCTCTTTCCCATTGCTTGTCTCCTTAGACATCTATAACCACTCCCCAAATTATCTTAATTATGATGTGCCAGCTGATTTATTAACTCTTCTGGTTGGACATCCATTGTCCACCCCCATTACAATGATTGGTTTCTTTAGTTACATGGGATCATGGCTGTGAGTTATAACTCCACCCATTTGAAATAGCATTTTGACCACCTCAGTTATAACCTTAAAAACAACAACATGGCAAAAACTTTCAATTTACAAATAAGAGTCACAAACTATATGTTTCTGAAATGGTCTAATCATACCAGACTTAAAGAAATGTCTTTCATTTTGGCATGATGTTGCAGGTTTGAATGGCAGATGTTTTTAATTTCTTCAATAAATATAACAGTTATCAACACAAGATGTTCTGTACAGATATCTAATTCAATAAGCTATCATCTCCCCGAATCTCCGCTTCGTGACGTTTTCTGGGATGCCATCATCAAATTTCAGCCCTCCCAAGATCACATTTGTATCTAAATCATCTGAACAGATAGGTCTTCACATAAGCTTTTAATGATCTTTGAACCATTATTGTGCAAATTATGGTTTCCGAGGCAATGGCCTAGGTAGGATCCTCCATACAATCCTATGTGAAATTAATGGCATGCATGTTTCCCTTGAATTAACTGGCATATTTGTGTTCCCAAGATCTGTATGTAGGCCTGGCCTCTAGCCTTCAACGACCCAAGCCTGCCATAAAAGCAATTAACATTTCTTTCTCCCAGGGCTAATGCACATCTGTCCTTATCTGCCTTGAGCAGAGGGTATAACTCTGCCCCCTCACTCATGTGACAGTCTCCTGTAACTTGTCAGTTAGATCCTGGACTTCTATTAATTCAGTCTTCTGTTTTCACAGTGGCCATCTGTTAACCTCATAAACTCTTAGTCCAGCACAAGCGCAGTCCCTTTTCTTTGCTGTGTGAGCTTCAAAGACATTCACTGATTCTGATATGGGTAGGCGGGGGAGATGTGCAGTGCCTGGGCCTTCGAATCTCATGAGAAGATGTCTTTTGGCTATGCACAGTTTTTCTACATGCATAGAAAACAGGTATATTGTAATGTTGCAATTCCTTTACAAATTTGCCTGCTTTAATATCTCGCATCAGTCCATCAATGTCCAACTTCACATTATAATATACACTTGAATGGTTCAGGCCAGAGAGTTTCCTCTGTAAACAGACCCTTTTAACCCAAACTGTTAAATGTATTCATTTCTGTGGCAGCATTCTCTTTGGGAAGAATGCATTTCAGTGTTTCAATATCCTGTAATGGAAGGTAGACCTCATTTCTTTCCAGCCTTGCCGTTCGCACAAATGGCACACTTTAGTCTTCCTGTTTCTGGCAACACTGTCAGTGTTTTTGGCAGTGTTGAACTTAACATGCTGGCCTTTCGGTCTGCCAGTCACCAGTGTGCTTTCAAATGACAGAAAATAATTTCTGCATTTTTAGGCCCCAGTCAGCTAGACACAGTATCCCTTTATCTTGGGGCTGAAACTACACCACACCATGCATTTCTCAGTTTTGATCCCACATTACCATTTTATATGTTGACTTCCATCTGTGCATCAAACGTGTGAAAATGTGTGTATCTCTGGCCTATGTATTCTTGATGGTGTGCGTGGATGTGCCACCATTCCAATATGTCAGATGGTAGACACTGTACTGCATAGGGACTTCTCTGTAAAGATATTCCAACGGAATGTGAAATATACCTATCCTGCTGCCTTGTCCTATATATCACTTTTTTATAATGCTTTAATTTTATAGCCACATGAATAGTTTGTCATGTCATCAATATAATCAATAGCGTTGGTGATGTAATCAATTAATGCATTTTTTATATCAAATGTGAATAGTATGCAGGATGTCATGAGTCAGCAAACTGGGGGGTAGGGCTGTAAGATTACCCCACACTATAATAGCACACATTGCAGTATTTTGAATACAAGAGAGATAACATCATCACTTTAACTATGGTGTTTTCAGTAAATTTCTCTGGGTTGTTTTGAAACTTCTAACTTGTTTGCCCTTCCTAGCTAAAATGGATATACTTCAACCTTTGTGTGTATAATTGTCATTTGTTTTCTTTTCTAAACCTCACACGCACACCACATACATTTTATAGAATTAAAGAGACTAATGTGCCATGTTTTAATTCAAGTAATACAAATCAACAAATTAAAGAAACTACCTAGCACTAAAGGAACAATTTAGTTTACCCTTGGCTGGGTACAGGAAGCCTCTAATAGACACAAAAACCATTAACTTGATTCTGTTAGGCTTCTGTTTGAGAGAGTTAAGGATCAGTAATGAAAATACAATGGATTACAGTGAAATTTTCACCTAAAATATATATATATATATATTGCTTAGATCACATGCTGTGCATAGGCCGACATCTAGTGGAAGCTGCGGAGTATTACAGTTTGTTTTTCGAAACTCGAAAATGGGCGTCGACACAGGCGTGCCAGTAATACTATCCCTAGTGTGACGTCCACTGTACCCAAGATCCCTCACGCGTCTGGGATCCTCAGATTGTTTTTTTCCGCCATACTGGTCGGGAGCATCTTGCGGAGTCCCCTGGCCTTAGCCGTACTTTTGCTAATTATAGAAGTTTAAAATTATTCATTGACATCCTTCCCCACCCCAACGTCGACCCTCGACACTCGACGACGGCTGGAGAAGACATCGACCGTCGGCTGCTGCACGACGGATCTGGGCCTCGGAAGGCCGCTGGCCTCGGCCCGGGCCTAGTAGGCCGCTGGCCTCGGCCCTGCAAGTAGGGAGAGTGGGGGGCGGTACATACTCTTCACTCTTGGTATATAGGTACACCTTATATATTTCCTACACTTACCAGCCCGCTGCCTCAAGGTGCGTATGGAGGGTACCCCTTTCCGATTCTGCCCCAAGTGCAACCGCAAATACCCTTGGGTCGACAGGCACGCCACGTGCAATCTCTGCTTGCCGAGGGACCACCCCGAAGCGAACTGCAGAGCGTGTAGTAGGTTTAAGCCTAAGACACTTAAGGACCGTTCGACAAAGCGTTGGGCCCACCACGCCAGGCAGGCAGCCATGGCAGCGGAGGGCGCCTTCAGCGATGGCAGGGACGCCGTACTTTCGGACGGCGAGGGCATTACGGCGTCGAAAGACTGCCGAGCGCAGGTCCCCGACCTCGGAAGGTTGTCTGGCAGGGCGGCTATGGGGAAGACCCCCGGCGACGCAAGCGCTACACACCCTACACACACTAAGCACACCAAGTCCAACCGAACCTCGACGACGTCGACTTCTCGGAAAGAGGCACAGATAGAACGGTCCGACTCGGTGTCCTCTGGGCGCTCTCGATCGAGATCGCCTCATGACGCAAGGCAATCATCCACTCTTGCCAAGAGTGCCTCGCTCCCTAGATTAACGGAAGTTCGATCGTCGGAAGACGAAGACGACTTCCACCCCCAGGCCGCGATCCAGGAGACCGAGGCCGCAGTTAACACCAGCAAGGCCCCACGCTCGAAACAAGATACCTCTCCAGACCCTCGACGCCAGGCGTCGAAAGTCCCTGGGGCCTCCAAGGGGCAGGGAAAACATTTTTCCACGCACAGGGAGGGGCGGAAACAGCGGAAAGCACAGCCTTCCACTCCTGTAAGACCATCCTTCCACCCTAAGCAGACAGACAAACATAAATCTACTGGGACATCAACATCCAGCAAGGGTACCCTTGTTAAGTCCTCTAAGTTGCCTACTAAAGTCATACCCTGTTCCAAAGAATGGTCCAGTGAAGACATAGACAGGGTCATGTCAAGGATGTCTTCCTTAGCTGATTTTTATGACAAAAACCCAGAACATTTCCTTTCGTATGACCCTCAAGGGGCCACACCCTCAGGCTCCTCTGATCCTATCCCCCTAAGTAAAAAGGCCCGGTTCGAAAGACCTGAACCCTTCGAGGTGCAGCCTTACTCTACTCCATACTCTACTCCACACCCCAGATACCAAGGACAGCCTTTCCCTGAAGGGGACCAGGAGTTTACAATTATGGAGGAACAAACCGGGACTGAATACTATGCGGATGATGAGGACCTGGAGGAGGTAGAAGATGAGCAGGAAATTTACAGAGTAGATTCCCCGGTAGAGAGCGAAGCCCCAGTTACCGACTCGCCAGTTGATAACCAGCCCCTCCTTAATGAAGTTCTCGCTCGCGCAGCAGAACATTTTCACATCGACACCCACGGTGTACCGGAGGAAAGGGACTTCGCAGAAGAGTTGGTGGGAGAGAGGAGGCCGGTCGCTCAGACCATCCCTATCCTTAAATCCATCCAACGTAGAATAGATCCATCCCTGGTGAATCCTAACCTCACCAGAGCCGTCAACCCCAGAGTCGAAAAACTTTTTCGGGCAGCCCAGTCTGACCCTCTTTATATAAGAGGACATCTTAAACCAGACTCCCTAGTGGTTACCAACACTCGGAAGAGGGCTGGGACACCCTTATCGTCGTCAGAAGCTCCTCCCGACAAGGAGAGCAAAAGACTGTACGGGTTTGGCAGGAAGGTAGCCTCAACGTCCGCCTACCAAGCAAGGATTGCAAACTCCACCACCCTGTTGGCAAGTTACAACTGCCATCAATGGGAAGAGGTCGCGGCGCTCATAGCCTCTGCTCCTGAACTGTTAAAGGGCCAGTTGGCTCGGATCTCGGCAGAAGGGAGAGCCGTGTCTGGTTGCATATTAAAAGCAACTTTCGACGCCGCGGACAACGCAGGAAGATTGATAGCAGAAGGTACTGTTATCAAGAGACATGCGTGGTTACGGCAGTCGGGGTTCAAAACAGAAACCCAGGCTTCATTAATAGACAAGCCGGTGGAACCCGATCTATTGTTTGGGAAAGCAGTCGAAGACGCACTTAAAAATGCCAAGGACGAGTACGAGACTCTCAAATCCCTTGGCCAGCTTACCAACAAACCCCCTAACCAGAGGGGGAACAGTAATTTTCGTCGCCCACGCGGCCAAAATTCACAAAGAGGCAACTATGCCCAAGGACAGGGTACACAATGGAACAACAACCAGCAGTCTACCCAAAGTTACGGCAGGGGTAACAAGAGAGGTCGTGGAAGAGGCAGAGGCAGCCCCAACAAGGGAGGTGGCACGCCTCCACCAAAGCAGTGACGCTCAGTTCAGGGTCCCTTCTCACGCAACCCCAGTAGGGGGACGCATTTCCAACTTCACCCAGGCTTGGGAAGGGATCACCTCAGACAGATGGGTGCTGTCAACAGTGTCCACAGGATATTGTATAGAATTACTGCAGCGTCCCCGGAACCACCCTCCACGACAAAGAATACACTCCTTAGAACATCAGAAGATCCTTCTCGAGGAGATCGCCATTCTGCTAGAAAAGGACGCGATAGAACTCGTCCCAGGACACCAGGTAAACAAGGGTATCTATTCAACTTACTTCCTTGTGCCAAAGAAAGATTTGACAATGCGCCCAGTATTGGATTTACGGCCTGCCAACAAGTATGTCAAGCCCCAAAAATTCCGTATGACCACGCTACAAGAGGTAATCCCCCTCCTAAAAAAGGGGGATTACATGGCAACCTTGGATATGAAAGATGCTTATTTTCATATTTCCATGCTCCCAGCGCACAGAAAATACTTGCGCTTCAAGGTGGACAGTCGCCACTACCAATTCAAGGTACTGCCCTTCGCGATAGCTTCAGCACCAAGGGTATTCACCAAGGTACTGGCGGTGGCAGCTGCGCAGCTGCACACCTACGCAGGGAGGCAATCCCAGTGTACCCTTATCTGGACGACTGGCTCATAACGGGGGAAACCCCAGGAATTTGCAGGTCAAACATTCAGAGGACTATCGACCTCCTTCACGAATTAGGCTTCTCTATCAACGAGAAGAAGTCAAGTCTGGTGCCAAGCACCTCAAAACAGTTCCTAGGAGCAATCCTAGATACTCAAAAAGGGTTGACCTTCCCTTCGGAAGAGAGAATTCGGAATATACTACTGCAAATTCCACATTATCAGTCAGGTCAACAAATAACGGTACGCAAAGCAATGCGGTTACTGGGCATGATGGCGTCATGCATTTACCTGGTCCCCCACGCGCGTCTGCGCATGCGTCCCATGCAGGAATGGTTGGCGAAACAGTGGTCTCAGGCAAGTGGTCAGTGGGACGATCTAGTGGTCGTTTCGCCAACACTCGTACAGAGCTTACACTGGTGGACAAGAGAGAATCTCGCAAGGGGAAAACCCTTTTACGATCCCGAAGTACAGGCAGTGGTGACTACAGATGCATGCCTGACTGGGTGGGGAGCTCACCATCTCCACCACACAGCTCAGGGTCTCTGGTCTCACTCAGTAGCCAAGAACCACATCAACCTGCTAGAGCTTCTGGCAGTATTCCGAGCGCTTCGGGCGTTCGAGCCCCATCTGCTAAACTTGTCGGTGCAGATCCGGACGGACAGCACGACAGCCATGTTCTATCTGAACAAACAAGGAGGGACTCGTTCGCCAAATCTGTCCAAGCTTGCCCAGAAAATCTGGATATGGGCACTCAGACGGAACATCTTCCTGTCATCACAACATGTTCCAGGGGAGCTCAATTCCCTAGCGGATGCCCTAAGCAGAAACTCCCTCCCAGAAGAACACGAATGGGTCCTTCACAGAGATATCGTAGAAGATCTCTTCTCTCAGTGGGGTTTCCCCACTATAGACCTATTCGCCACAAGCGAAAACAAACAATGCCCAGGATTTGCATCCAGGTTCCCCCAGCCAGACTCCCAAGGGAACGCCCTGTGGATGAACTGGTCAGGGATGTTTGCGTACGCTTTTCCACCAACTCCTCTCATCAGGAAGGTGGTGTACAAGATGAACAAGGAATCGATGACGCTCATCCTAGTTGCTCCCATGTGGGCGAGACAACCATGGTTTCCACACCTACGCAGGATGGCGGTGTGCGAGCCCATCAAACTCCCAGCCTGGTACAACCTACTGTCCCAGCAACAAGGTCAAACAGTGCACCAGGAACCCAACTCAATGAACCTGGCAGCATGGCTCCTGAGGTCATAGAGTTTGGGCATCTCAATTTACCACAGAGGTGTATGGACATCCTAAAAGAATCCAGGAAACCAAACACAAGGCACTGTTACTTTGACAAGTGGAAGAGATTCGTTATTTGGTGCCAGAATAAACAAATCAACCCAGTTGATTGCACTCCTTCCAACGTTGTAACATACATGCTCCCCCTGCTGGACGCAGGTTTGGTTTTTAACTCTCTGAAAGTACACCTGGCAGCCCTCTCGGCTTACACCACATCCCATAACAAAGTATTGTGGTGGAAAGTACCAGTAGTTAAAGCCTTCATGGAAGGAGTAAAGAGACTTCACCCTCCTATTTCGAACCCACCGCCAGGATGGGACCTCAATGTGGTGCTAACTAAGCTCATGGGCCCCCCTTTCGAACCCATGCATAAAAGTAGTCTCAAACACCTGACTTATAAAACGGCCTTCTTAGTAGCCATTACCTCTATAAGAAGGGTCAGTGAAATTCAGGCTCTGTCAGTGCAGGATCCTTTCTTTACTATCCACAAAGACAAACTGGTTTTACGCACACACCCTAGGTTCTCACCTAAATTTATATCTAAATTCCATGTAAACCAGTCCATCGAGCTTCCGGCTTTCTTCCAGAACCCGCAAAGCTCAGCTGAGGTGAAACTACACACCCTTGATGTGCGTAGGGCGGTCCTCTACTATGTAAATAAAACCAGACCGCTAAGGAAAACAGATCAACTGTTTGTCTCCGTAGCTACAGGCAGAGAGGGGGATCGCGTCTCTAAAGGCGCGATCTCGAAGTGGATTATCAACTGTATACAGCTGTGTTACTCTCTTTCTGAAAAAACTCTGCCTTTTACGCCAAGGGCCCATTCTACTAGAGGCATTGGGGCCACTCTGGCTTTCATTGCAAATGTTCCCCTCGACACCATTTGCAAAGCAGCTACTTGGAGCTCTATTCACACTTTTACTCAGCATTACTGCATTGACACTCATTCCAAGACAGATACACAAGTGGGACAAGCGGTTCTAAGACACCTGTTTGCTCATGACCCTTCTCACATCCCACCTCCTTCTTCGGGTACTGCTCGCTAATCTATGCACAGCATGTGATCTAAGCAGATTCCACAAGCCTCAGAAGGGATACATTACTCACCGTAATCGTATTTCTGATGCTTGTATCTGCTTAGATTCACATGCGACCCACCCTTCCTCCCCTCCGAGAGAAGGCGCATGATTGCTTGTAGTCTTACCTTTCTGTCTATCTGCTTGGATTATCTGTACTCACGCTACTCCTCATGCTTCCTCATGTCAGAAAAAATACAATCTGAGGATCCCAGACGCGTGAGGGATCTTGGGTACAGTGGACGTCACACTAGGGATAGTATTACTGGCACGCCTGTGTCGACGCCCATTTTCGAGTTTCGAAAAACAAACTGTAATACTCCGCAGCTTCCACTAGATGTCGGCCTATGCACAGCATGTGAATCTAAGCAGATACAAGCATCAGAAATACGATTACGGTGAGTAATGTATCCCATATATATATATTTAAATGAAAGCAATTACTTTTAAAATGTAGAGTAATACATTGTCAAGGTTAATTAGGCAATGCCATTGAAAGAGAATTCTCAGTAAAAATTGTAAATGGTGAACATGAAGTGTGGGTTGCTAAGGAACTTGATATAAGAACGCAGAAAAATTGTTCATCTTCAGCCTTCTCATACGCGGCTACAGAATGGCTACATTTATTAAAACAAAACCTTTCCAACTGTGATAGACTTTCCGGAAAGACTTGGGATAGGACTCAATGAATCAGACTTTATATGCATTGCGATATGTTGCATAAGAATTACAGACGTTTAGGGTGCTCAGTACATTACTTGAGGTATTTTGAAGATTGGGACACAAAGAATGTTTTCTTACATGGAATGGCAATTGGGACTTGAGGCACCCCTAGAATCCAATGCGTATTTACTTTCTGCTTACAACATGTCTTTCCTTTTGTGTCTTCCACAACGGATATATATTAACAAAAGGTACTGGTACGTGTGTCGATTGGCCTGTGCGGGGTATAAATGAATTCAAGCCCTACTCCTGGTCCAATTGTGGATATCTCAAAACAAAACACCAAGGAAAACATTAAAGCTTGTAGGAATTGAGACAAAGCTTTATATCAAAAATTAGTGCATAAATTAAAAACCCAACATGTGGGGGCATATACAGTCAATAACACAATTGTATACAATCATGAAAATGAAAAATCCTTCAAAACATATGTGAAAACAGTGATACAGAAAAGAAAATGCATGAGAAAAAATAAGGTAAGTCTAAACGGCGACTAAGGGTTATTTATCATTTTCGTGATCAATTTGTCCTATTTGGAACAACAAAGAAATGAAAGGTCAATTCAATGTTTCTTACAATGTTGTGACATCAAATTGAAAACTTTACTTTTTTCAATGCTGTATCGTCATGTATAATACAAATGAAATCCCAGGGTAGAAATTATTATACATTGGGATTGGGTCTGCCAACGCATAGGGGGAAGAAAAAGAAGCAGAAAGTAAGAGGAGCTTCTAAACGAAGTATCCTTATTAACTAGTGAACAATTAATGCAAACAATGTGAGGTCCAGGCTGAATTAGATGTACTAAAAAGGGACCTCCAATCCCCTCTGAGCAGTAGTGCGTTTCGGCGGTACCAAGTGGATGAAAAGATGCTCTTCACAACTGAAGAAAGAACTCTGCCTTCATCAGGGAAGTGAGTAGCAGGACCCTGTATTGTGAAAAGGAAGGGAAGAGGAAACTAATGATTGTGTTAAAAAAGGGTTTAAGAGGAAAATAATTGTTGATGGAAAAAATGATAAGTTGACTTGGTGTGAGGAATGATATTTACAAAGGAATATAATGTAGAGGGGATGCATTAGTCTAATTGCAGAACAATGGACTAGGTCATGTATGCAGAGTAACTCAACACCATGTCTATATGTCCTAACAGTTGAGCATACTCTAGTAAAATACTGGTGGGTCCCCCCCCCCCCGGAGAGAGAGAAGATAATGGTGTAGGTTCCCTTTACACTGATAGGTTGCATGGGCTCCAGCGCAATCCCACGGGCTCAACAAACCCACTTGGTGAGGGAGGCAGGGGGGGCAGACGAGAGTGCAGTAAAAACAGGTAAAGGCCTGTAGGGACTGAAAAGTGCATGAAGCGAAAAAGGTGTAGGCCACTTGCCTAGGTAATGGTAGAAAAGTGGAACCTTTTGCGAATGGACCATTGGTCGTGCATCTGAGGAATGCATAAGTTCCTATGTGGTGAGGCCAAAGAGGGCTCAAATGCCCATACGTCCCGAGTGCCGGTATCTCCAGTCCATGTGCGAAGTGTCTGGACCTGAGAGTGAAGATATATACATATAAAGGTCAGGCAAGTCAGGTGTGGGAAAAATGATGTCCAAGAGAATGCTGTGGGTGACTCCGTGGCAAAGGGGTCAGGGCATGTTAACAAAAAAATCACCTGCGGTGTGTCCTCGGTGGGACTAGAAGACAAAGGAACCTGCCTTGGGTAGTGCCCTCCAAGACGTTCTCACAAGTGACTCTGCAGGTGGGAAGAGACAGAGAACAGAAAAGGGGGTAGTGAGGCACAGCGACGAGAGTGCCCTTGTGACTGCCTAGCAATGTGGACCTGAGGCCGTGCCTAAGGCATTGAAAATAAACATGAGGAATGGTAAATGTGTCTACCTCGAATGATGGAGATTGCTGCTACGTAGCCTGCAGTCTAAGCAGTAGGGAGAGGACTCGGCTATTGGCTGAGCGTGTGCCGCACTGGGACCTCTGCTGCAAATGCATGCAGGAATGCAGAAGATAAACGTTTGTTACTGAGGTAACGACGTGACACGTGGGGGCGGGCGTGTAGGCTGGTGTCTGATGTGTGCGCGGCCACCAATGAGGTGCCTGCACGTACGGAAAGACGGGTGGGAGTGTATCCCGTCTAGCCAATGATGTGTGTTGAAAGGTGGGGACCGAGAGGCACAAAGCCGTGCCGGTCCTGAAATAAATAAATCGTTCACCCGTGAAACGAGTGATCGATCACCCGAGTCGGCAGACGGCTGCTGAGGCCAATATGATTGCGAGCACAAGACTGTGCAAGACCCGAGGCCGCTAACGGATCAAAGACCAGGTCACCGGCACGGAGAACGAAGATGCTGGGAACTAAATGTGACCAGTGAGTGTGCCTGGTCAACTGCAATGTAGCAGGTGTGTGTGAGCCTGTGTAAAGGGGTATAATGGTGCACACAGCTTCTGCGATAAATCACGAGCTGTGTGCATGTGCACCTAAAAGAGCCGGAAATCGATGAGGCTGTATGGTGTCACTTGGAAAGTGCCGGAGTGATCCGTGATCTGCAAGCTAATGATAGTAGAGAGAGATACGGAATGGAGGATGCAGAGCCCCCGGCTAAGGTAGATGCAGATCCCTAATATGTAGAATGCAAGGGACGCGTCAGTCACAAGATGATCTGCTCGAGAACGTGTGGATCTGATCCACACATGTGGGAAAAAGAATTAAGATGGAGGTTGTTCATTGAGTCCATTTTCCAGGGAGTCCAGTCTGTAGACCCATCTCTTTTCCAGTTCAAGGAGTCTGTGTTGGACGTTCTGGCCTGATTGGATCCTGTCAAGGACCCACCACAGAATATCATCCGGAGTATGCAAATTGGCCAGGAAAAGTGAGACCAAGGGGGAGGTGGTTTTCTTACACCGGATCCTAGAACGATGTTCTGGGATCCCTGTCCCAACACTTCGCATGGTTTGTCCTACATATCGAAGGACACAAGGGCATTCAATGCAATATATAACTTGGCAACTCTTACAATTGGATTGGTTATTTAGAACCCATTGTCTGTCGCCAATGTTAAATGTTTGTATCTTTTTGGTGAATTTGCACACCGAACATGACCCGCAAGGGTAATTGCCGGTGATTTTTTGTAAATTCCAAAGACCTGTACGCGGTGGAACTCTGATGTTTGAGGAGTGAACCAAATATTCCCTGATGTTCCTTGCTCTTTTGAAAGCAAATCGGGTATAGGTTCGTCAGTAAGTTGAAGTCTGACTATGGGCCAATATTTGCGGATCACTTTTTTGAGATCAAAAGTATTTGGTCCATGAGTCATCACGCATGTTAGTCTTTCTTCTTCGTGTGTGTTTGATTCAGGCCTTGGTGTCAAAAGCGAATCCCGATTTGTAAAGGATATGGCATAATCTCTGCCTGCTGCTGTTTATTATCCTGGTTATCGCTATTCACTTTTATAGCATCTTGATTAAATGTACCAACAATGAAGCTGTACCTTATGCAGAGGGTAAGTACCTTGTCTTGTACTTACAACCCCATGACCGCACATGACGAGGACTTACTAGACCAAGGGGATGACCTCATACAGCAGGAGAAGTTTACTTTAAATTAGTGTGAGATTATTGGCCCAAAGAAATATTCTTTTCCACACCTGATGAAAGTGACCTGTTCACCAAACAAAGATCAGTTTAAGTACACTAACCAAATAAAGTGAGCAGAGACCCAATTTGGGATCAGGGCACAAGAGTCTTATTTCATTGAGGATGCCCTCGAAGAAAAGAAGCAGATCACACAGAATATCCCTCTTCTAAAATGTCTCATGAAAATAATTGTTCCATCGTTTAGTAATCCAGTAGTCACAAAACCAGTGAACTCATGGGTGGAAAAGAAATACAAACCCTCACCAACAGATAAGGTTTATGGATGGCAGCCATTGGATCCAAATTCTTTGGTTGTAAGTATCCTCACTAAAAGAAAACCAGTTTCACTTTCACTTACAAAACTGTATTTCTCCCATAAACCAATCGCTGTCCTCTGGGTCATACTGCCCCAGCCAATGACAGTCCTCTCCCTAAGTCCCTCGTCTTGCAGCCATCTTCAGATTTTTACCACATGCTTCAGTGTTGGGTGTCTTCAAGTTTTGCTCTGCGAGCTACTTCTAGGTTTTTTGTGTTTTTTCACAGAAAAAGGTTCTATTTTTTTTCCGAAAGAGCCTGTGTGCTCGTCTCTCCATCTGACGACAGCAGGGATCCGTTGTTGGTGAAGTTTACCGCCCCTCCAGGGTGAAGATTGTCGAAGTTTCCAGAAGAACATCAGGCCTACTTTGCTCCCTCTAACCGTGATGGAGGAGAAGAAAGAAGGAAGATCCCTTTTAAAGCCCTGCACCAAGTGCGGACTCTGAAATGTGTTTGTGGAGGACAAGCACCTACAATGCCTCTACTGCCGGAATCTGGACCACAAGGAAGGAGATTGCGAAATATGCCGCAAATTCTCCAAGAAGACGACGAAGGACAGGCACAGTAGACTGGCGACGTGGCTGAACACCAAGGCCTCTTCCCCGTTGTCAGGTACTGTTAGGATACAGTGACATAATCTGAGACATTAGGTCTGGGGAAAATTAGTATAGAAAGGTTTTTGGAAGTTATTATGAGTTTAATTTTAAAACAGCCAATTTTGCCCTTAACATTCATTGCAGTCTATGGAGAATGCCCCAAGCCAAGATGGAGGTCCTCAGTCTAAGTTCTGATTGGCTGGTGATTGTTTATAGGGAAGACAATGAACATTCTAAACTGCCTTTCATCGTCTTTGCCCAGCTGAGAGGTCGCGTATTAAGCTGCTCCTGCTTAACTTGTTCAGGGGTTTCAAGTTTCAAGCGGTCGAGCGGCTTATTTGGAAAAGCAAACAGGAATCTTGCGGAGATTCATTTTGGCACTGAACAGGAGTAAGAAGATTTCGAGTTATCCAAGAAGAAAAAGGTTTCAAAGACTCTTCACAAGATAAGTCCTTTTAAAACTCAAGACTCTTTCTATAATGTCATTGTAGAAGATTTAATCTGATTTTCAAGTTCATATGAAAAATATTTACTAAGAACTTTATTGCTGTCGCATGTTTGGCTTTGCTACGCTACGTTTTCTATCAAGCGCGTGGTTTTTCCGTTAACAGAAGCCTGCGCGTGAGAGACTTCGCTTGAGTATCTAGCGCGAGCTCTTTGGTGTCGCGTGATACTCTTGTGCGTGTGTTTTTTCTACCCGCGGTTGAACTTCCGCACGTGTGCATCTTGTTTTAAGCGCGTGTGGATTTTTCCCGCTTTTCCGACTTTAGCGCGTGTGCGTGTGATCGCATCTTGGACTAAGCGCGTGTGGATTTTTACCCGCGGTTTGTCGTCAGCGCGTGTGCTCGCATATTGGACTAAGCGCGTGTGGATTTTTACCCGCAGTTTGTCGTCAGCACGTGTGCTCGCATATTAGACTAAGCGCGTGTGGATTTTTACCCGCGGTTTGTCGTCAGCGCGTGTGCTCGCATCTTGGACTAAGTGCGTGTGGATTTTTACCCGCGGTTTGTCGTCAGCGCGTGTGCTCGCATCTTGGACTAAGCGCGTGTGGATTTTTACCCGCGGTTGAACTTCAGCGCGTGTGCGTGTTTTCGTTTAATCGCGTGTGGATTTTTTCCTGTGGTTTCGATTTAGCGCGTGTGGTTTTTTCCTGCGGTTTAATCTACAGCGCTTCAACGATCTTCACTCAGTTTGGATCCCTATGCGAGTTCAAGAGATTTCCACGTGAGATTTTTGACGCAAGTTTCAAGAACTGTTAATTTAAGTAAAAACACTCTAAAAAGAAATTTATAAGAAGAAATATAAACACTTTCCAGAAACACTAGAACTTCCATTTACTTTTAATGAACTTAAGACTTTGTTCAAGCTTCTTGAGTTTAAAGAAGATTATCTGCAAAGTCAATTTCACATTCATGGACCTACTAAGAAGGCTGAATGATTGTTGAGATTCAAGTCAACTAGTAAGGAAGTCTAGTCAGCTTATCACTTCTCTGGGCATTTTGTAGAGAAGTTCCAGGTATGGTTTTTACTTTATTTGGTAAAGGATATTGATACTTAAGGTTAGTATATTGCCTCATGAATAACAAGGTGTATTATATGTTTATGTTTTACCACAGGTGAAGAACCAGCTAGTCTTAGCTTCCAGCCTGGTGTTTGTTAATTTGTCCCTTCCCCCTTTCCCCTGGAAGTGAGGTAAACTGAGCAGTTTATAGTATCAGCTCAGAGTGCCACATTTTGGGTGGATTGTCGGGGGCTCAGCAGCTTCTGCAGACACCAGGATCTCAGCCTGACAGAATGAAAGGCCAATAAAAAAAAGAAAAAGTCTGCCCAAGCTGTATGAACCCCGACGAGACAGCCATGGAGGCGTTGGGACAAATGGTTAGGGAAATTAGAGAAGAGTTACGGGTGGCTCATCGAGAATACTCAAATCTTAATAAAAGAATAGATGAGTTAAATTTAAAGGTAACACAAATACAAGAAAAGGAAGTTTCGGAAGGTGCAGGAAACCCACCTGAGCTGGTGAGAGTAGGGGAAGAACAAGAACATAGACTTTCAAGGGAAGTGGTGGGTGGTTTAGGAACTTTAGTTATGCCTGTTCCTTTGGCTGCTCCTGAGCGTTTTTTGGGAGATCCGAGAAAGTTTCAAATTTTTCAGACTCAGTGCGAATTACATTTCTTAAGTCGTCCCGAGTTATTTTCAACGGATGCTTCCAAGGTCACATTTACATTATCTTATTTATCAGGAGAAGCATCTGCGTGGGGAAGTCTCTTGGTGAGTCAAAAGAGTTTGGCTTTGAATAATTATTCCCTGTTCCAGGCCGAATTTAAAAAGATGTTTGATAAGAGACAGGTATCTCTAGAGGTAGATGGAGAACTACTGGAGTTGCGTCAGGGAGGAAAGGAGTTGATTTCTTATATCACTCAATTTAGAACTTTAATTTTAGAGAGTAGATGGCCAGAGGAGAAGAGGGCTTCCTTATTTTATCGGGGCTTAAAAGATGAATTGAAAGATGCTTTGGCTGGTGTTTTGGAACGACCAACTACTTTAGATGCTCTAATTGATTTGGTGGTTCGGTTAGATTTTCGTTTAACCGAAAGACGTTTAGAGCGTAGACGCTCTCAGGGGGAAGTTAGGTTTCCAGGAAGAGTAGAGAGATCTAAGGTTGAGGTGGTGAACAGGGAAGTTAAGTCAAAGGGAAATGAGCTGCAGAGTCAGGTGAGAGGTCCGTTGTCAAAGGAAGAGAAGACAAGAAGAAGGGAGAATAATTTGTGCCTATACTGCGGTAGGAGTGGTCATTTCCTTGAAAACTGTCCTTTTACCTCCAAGAAGATCTTCAATTCTTCAGGCAGAGTACAACAAGTTGCTAACATGATACAGACAGCTGTTCCTCATATAACTGTGAACGTATCCTTAATGTTTGAAAAGAAAATCTTAGGTTCTGGGCCAATTATTATTGATTCAGGGGCTACAGGAAATTTTATGGACAGAGGATTGGCAAAGAGTTTAGGTGTTCCTTTAGTGGCTAAGAAAGAAGTTGAGCAGGTAAGGGCAGTTGATGGTACATCTCTTTCTTCAGGTCCAATCACTCATAATACAGAGGTACTTGAGATGGAGTTAACTGGAGGTCATAAGGAAACTATCTCTTTTGAATTAATTGATGCTCCAATCTTGAAAATAATCTTGGGTATGCCCTGGCTTACTCTGCATAATCCTAGAATTGATTGGAGTGCAAGAATTGTATCCCTAGAATCAACTTTTTGTAAGGAACATTGTTTCTTAGGGAAAAGTCATGGAGAGGAAGAAAGATTTGTGAATTCTGTTTCGTTTTCACTTGCAGAAAGAGGGGCAATAGGTTTTGATGTTGGAGCAGTAGTGGGTGAACTTCCTACTTGTTATCAAGATTTTTGGGATGTATTTGATGAAAAGGAAGCTGGAGAGTTGCCTCCTCATAGACTGTTTGACTGCAGGATAGATTTGGAGCCTGGAGCTATTTTACCTAGCAGTAGGGTGTATGCCCTGACAGAAAAAGAGAATGACTATTTGAAAGAATACTTAAAGGAAAATTTGGCTAAGGGTTTTATTCGGCACTCTCAATCGCCGGCTGCCTCACCATTGTTTTTTGTGCCAAAATCTGACGGTTCCCTCAGAACTTGTATAGATTATAGGGCGGTAAATAGAATGACAGTAAAAAATAGGTATCCGCTCCCTCTCATCTCTGAGATGTTAAATCAAATTCAAGGTGCCACCATTTTTTCTAAATTGGATTTAAGGGGGGCTTATCATCTGGTACGAGTTCAAGAGGGGGATGAGTGGAAGACGGCATTTAAGACCAGATTTGGCCTGTACGAGTACCAAGTGATGCCATTCGGTCTTTGCAATGCCCCAGCGGCTTTTCAATTTTTTATCGATGAGGTTCTTCGGAAATTTCTTGATATTTTTGTTATTGTTTATATTGACGATATTTTGATTTTTTCCCAAAGTTTGGAGAAACACAAAATTCACGTTCGACAGGTCTTGAGAAAATTGAGAGAGAATAATCTTTACGCTAAATTGGAGAAGAGTCAGTTCCATACGAATTCGGTGGAATTTTTAGGTTTTGTGATCACTCCTAGTGGTCTGGAAATGAATCCGAAAAAGGTGGAAGCGGTTTGTGATTGGCCTATTCCAACGAAGGTGAAGGAGATCCAGAGTTTTTTGGGATTTGCCAACTTTTACCGAAGATTCATTGAAGGCTTCTCCAGTTTGGTGACTCCAATTACTCGACTTTTGAAGAAAGGAGTTCCTTTTGTTTGGGACGTTAAGGCTAATGAGGCTTTTAAAGTATTGAAGGAGAAATTCATAACTACTCCTATCTTAATTCATCCTGATACTTCCAAGCCATTTTTTGTAGAGGCTGATGCTTCCAATGTGGCAATGGGAGCAGTGTTGTCGCAGAGGCATAATGTTACTGGACAATTGCATCCTGTGGCCTACTTTTCTCAGAGGTTCTCACCAGCGGAAGAAAATTATACCATTTCAGATCGCGAGCTTCTTGCTATCAAAGCAGCATTTGAAGAATGGCGACATTTTTTAAAAGGAGCACGTCACACTGTGACAGTATTAACCGATCACCGAAAACTTACTCTTTTTGAAGACAGCAAGAACTCTGACACCTCGACAACTAAGGTGGTCTTTATTTTTTGCAGATTATGATTTTATAGTTACTTTTAAGCCAGGAAATCAAAATAAAAAAGCAGATGCTCTGTCACGGCAATTTCCAGAAAGTGAAGTTAAGTCGGTTTGTGAGTCACTTCCTCTGATCGCTCCAGAACGTTTTGTTCTTGCTGGAATTGAGAAAGAAAACGAAATCTTTAAACAAGTACGAGAATCCATATCTGAGAGACAACTTGAACATTGGGTTCGTTTGGATCCAGCTCGCAAGATTAAAGATGGTTTACCTTATCTAGACGACAGACTCTATTTACCATCTATTGAACTTAGAGAAAAGATTTTGAAGGAATGTCACGATTCAGTTCTGGCAGGACATCCAGGATATCGAAAAACACTTGAGTTGGTCAGAAGACATTTTTGGTGGGAGAAAATTCGACAAGATACTCTTAATTTTGTTAAGACCTGTGAAGTTTGTGCTAGATCTAAGAACCTCATCGGAAAGCCTTCTGGGTTATTGGAACCGTTGCCAGTTCCACCGAGGCCTTGGTATTCAGTGTCTTTAGATTTCATCACGGATCTACCACTAGATAAGGGGTGTACATCAGTATTGGTTGTAGTGGATTTACTCACTAAAGAAGCACATTTCATTCCAATGAAGGGAGAGGTTACCGCTGATAGTTTAGCTCACAGTTTCTTACAAGAAGTAGTTAAACTGCAAGGAATTCCCAGTCAGGTCATCTCAGACAGAGGGTCTCAATTTATTTCTAAATTTTGGAGAGCTTTCTGTAAGAGATTGGGAGTTGAGGTATGCCTATCATCCGGTTACCATCCCGAAACCAATGGGCAAGTGGAAAGGATAAATCAGGAGTTGGAGAAATATTTGAGATGTTATCTACAGACAGGGGAAGAGTGGGTAGATATGTTGTGGGTGGCAGAATTTGCATATAACAACTGTAGTAAGGATGCCACCTCAATGTCTCCATTTTATTTGGGACGAGGTTTTCATCCTCGTTTTCTTAGTATAGAGATCGATTATGATGCTGAAAACCCGGAAGTGGAAAAGAGACTAGAGATCATGAAAAGAAATTTGGAGAAGGCAAAAGGGGTGTTGGTGGAGAGTAAACAAAAATATAAAAGATTTGCGGAACTTAAAAGAAAGACTAGTCCCCAGTATAGGGAGGGAGATTTGGTATGGTTATCAACCAAATTTTTGAGAATTAAGGGAAGAAATAAGTTTTGCCCTCGTTTTGTAGGGCCGTTTGTTGTTGAAAGGGTGATAAATCCAGTGGCTGTTCGCCTTAGATTACCAAGACATATGAAAACTCATCCAACTTTTCATGTTAGCTTGTTGAAACCTGTGGTTAAAGGAACTAGATTGACACCTACTCCTTCACCAGTTGTATTTGAGGAAGATGATTCAGAAGAATTTGTAGTTAAGAAAATTCTGGACTCTAGAATAGTGAGAGGAAAGCTACAGTATCTCATTGATTGGGAGGGTTTTGGTCCTGAAGAACGCACTTGGGAGAAAGCAAGTGATGTACATGCTCCTCATTTGGTTGAAAAATTCCATAAGAAATTTCCATTGAAAAAAGGCCCAGGGACTGGGCGTTAGAAGGGGGGTACTGTCAGGTACTGTTAGGATACAGTGACATAATCTGAGAC
Source organism: Ambystoma mexicanum (assembly GCF_040938575.1). NCBI lineage: Eukaryota > Metazoa > Chordata > Amphibia > Caudata > Ambystomatidae > Ambystoma > Ambystoma mexicanum. The sequence goes on from NC_090935.1 coordinate 1,418,166,885, forward strand.
ATTAGGTCTGGGGGAAATTAGTATAGAAAGGTTTTTGGAAGTTATTATGAGTTTAATTTTAAAACAGCCAATTTTGCCCTTAACATTCATTGCAGTCTATGGAGAATGCCCCAAGCCAAGATGGAGGTCCTCAGTCTAAGTTCTGATTGGCTGGTGATTGTTTATAGGGAAGACAATGAACATTCTAAACTGCCTTTCATCGTCTTTGCCCAGCTGAGAGGTCGCGTATTAAGCTGCTCCTGCTTAACTTGTTCAGGGGTTTCAAGTTTCAAGCGGTCGAGCGGCTTATTTGGAAAAGCAAACAGGAATCTTGCGGAGATTCATTTTGGCACTGAACAGGAGTAAGAAGATTTCGAGTTATCCAAGAAGAAAAAGGTTTCAAAGACTCTTCACAAGATAAGTCCTTTTAAAACTCAAGACTCTTTCTATAATGTCATTGTAGAAGATTTAATCTGATTTTCAAGTTCATATGAAAAATATTTACTAAGAACTTTATTGCTGTCGCATGTTTGGCTTTGCTACGCTACGTTTTCTATCAAGCGTGTGGTTTTTCCGTTAACAGAAGCCTGCGCGTGAGAGACTTCGCTTGAGTATCTAGCGCGAGCTCTTTGGTGTCGCGTGATACTCTTGTGCGTGTGTTTTTTCTACCCGCGGTTGAACTTCCGCGCGTGTGCATCTTGTTTTAAGCGCGTGTGGATTTTTCCCGCTTTTCCGACTTTAGCGCGTGTGCGTGTGATCGCATCTTGGACTAAGCGCGTGTGGATTTTTACCCGCGGTTTGTCGTCAGCGCGTGTGCTCGCATATTGGACTAAGCGCGTGTGGATTTTTACCCGCGGTTTGTCGTCAGCGCGTGTGCTCGCATATTGGACTAAGCGCGTGTGGATTTTTACCCGCGGTTTGTCGTCAGCGCGTGTGCTCGCATCTTGGACTAAGTGCGTGTGGATTTTTACCCGCGGTTTGTCGTCAGCGCGTGTGCTCGCATCTTGGACTAAGCGCGTGTGGATTTTTACCCGCGGTTGAACTTCAGCGCGTGTGCGTGTTTTCGTTTAATCGCGTGAGGATTTTTTCCTGTGGTTTCGATTTAGCACGTGTGGTTTTTTCCTGCGGTTTAATCTACAGCGCTTCAACGATCTTCACTCAGTTTGGATCCCTATGCGAGTTCAAGAGATTTCCACGTGAGATTTTTGACGCAAGTTTCAAGAACTGTTAATTTAAGTAAAAACACTCTAAAAAGAAATTTATAAGAAGAAATATAAACACTTTCCAGAAACACTAGAACTTCCATTTACTTTTAATGAACTTAAGACTTTGTTCAAGCTTCTTGAGTTTAAAGAAGATTATCTGCAAAGTCAATTTCACATTCATGGACCTACTAAGAAGGCTGAATGATCGTTGAGATTCAAGTCAACTAGTAAGGAAGTCTAGTCAGCTTATCACTTCTCTGGGCATTTTGTAGAGAAGTTCCAGGTATGGTTTTTACTTTATTTGGTAAAGGATATTGATACTTAAGGTTAGTATAGTGCCTCATGAATAACAAGGTGTATTATATGTTTATGTTTTACCACAGGTGAAGAACCAGCTAGTCTTAGCTTCCAGCCTGGTGTTTGTTAATTTGTCCCTTCCCCCTTTCCCCTGGAAGTGAGGTAAACTGAGCAGTTTATAGTATCAGCTCAGAGTGCCACATTTTGGGTGGATTGTCGGGGGCTCAGCAGCTTCTGCAGACACCAGGATCTCAGCCTGACACCCGTGCCCTGAGCAGGGGCATGCCTCACCCAAGGCCGGTCGGTCTTAGGAGCGGGCTACTAAGTCCTGTGAGAGTACCTCATCCATGGGGGCCCAAGATGAGGCCAAGCACAGCACGTCCGGGTCGCCCGGGGTCGCTGCAGAAGCGTGTCGCACGGCAGACAGGGCGCGATCGACATCACCCTCCACAGCCATTGCCAGCCGGCAATTGAGCTCCTCCTTGAAGTGAAAGTCGTCTAACCCAACTAAGCTGCGGGAGAAGCCTGAGAAGCTGCGGACGGAGGAGAAGAAGGCCGAGCTGCCCAAGAGGGCCCAGGCAGCACATGAAAAGTCTTAGTCGACGATAGAGCTAGTGGCGGCTGCTCTTTCGAAAGCTAAAGGGGCTGACCTTGAGCCACAGAACCCGGTTCCAGCCCCTCAGGGTGGAAAGAGGCGGGGCAAGGAGGGCCCAGATCAGTCCCAGGCCGTGGCCCAAGCCATGGAAACTTTGTCCACGGAGGATAAGGATATGGAGTCCCTACACACGGTCCACAGGGACGTGGAAGAGGACACCACCAACAATGAGGGCGCAGGGCCTAGTGTTCTGATCACGCCAGTCCTGCCGAAGAATGTGTCTCCGGACATCCTATCAACCCTCCACACCTTGGTGTCTGAGATCCAGAAGAGGATGCCACAAGGGCCTGTTCCAACAGTTCCCCAGCCCCCCGACCAACCGCTGACGAAGAAAGGAAAGCACCATCCGACCTCCCCCACCCCCTCTTTTCAGCCTCCACACCCACATCGGGTCCCATCTCCCCAGCTTACCCAGACTTGGGGAAAGGACGTATACAGCTACGATAACGGTGACGATATAGTCGGAGCGAGCACCGGGTCCTTGCAGCTTAGGGTGTCGCCAAAGTCTCCGAGCTGTTCCAGCTCATGCCCGAAGAAACCAGGAAGGAGGGTTTCCTGTACCAGAGGCACAAGGCCAAGAGGAAGACAATCATGGCGGTACTCCTCCTGGATGACGTATGGGAGGTGGGCCTAGCCCTCTTGAAGAACCCTTGCATGGCTCCAGCCAAGTAAGATAGGGCGGAGAAGAAGTACCGGGTATCGGAATCCGCCCCAAGTGCCTGAGGTGGCAACCAATGCCGTATTCAGTGGTTTTGGAGAACACAAGGAAGCAGTCATCTAACCGTCTTCGTCGTCTTCAGCCCCTCCCAACAGCGAGGGTAAGAAGTTGGACGCCATGGGGAGGAAGTTAATCTACACGACAACGTCCACCATCAAGGCGGCCAACGCACTGGCGATCCCAGCCAAACAAGACAGGGAGCTGTGGCACAAGCTGGGGCCTATTCTGGAGTTCCTCCCTGACGACAAGAGGATGGAGGTGATAGCCCTCTTCTAGGAGGGAGAGATAGCGTTGGATCACGCCATCACAGTGGCACTGGACGTTGCTGAGACGGGTTCCGTCAGATGGGGAATGGTGTCTGCCTTCATCGCCAAGGCTGGATGAAGGCCACGAATTTCCATCAGGCGGTCCAAATGAAGGTACTGGACATGCCTTTTGGCAGAGATAACCTTTTTGGGAAGGCCGTCGACGAGTCCCTGCAGGCCATCACGGCAGATACAGAGACGGCCCCTGCCCTGGACACCCTCCAACAGCACTGCTCTTCCTTTCGTTCTTCCAGAGGAGAGTTGAGCATGTTGTCGAAAGGTTTCTCCTCCTTGTACCGTCAGCCTTCCAGATCCACGACCCTGGATGCCCACAGAGGCCATTCCCAGGCCTACGGAGGAGGAAGTCGGCGGCGTCGTCACCAGTAAGCAGGGGGCCAATGCCGAAGCAAGCCTAAACTGGCCAAGATGTCGGGCCCCCACCCGTGCACCCCGGTCGGAGGCTGGCTGGTGAGGTTCATCAGTGAGTGGGAAAAGATCACCACCGACAGATGGGTGCTGGACCCTGTCGCCCAAGGACATACCCTAGAATTTCAGCACAAGTGTCCGCGGATCCCGCCGCTGGCCCGTCAGGAGCAGCACGCCCCTCAGCTCTTGTAGGAAATACTGGCCATGCTGTGAAAAGGGGCGATAGAGCTGGTTCCACAGCTGGCTCTGGAATCTAATCCATATACTTCTTGGTAAGAAAGAAGATGGGGCTGGAGGCCCATTCTAGACCTGCTATGGCTGAAGAAGTACCTCAAGTCTCAGAGAAATTCAGGATGGTGACGTTGCAGCATGTGCTCGGCCAACTGGAAAAAGTGGATTTGTTGATGTCGCTGGACCTGGAGGACGTCTATTTCCACGTCCCCATTCACAGGAAACACCAACCGTTTCTATGTTTCTTGGTGCAGGGACAGCACTACCAGTTCAAGGCCCTACACTTCGGCTTGAAGTCGGCCCCCAGAGTGTTCACAAAGTGCCTGGCACCGGTGGCGGCCCATCTGCGTCTACGAGGGATACACGTATACCTGTACCTCGACGACTGGCTCATCCAGGCCCGCTCGTGGGATTTGTCCAACAGACACACAGAGGCGGCAGTCAAGCTTTGGACGGATCTGGGATTATCCATCAATTATCCAAAGTCCTGCTTGACACCATCGCAGAACGCGCTGTTCCTGGGAGCCAGACTCAATACAGTGTCCTGCCTGGCATCACCCTCGGAGTAGAGGGTAGCGGCCATTCAAGGGAAAGTGGAGCGGCTATTGTTGATGAAGATAGCCACAGTGCGAACCATCAAGTTGTTGCTCGGCATGATGTCCTGCATGACCTCATCCATCTCTGCAGGTTACAGATGCGACCTCTTCAGGAGTTTCTGGACGCTCGCTGGGTACAAGTGTCCGGAAACTTTGTGGACAAGATCACTCTGGCGGACGAGTTCCGTTGGGAGATAAGGCAGTGGGGCGACCGCTCCAACATCGCCCGTGGCACAGGGTTTCAGAACCCTGCATTACAGGAAACTGTCACAATGAACGCTTACCTGGAAGGATGAGCAGCCCGCACCGGATGTCTGCATGCCAGAAGTATGTGGCTGCTGGAGGAGAAGGATCTACATATCAACATCCTGGAGCGATGGGCAGTGTTCTGGGCCCTCAAGTCGTTCCTTCCATCTCTGAAGGGCAAGGTGGTGAGGATCTTAATGGACAACACCACCACAATGTTCTACATCAGGAAACAGGGTTGCACTCGATCCACGGCCCTCTCCAGGGAAGCACAGGAACTGTAGTGCTGGCCGTCGGAGAAGAAATGTTCCTCTTCCACCTTCACCTTGCAGGAGTCGAGAACAATATTGCGGACTCCCTTAGCAGTGAGTTGCGCTTCTGCCAAGAGTCAGAACTTAGACAGGACCAGGTGGACTGCATCTTCGACAAGTGGGGCAGGCCTCAGATTGGTCTGTTTGCAATGGCGGCGAACTCCAAATGCCAGAAGTTCCCCAGAAGATTCCATCAGCCGAGGAGCCTGGGGGGCGCGTTCTCCTTCCCGTGGGCATGGATGTTTATGTACGCATTTCCTGCGTTGCCTCTCCTGCTACGAGTCATCAACATACTCAGACAGTGTCAGTGCAGGATGTTACTAATGGCCGCAGCGTGGCCGAGGCAGATTTGGTACCCGGTTCTTCTCAGCCTGTCAGTGTCGCCGCCGGTCAAGCTACCAGTGGTCCTGAATCTTCTCAGCAGAGAAGGAGGTGCAATCCCGCACCACGACCCAGGATCGCTCAGCCTGTGGGGCTTGGCTGCTGCAGCCCTAGAGTTTGGAGGATATGAATTGCTGGCAAACTGCAGGGAGGTCCTCGCCGAGGCCAGAGCATCATCGACTCTGAAGTGCTATGGTCACAAGTGGAAGCGTTTCGCTATGTGGGGCCGATCGCAGAAGATTACCCCTATGAGGGTCACGGCCCCGCTGATACGTACTTGCTATCCTTGGCCAAGGCTGGACTGGCGCACGCCTCGATCAAAGTACATCTGGCGGCTATCTCCCGCTACACCAGGTCTCCAGGAAAGTCTTTACTGTGATCTCATTGGCTTGTCAAGGAGTTCCTCAAAGGACATTTTATCTTTGCCGCCGATGAAGGCGCCTGTCCCAGCGTGGGAACTCAACGTGGCTCTGACTAGGCTCATGGGGACCCCCTTCGAGCCTATCCATCAGGCCCCTTCAAGTTCCTCTTGTGGAAAATGTCTTTCCTTGTGGCCATCACCTCCGCCAGGAGGGTGAGTGAGATTCAGGCCCTGTCCTGCAAACAGCCATACCTGACTTTCTACTAATCTTTCATGCCGAAGGTTCTGTCAGAATTCCACCTTAAACAAACCTTTGATGTTACCTGTTTTTTTTCCCGAAACCTTTGTCTCCGGCTGAGAGGGCCTTGCACTCACTGGACGCTGCTCGTGCCCTGAAGTTCTAGGTGGCATGGACAAAGAGTTTTCAAAAGACTCCACAGCTGTTCGTGAACTTTGGTCCTATAAACAATGGGAAGGCCTTGTCCAAGGCTTCCATCTCAACGTGGCTCTCTGGCTGTACCGACCCCTACCCGGCCGTCCGAGAGCCCACTCCACCAGAGCGATTGCTGCTACGAAAGCGTTCCTGGCTGGTGTGCCCTTACTGGACATCGGCAGGGCTGCTATGTGGAAGTCCACGCACATCTTCACAAAGTTTTACTGCATCGACAGGGATTCCAGGGCGGAGTCCAGAAATCGGTCAAGCAGTGCTACACAACCTGTTCGCTTGAGGTGAGTCTGTTGCAGAGGTAAGAGTGAATTGCTTCTGTTGAGCCTTGCCACCTCCCGTAGTTGTGTAATGTTGTATTGCTGTGTATTTGTTATTCATGAGCATGTGAATCCATGCCAGACCCCATGCTGGAGAAGGAACAAGTTACTTACCTGTAACTATTGTTCTCCAGCGTTGTTCTGGCATGGATATTCACATGCGAACCTTCCCTCCTTCCCCTCTGCTGCTCTTCTTGGTCATACTGCCACTTTATGTGCTTACCAAATCTGAAGATGGCTGCCAGAGGAGGGTCTTAGGGAGAGGACTGTCATTGGCGGGGGGGCAGTATGACCCAGAGGACAGTGATTGGTTTATGGGAGGAATGCATTTTTGTAAGTGCAAGTGAAACTGTTTTTCTTTTACCGAGGATTCCCAGCCTGACGACGGGGAATATTCATGAGCATGTGAATCCATGCCAGACCCATGCTGGAGAACAACAGTTACAGGTAAGTAACTTGTTCCATACTCACGCAGCTGAAACACCTCGAGAGGTTGCTGGGGCTACCGTTAAAAAAAAGGCATGCTTGGTCCGAAGATCGACCATATGTGCCCATTGTGTTGGGGCTACATTCAGCAATGCATGTGCAATAGCCCAGTTTGTGCTGTTAAAGTGCTGGCGCAAAGACAGCAATTATGCGGGTATTAGAGATAGCACAATGACTTGATGTGTGCTGTTATTGGCACCACTGCTAACACTAGTACATATGTGATCATTTTGCTGGTGGTGCTTTCCCCAGTGGAAATCGCAATCCTTTTTCGTCATCTCATTAACACTACAATTAGCCCAAATCTCTTTACTCCTCCGTGCACCAAATGTGCAAAGTGAATCATTGCCCTGGTGATAGGATAAGTAATGTGCATGCGCCGGAAAGAATTTCCAGAGGTTTGTGCTTTTAGAGATCGGTCTGCTTGCAGGCTGGATGAGGCAAGCTGGTATGACATTTCATATCTGCCCCAGCCATCCTGCAAGCTAAAAGCAGGCACTGCCTGTGGGGCAGTGTCTTTATGGCTGTGTGCAACCCAAGGCCAAAATAGTACCTTGTCAGAGTCGTAGCCAGGATTGCTTAACACGTGGGGCCTAAAACTAACCTAGTTGGGCCCATTGCAGTGACATTAACATGTGTGGGCATTTAGAGATTTTGGGTGGGTAGGGCTGCCCGCTCAGGCCATACCCTGTCTACGTCCCTGCACCTTGTTTATAGCAATAGCAACGTCAAGTAAAATCTGTGTGAAGAGGTGCTTTTAATCGGTACTAGAAATCTTTTGCCAAGTGGGCATATTGTAAAGTAGCAATGATGTCGGTGTACTGGAAATGTTCCTTGATATGCCAACTTGCCATAATACATACAAAATGGCGAGAGTCATTTATTCATCAAAATATTTGGCACTTTATCGTGGCATTACGTGTCTGGAAGGCACAAACCTTGAATCCTACCTTTGGGGACGTTGAGTAGGAACACAAGCCTAGATAGATAAGGTGTTTGCCATAAGGCCATCACAAGAAGGCAGACATCTTGTTGATAGTAGTGGTTACCGATCTCTAGTACCAGCCTGGGGTTGAGGGAGCTTGTGTTAGGGTAGGATTGCCGTCTGGCCAAACTCCATCACAGTAGTGTAGTGTAGCAGAGCAGTAAGGCTTAGAGTTCAGGCACATTGATACACACATAGATTATTCAAGTTATACAATTAGATGAAATGTACACAAATACTTTATTCTGCCTTAACACACACAAAGCAGGTAACATCACAGGTAAGTATTACTAAAGAAAATCTATATATATAGATTCACATGCTTTGTATAGGCTGCCACCTATTGGTTAGCTTGGGGTATTACATTGTGTTTTTCGAATCGAAAACAGGGCATTGACAGGGGCATTTCTGTCACACTATCCCTATCCTTCATGTACAGGAACCAGGGTCGGACTGGGCCATAAAATTGTCTCGGGCACCAATGAAAAAGTGACCCACAGTTGCAAATGGCTATTCATTCCTTTTGTGACACTGTTTGAATAGTACCCAAGGGAGTTCTTTGATAAAATGTGATGCAAATTGTGCATTTTAAAGAATATTTACTTAACTCAACAACACTGCTCAAAACTACTAGCTGCATAGTGAAGTACCTCATCATACTGCCAAAAAATGAGCCCACTTTGACCACCAAAAGAACTGGACCACACGAGCATTTTGTGTGTTTGGTTCGGCCCTGGGCCTTTTGCCCTTTAGGCCAGTCCACGCCTGGTGGCCTGCCTTCTGCCCTTCACGCCCCTGATCGGCCATGATCGGCCAGAGACCTTGAGTGCTGCGCAGGAGCTTTTTCTCAACCTCAGACACTGAGGGAGGCATTGTCAGAAGGAGCACCAGAGGACGGCTTGGACTTTGGTTTGTGGCCTAGTCCAGCCTGGCCCGTCTTCAACCGTCCAGGGCAGCTGGCCAGCAATCATTGGGCCTGCAGGAATGGTCTTCCAGTAGGCTCTGGCTGACTGATGGTTTGCATACGCACTGCCCTCCCTCTCGCCCCCCACACCCCCGGTTCATAAAAACATGGACAAGAAGATGACCCATGTTGTAAATTAAAATCACGTTACACGGACAACTAATGATAATTTTTTGGTCAAGGTGGGTACTGCCACAAACCTCCTGTAATGATGGAAGGCGACCAATCCTCAGATGTAGTAGAAGACCCCTTATTCTTTTACGATGAAACCAGTACATGTATTCAGCAGTAGACCCATTGCATCCATATTTGAAGTAATTGCAGACTAATCGGTTCTTAATTTCTATAAGGGTGCCCTGCTCCCTTCAGTACTCCAGATATTTTTTCCTTATTAGATTAGATCAAATCCAGGGTGTATTAGAGCACCTTTGTCCCAGAGCCTGGATTCCCCTTGGTCTGTAAAAAAGGGGGGAGGGGATGATGACAGTGAGGACCATGACGCCCAGGATGATGAACCCTCGACATCCGTTAAGGCCTTTTATGACCACTTTCATGGCATGGCGGAGTTCTTGGGGGTCCCTCTACCTGAGGAAGCCGCCCGGGAGTCGGGAGTGCTAGCAGACGTCTTGGGTAAGCGCACCACAATCCGATTTGGCATCCCTCTCCACGACAAGGTCATCTTGCGCACTCACCCAAACTTCTTGCCCAAGGTGGTCTCTCCATTTCATTTGAATCAGGAGATCTACCTGCTGGTGTTCTTCCCGAACCCGCAGTCAGAGGCAGCGGACTAAAGACTATGAGTACTCCAGTCACTGCGGTGAGTAACTTTAATTACTAGGGGATCACAATTTCTTAGCAGATATTCGAAGCAGAGTGCTTGTTCAAGAACAGGAGTGGGAAATAGACACAAACACACACAGACTGATTTTTGTCATATGGGGCTTTCAATCAGTGGATCTGTTTGCAACCACCCAGAATGTCAAATGCCTAACCTTTGCATCCAGGCACCCACAGAAGGGGGCAGTAGGAAACGCACTATGGATGAATTGGTCTGGGATATTTGGTTACACTCCCTTTGCCACTCACCCCCGACTCTCCTCCTCCACAAGATAGTGCACACACTAATACTCAAACAATTAACAGTGATTCTAATTGCATCAATGTGGACAAGGCAGGCATGGTACCCCCACCTCCTGAAGATGGCGATTCAACCACTGGTGAAACAAAGAATGATTCACAACTTACTAAAATAACGGAATGGACAAATATCATACCCGGACCCACACAAGTTGAACTTCGCAGCATGGCTTCTGAAGTCATAGAGTTTGTCTATTTGCAATTGCCTCAAATGTGCATGAATATCTTAAAGGAGGCACAAAAGCCTAACACCAGGCACTGCTACTACAATAAATGGAATAGATGTGTCAGCTGGTGTTAGAAATCTATCCAATTGACTGCAGCTCTGCACATATAGTCGCATATGTGCGAAACATACTGCAATCAGGATTAGTTTATAATTCCTTTAAAGGCCACCTTGCAGCATTGGCAGCATACACTACTTCCCAGCATGGTCTGATGGTGGAAAGTTCCTGTTAAAGATTTTATGGAGGGGGTGACACGCATATACCCACCAATCTCTAACCCTCCACCTGACTGGGATCTTAATACAGTGCAGCATGAAAATCCAGCCTCGGACACCTCGTTAGCGAACAACTGGGACACCATGAAGGCAGTAATCAGGGGCTCCCTAATTGCCCAAGGGGCGGCCTACCACCGAGACAGGCGTCAGACCCGGACGGCTCTAGAGAACGAACTAAGAGAGGCCGAGGCACTTCACAAGGAGAAAGGCTGGTCCCCCAAAACGCAACGGATCATTCGTACAGCAAGGAAAAAACTGGAAGCCCACTATGCGGAACAAACCGCCCAACTAATGGCGAAGGCCAAACAGTCATATTACGCGAAGGGTAACAAGGCGAACAAGTACCTGGTGGCCAAGCTAGCCAAGCAGAGACGCGTCAACACGATCACTGGTCTGCGTGATCCCAACGGGGTCACCCTATACTCAGAGCCCGAAAAGCAACGACTCGCAATAGATTATTTGACCCAAATCATGAAGGCAACCCCACAAAACTTATCACAACAGAAGGAATACCTGCAGCAGGCAACAGTGCCCCGTATCTCCGACACAGCGAGAGACGAACTGGAGGAGCTCATTACAGGGGAGGAAGTTGAGGAAGCCATCAAATCACTTAAAACACGGGCCCAGACGGCTTTTCAACCAGGTTTTACAAACTATTCAGAGCACAACTGACCCCCCACCTGGTTACCCTATTCAACTCCTTCAGGGAAACGGGAGCAGTGACCCCATCGATGCAGGAATCAACCACCATCCTCCTGCCCAAACCTGGAAAAGATCCAAGAAGCTTAAAGTCCTACAGACCGATCGCACTTTTAAACATCGATGTAAACATATACTCAAAAATTCTAGCAACCCGCTTAAATCGCATCTTGCCGAAGATCATCCACCCCGACCAGGCAGGCTTCATCCTACACCGGACAGCAGGTGACAACAACCGGAGAACCCTGAACCTGGTGGACCTTGCCTCTCGGAACTCCCAAAAACGAGTCTTAGTGTCTCTCGACGCAGCTAAAGCATTTGATAGGGTGGACTGGACATTCATGAGACACACCCTAGGGGCCTTCGGCTTCGGGTCAACTTTCCAAACGATGGTTCTAGCCAACTATAATAGCCCTAAAACTAGCCTGAGAATCAACGGACACAGCTCGGCCCCAATCCCCCTATCATGCGGAACCCGGCAAGGCTGTCCACTGTCGCCCTTGCTTTTCGCACTCACCATGGAGCCCTTTGCACAAAAGATCAGGCGAAACAACCAAATCAAGGGCATACAAAGTGGCCCCAGGCATCCCAAAATCGCCCTATACGTGGACGACATTCTGCTCACGATCTCGGAGGCCCACTCATCTCTAAAACACGCTATACGAGAAATCGCCAGCTACGGCGAGGTCTCAGGCCTCACCATAAACTTCGATAAATCATCCGCCCTGGGCATCGGCCTCACCCCAGCAGAACGGGAACCACTGACTAAGATATGCCCGATAACATGGGAAAAAAGAGCCATCCCCTACCTAGGGGTCCACATCCCGGCTGACCCAAGAGACACATACAAAGCCAACTTCCCCCGACTCTTTAAAGAACTGGAAGGCGACTTGAAGCGCTGGGAGACTCAAGAAATCTCACTGCTCGGGCGCATCACTGCATGCAAGATGAACCTCCTTCCGAGGTTCCTATACGCTTGTGCCTCACTACCAGTAGCGATCCCCACACCAACTCTTCGAGGGATCCAGAGAAAAATGCTGAACTTTATCTGGAAAGGTAAGAAAGTGAGAATCCCTCTCAGAACTATGCTGGGGAGTTCCAAACTGGGAGGATTGGGGGTGCCAGACTTGCAGGCCTACAGAGTGGCAGCTCAATTGGCACAGGTCCAGGCATGGCAAAATACGACAAACCGCCCTAGATGGGTAGAGTTGGAACAATCACAAGTGCCCCTACCCTTACGATTTCTACCACACATCCCGCCCCCCCTCAGGACTCAATGGGGAGATCTCCTGCTATCAACCAAACACACCCTTAGCTCCTGGGACTGGGCGCTAAAACGAAAGGGAGTGCCAAGAGGACTGAGCCCAGGCTCCCCGGTCTTCCATAATCCAACATTCGCACCGGGAACGAATCCTCACAATTTTCGTAACTGGATTAAGGGCGGGCTGGAGACCATAGACCAGCAGTATATGGGGGGGGCGAGACCTCTCACATTCGCCCAATGCAAGGAGAAATTCTAACTCCAGGAAAGGGATAGATTCACCTACATTCAATTACGCCACTGGTGCTCACACCCCCAAACTCCGCAAGCAGCGACACGCCCTCCTACTGCCTTGAACTCACTCTGGGAGACCTTCCAACCCGCTGCAGAGTATCCACCCTATACAGGCGCTTCCTAAATGACTTCCTGACCACAAAGACCCGCTGCATGGCCCATTGGGAGGCGGACCTGGGTCACCCAATAGAGGATCAAACCTGGGTGGACATATGGACCAGAACACACACCTCGTCCACCTGCATTACCAATAGGGAATGTGCGTACAAGATCACGCTGCGGTGGTACTACCCGCCCCTCCGACTTCACCATATGAACCCCCAGGTGGATCATTCTTGTTGGAGAGGATGCGGCCACCCAGGCTCCTTCTTCCACATGTGGTGGGCTTGCCCAAAGGTCCAACAATTCTGGAAATCATGCCTGGGGTCCATCACACAAATTACCGGAACAACGATTCCCCTGGAACCAGAACCAGTTTTGCTGGGAGCTCCAATCCCCGGGATCTACCCGCGCTCCGGGACCAGATCGAAACTACTAACTCACTGCCTACTAGCAGGGAAAACGGTGGTGGCCCGAGCTTGGAAAACCCCGGAAGGCCCTCACATAGCCCAATGGTGGACCAAACTTTGGGACATTCTGGTAGCGGAGAAGGTGACGGCAGCACAAGCAGGAACTCTCCATCGTTTCCAGAATACCTGGGCCCCAGTGCTGGAATTCGACCAGCGCTTCCCCGCCCTGACCTATAAACCTATCAGGGCCCGCTGGATCCTGAAAAATCAAGAGATCCCTGAGGAAGATACATAGACGCTGAGGCGCAAACTGGACAGCCCAGGAGGGAAGACTCTGCCTACAATGCCTAAGGGACAGAGGGACTAAAGGGAGGAGGGAGGGAAGAAAACTTAGGGGGGATAAAGGACTGGGGATCAACATGCCTAAATAATCACTGCTTATAATGCTTGTAATTGTCACCCTGCCTTGATTTAAAATAAACAAAGTAAAAAAAAAAAATACAGTGCAGCATGGGCCCATGAGATCTCCTTTTGAACCAATCCATAAAGCATCTCTTAAAAATCTCTATTATAAGGCTGCTTTTTATATCAGAAGAATCACTGAACTGCAGGTGTTATCAGTTACAGAGCAGTTTGTCACAATTCACAAACATAAGTTTGACCCAAAACACACCTACGGTTCTCACCAAAGTGCATTTCAAAATTCCATATTAACCAATCAATTGAGTTGCCAGCCCTAACCTGCAAAGCAGAGTGGAACATGCACTCCACACACTCAACGTAAGAATAGCAGTCATGTTCTACCTTAGCAAAACTAAAGACATGCGTAAGATAGGTTAATTATTTGTCTCTTTTGTTCCAGGCCGAGAAGGATTTCTAGTCACCAAAACAACCTTTATAGATTAAGTGCATACAATTTTGCTACAATGTAGCACATAAAACAATTCCATTCACTCCTCGCGTTTCAATCACAGCATAGGCACAACGCTAGCTTTCATTGCTAATTTACCTTTTGGGCACATTTGTAAAGCAGCACCGTTGAGCTCTTTTCACACTTTCACACAACATTGTGTATATACACAGGCCAGAGCTGATTCACAAGTGGGACAAGCAGGGCTTAAACCTCTATTTGCAACTATCCTCTTAGCTCACCCACCACCTTCTTCTGGTACTGCTTGCTAGTCTATCGAAAGTATGTGAATTTAAGCAGATTCACAAGCCTCAGAAGACACAAATTACTTACCCAGTAATAGTCTTTTTGTGGCTTGTATCTGCTTAGTCACATGGACCGGCCCTGCCTCCACACTCGGAAGCAACGGGATAGTACAGTTAGCCATAAGGGTTCTGTCTGTTTCATACATCAGGTTGGAAACAATCGGAGGACTTTGACGTGTGAAGAATCACAGGTCCCTGTACACGTAGGAAAGGGATAGTGTGACATGAACGCCACTGTCGACACCCCGTTTTCGAATTTCGAGAAACTATATGTAATACTCTGAACCAACCACTAGATCGTGGCCTATGCAAAGGATGACTCTAAGCAGATAGAAGACAGAGAAGGAGGATTACTAGATAAGTAATGTTACACTTGGTGATCTCACTTGAGATCACCTACACTATACCTAAAAGTAAAATGGAAAAGTAAAATGGACAAGAAACGGTAGCAAAAGCAATGGAAACACAGTAGAAACCAATATCATTCTTTATAAAATAATGACCCCAAAACTTTAGAAGCCCTTCCCTGCTAAGGTAAGTAGGCCTATTGCCTATGTGTCAAAATTCCAGATAAGTCCCTGATGCAGAGAGCTGGAAGTCTTTAGAATTGAAGAATTGGCAAAGCTGACAAGTCATTAATGTTTCAGTTGTGATGAAAACAAAACTAAGTGCAAACGATTAGGTTCCCTCTCCTAGTCACACCATTCTACAGGAAGCCCTGGGAGAGGGATCTTTGTCCAGAGGTCCATTAATCACAACCAGGTAAGGGAGAGGTAGGATGAGGACTTTTTTCGCCTGTACATCCCTATTGCAGGAGTGGGGGTGGAAACAGGTAAGCCAACTCCCTCTCTACCTTACTCCAATTCACTGGGAAACCACCCCTACAGTTCTCAGATCTACCGGGCCCTCTTACTTCATTTGGTGGTCTGGATGACAGTGGTCCAAGGGGGTTCCATGTGTTAAAATTGCAGCAAAAATGGCCATTTACACAAAAAATCGTGGCAAAAAGGCTGTGGTTTTGCCTCTGCAATCCATGTAAAGGATGCGGGGGACACCCCCACAACCCCCAGACCCATTATGCCATTTAATGGGAGCGGGGGACACCCCTGCATCCTCCGCTCCCCTTAAATAGTATGATGGGGTACACCTTTCCTGGGTCAAACCACTGCATTTTTGCTGCAATTTATTTTTTTGCACAGGCGACATTTTTGCCACAATTTTATTACTGCATACCGTCCAAGGGCCATAGATGCAGTGGTCGTTTTCGCCATTGAGACAGGGTCTGTCTGGGCGGCGATTCCGAACTTCGACGAGACGGTTCTTTAATTCTTGAAGCTGGGCTCCACAGGCTCACTGGACGATGACCACGATAGGTCCCATGTTGACACGAAACCCCCAGGACATACCTGAGAAGGGCAGCAATGGAGAACACACCAATCAGAGAGCAGAAGGCAAAGCTTATGGTGATGAGGAAGACTCTGCTCCACCAAGGCCCCTCTTCATGAGAGATCAGCAACTGCAGGAGGATGAGTCTTGGGTCACAAGCTGGTGACCTGCAGAGCTCCAAGTCAAAACTCAGAACGGAGACCGGTGTAACAAAGATACCCTGGATTAAGATGGTGATCCTAGAGGATTGTTCCAGTACGCTTCTGAAGTCTTCCATGGGAAGGATCCTTGTGCTAGGGTCTGTTTGGTCCACCAGCTGAAGGGTCGAATCGGCAATCGGGGTCTTAAGGAGATCAATGCAGTGAGGCAGGGATTCATCAGGACTTAGCTGGAGGCAATGCTTGATGTCTTCAACAGTCATCCTCGGTATTCAGAGGGTTGCAGCTCTTCATAAGAGTGTAGGCTCCAAACGACGATTTGAAGAACTCCTTTCATCCTAAATTCGAGCCAGGGTTGTCTTCAGTCCACCAATGGTAACGATCTGCATTATTCAAATTTGCAGAACTAGCCAAGTTATGGACAGTCCCTTGGCCCACCTCGTCCCAGCAACAGACCTACCCCTGGCTGGAGTGTGGATTTGGATGAGAGAGTCCCAGCTCCTACGTCGGGCCAGATGCTCACACATCCGCTTTGCCCTGGAAAGGGGTTACCATATATGGCATTCTCTGACCTGAGAAGGCAGGAAGAAGTCCAATGGAGAAGTTGGCCAAAAACCTATGGCACAGATATTCTAAGTATATGTTACTTAAAATGGCATTATGTAGTAAAACTACATAAGTGTATGGGGGAACAAATGAAAAACATAGTAGAAAAATATCTGCAGCGCCGCCACCCGGCCCTGGACTCTTCAGAAAACTAACAGAAACAAAAAGGAAAAGAGATACAAAGTACCCTTGTAACACCTCGCTGTAAGGTGATGTGTGCCACATTAAAACAATAAAGGCATCTTGGAAAGAATACAGGGTCCTCCTGCACTGGTAGCCCTAGGTGCTGACGATTGCCCCCATAATAGGTGAGCTGAGCAAGGAGGTGAAGTAAAAAGGCTTTACTTGCCTCCACAAGTCAAGACAGGGTTCAAATCGTAGCAAAACCTTGGGATTCCATTGATGTCAGTTGGGGGAAAGTCTCAAGGACGGCATCACGTCTGCATATCTGAGCTATTCCTACTATTCATCGGGGCGGGCCCGGGCTGTGTATGGATGGTGTGTAGAGCGTAAAATTGGCTTGACGCCCCCAGGAATGTGAAAACCTGGTGTTGTTGTCCCGACTCCCCACACCACGCAGAAGCTTCCCTCTTATTAATGTGGCATGAGCACAGTTAGGACACTGACAGGGGAAGTGAGGCATTTGGTATGAGCAGGCATGGCCAAGTAGGCAAAGGCCACAGAAGACTTCCTGTTCAGTTCAGCTTCCTAATCTGGAAGGACTAGGGCAAATGGATCAGAGCTGGACAGGTTTGCAGGTTCAGGCTAAGGAGCGGTTAACACCGGGCAGGAAGGAACAAGGACTGGCTGGGCAAAGGAATAATGAAGAAAGCCTAATCAGAGTAGGTTCAAGGTCAAGGGCAGGCAGGCACAGGGATGAAAATAGGCAAGTGAAGAAACAGGCAGGGAAAAGATAGGAACCAAAAAAGGTATTGACTGAGCGTAATAAGAAGCGTTCAGTCTGTAGAGAATGGGATTTAAAGGCTCTGTGCTTCCTGGTAGGTTATCCTGGCAACCAGTCTAATCCGTTCAGTACCACACATGCATAGATCTCAGGAGCCGGGCCACCGTGCATCCGCGGTCCAGCAACAATGGCAGCGCCTATGAGAAGCTGATGTCCTGCGCTTCCTTGCATCCTGGTTCATCCGGCACTCAAGCACCACTCGGAATGCAAGCGCTAGGATGAGTGTCATAGGTAAGTGGATTTGGGCGAATGCCGTGAGGTAGTGTGATACAATAGCTCATCCTGGGGATCCCAGGAGCACCCAGTTTCCGGGAAAAGCGCCGGGAGAAATTCCAAACGAGATGGGGCACATGAACAAAAGAGGCAGGTTCCCAGGATCGATCACAGGCCTGATACCCTTTCCAGTCCACCAAATAGTATAAGCGACCGCGTCTGATACATGAGTCGCAGATGTTTGTACACCTCGTACTCAGGTTGTTTTTAAGCATGATTGGTGGATGCAGAGGAGGGGGATGACCAAAAGGATCAGGAAGAAAGGGTTTCAAAAGGTAGACGTGAAAGACAGGATGTATGTGCCTGCAGGAAGGCAGCTGGAGGCAGAAAGGCACATGGGATATGCTTGTGCGCTGCAAAAGGGACCAAGAAATCTTGATGCACCAGTTTGGTGGGAGAGTGGTTAAGGGCAAATTCTTTGACAACCACGCCCATTTGCCTACTCACAAGTTGGGTTCTGGGGGCCGCCGTCTGTCTGTCTGTCTGTCTGTCTGTCTGCATGCTGTTTGCTGGCTCGTTGGGTGTGTGAGAGCATGGTGGCAGCCAGGTGATACTGGTCTTCTACCATCTCATCAGTTGAAGGACGGTACTGGGTTCAGGGTTTTCCATGGGTATAACCTTAGGATGTTGTCCAATATTGCACATGAATGGAATGCGTCCTGTGACTGTGTGCAAGGTGTTGTTGAAAGCGACCACAGTCACGTCTAGGCGCTGTGTCCAATAGTTTTGTGTGGTGTTCAAAATAAATAAAATGGGTACTAATCTAACTATTTGTTTGTTCACTCTGGCCATTTGTGGATGGTAGCCTGAACTGAGGGCTCAGTGTATCTTCAGGTTGCGACATACGGTTTTCCAGAACTGCGATATGTGTTGCGATTCTCTGTCCGAAACATCATTTTTCTGGAAGACCATATAGGCGATACAGCTCATGGAGAAAGGACTGTGCCATTTGGGCTGCTGAAGTAGTTTACGCAGGGGAAAGAAATGTGCCATTTTACTGAAGCAGTCGATGACCATACTACAAGTACACCCATTGGATTTGGGCAACTCGATAATGAAGTCTGTTGAAATGGTGTGTTAGGGTATGGTGGCTGCCCCAGAGGCTACAAAAACTCCATTAGTCTTTTTCTCTCTGTTTTGGTTTCAGCACAGATCGGGCAACTTGCAATCCATTATTTTACATGTTCGCCCATCTTTGGCCACCAGAATGACCTAGAAATCATTTTCAGAGTCGCTTTTCTTCTGTGATATCCACCTATTCGAGAATCGTGATAGCTGGTCATTACTGCAGAACAGAGATCTGTGGTTGGTATATGTAGTTTACCATGGCATAAAAAACGAGGCTGCCAATATATGAATCGAGGGCCAGATATTGTTGAATGCCATGAAAGTAAGGCTGCATACCAGTCAAAAAATGTTTTGACGGATCCAACTAGTAAAGCATTATTGCATGGTGAATCCTCCAAGGATTGAGACCGCGCATTCGCCTTTTTATTCTGGGTACCGGGAATGAATTTTATGCAGAAGCTGTAGTGCAATAAAAAGGAAGCCCAACGGCCTTGTCGGTTGCTTCTACACTGCAGGGACCCGAAGATGTAGATTCTGGTGATCAGTTCTGACCTCCACTGGGAGCAGACACCGTTGCAAATGGTGCCACCATTCACTGAAGGCCTCCTAGATAGCGAACAAGTCCTTCTCGATTACTGCATAGTTTTTCTGGCTGTTGGGCAGTTTCCTGGAGTAATATGCCACAGGATGTTCTTGGTCTGTGTCTGGATCTTTTTGAAGGAGGACCTCAGTGATTGTTCCCTGTGAAGCCTCTGTTTCAATGATAAATGGTCTGGTGTCATCCGGGTGATGCAGAATAGGAGTGGGAAGTGAAGGCTTGTTTGATTCTTTGAAAAGATTGTTCTGTCTGGAATTGTTGTTTGGTGCTCAGTAGACATGTCAAACAGAAGGTTATGTAGGAAAACCCAGGCATATAACGTCTGTAGTAATTAGCAAAATCCATAAACCGCTGGGTGGCTTTGGAATCATGAGGGCTCTTGTGGTTAGCAATCGCCTGGATCTTTTTAGGTGCCACTTGGAGACCCTCCTGACTTATTAGGTACCCCAGGAACTTGATCTTAGGCTGATGGAACTGGCATTTCTCGATCTTGGCATACAAATGATGGTCAATCAACCGCTAATGAACTGAACAAACATGTTGAATGTGCCATTCTAATGAAGAAGAATTAGGATATCATCCAGGTAAATGCAAATGGTCAGACATAGCAAATCCGAAAACATATGGTACATGAAACACCGGAAGACAGAAAGGATCAGGGCAGAGGGATAGGAACTGAACGGGCAACCAGGGTACGGCCAAGAGAGGAGAGAAAACCAAGCAGGATGGTACAAGGACTAATTGGGCAAAAGAACAATGAAGAAAGCCTAAACAGAGAAGGTTCAAGGGCACGCAGGTCTAGGGATGAGAACAGGCAAGTAAAGAAATAGGCACAGGCAGGGAAAAGACAGTAACCAAAAAGGTACTGACTGAGCTCATTAATATGCGCTGAGTCTGCAGAGAATGGGATTTAAATACCCCATTGAGTGAGAGTGAGGTGCTGTGCTTCCTGGTAGGTTGTTCTGGCAACCAGCGTAATCTCTCCAGTACCGTGCATTCATGGGAGCCGGTAAACCGAGCATGCGCGGTCCAGCAAACATGGTGGTGCACATGAAATGCCGGCTTCCAGCACGTCCATCTGTCTGTGCGCCACCGCAGATAAATGCGCCACTATGGGCGTTGTAGGTAAGTATGTGTGGGTGGATATATGCTAGTCGGGGTGTCTGTGGTACGCGTGTCTGCCCCAAGAGTGTAGTGTTGTATGTGTCTGTTGTGCACCAGGGGCGTGCCTAGGGAGGGGTCTGGGGAGGCGCATGCTACCCCTGGAATCTGATTGGCCACCCCAGGTGCCACGCCATTATCCTAAACTATGATATTTATGTGTGTGTGTGCTCGTATTTCATGCCAGCCATACATAAGTCAGTGCCCCACTTGGACCACCCCAGTCAAAGGGTCTGGACACGCCACTGGCTCTGAGCATGTAGTGTTGTATATGTCTGTTTGGCATGGAGGCGGGCGAATGGCGTGAGGGCACATGACGTCAAGCTGCAAAAAGAAAGTCTTTCCCAACACCGGGACTCGTCCACCTGGTGTGTGCTGCTCTGTGGGTTTTCCCAAAACGGGACAAGCAAGCAGCTGACGGCTGATATAGGTCAACTGTGTATATACAATATTGAGGCATCACAGAGCATCAACAAAGGAGGGAGGCTGGTACAGCCATTCAAGAGTGTAATGAGAGCGCCAAGAGCCCTGACAACGGACCATGTCCGAAATGCATTGGCATAACAAATCTATAGGTGCTGATTGATTGCATGATGCCCAAGCCTCAGCAATAAAACAGAAGATAACAACAATCTTCATGATTTTAACTAGTGACCACAGAGTGATTATTTGGAAATTTAAGTAATTACACTATAAAAAAGTTGGAGCAACTCCTATTGGAGAGCAAGGGGCAGCTCACCTAGGATCAGATTAGGTTCTGGATCCTTTTTCGTTTATTGCTGCTCTGCATCTCCCACTCCCAACATGGGACCGTGTCTTCAGAAAAACACTTCCTTGCTCCAAACCTGGCAAACCTGGTGTCTGTGTACAGTTGTCCAACTGTTGAGGTGGACTGGACCCTAAGCATAGGGGGACACCATGTTCTCTTCACTCATAAATCATATTATCCCCTTACAAGCATGTGGTGGTTTTGCCTCCCTTTTGGAAGTATTGCATTGCTGTCTGTCCCAGGAGGGGCTAGGGAAGCTCTGGGGATCCTCCTTATACTCTCCGCAGGGGTTGCGTAATAGAACATGTGTTTCACGCTGGCTCCAGAAGTTACAGGTAACCTTGCCGCGCGTGTTAACATATGTGTAACAGTTTTGTCTGAACTCCCCTCTCGGTTTTGGTGCGGACTAGCATTCTAGTCGGCACACTCAGTGCGTTAAT
Organism: Ambystoma mexicanum; assembly: GCF_040938575.1. NCBI lineage: Eukaryota > Metazoa > Chordata > Amphibia > Caudata > Ambystomatidae > Ambystoma > Ambystoma mexicanum. Next base: position 1,418,188,836 of record NC_090935.1, read on the forward strand.
TGTGTTGACGTTTTCAGGTCGGAATACTTACACTTGTTAATTTTTATGATAGAGTATCATGGCTTCAAGGCAAGCTTGTGACTACTTATAATTCTTACTTTTGTGGATCCACAGAAAGAACAATTTAAATACCCAGTAATGTTATTTCTCTCCAGGAGTATTCCTTCCATGAAGCCACTTGTCCACTCAATCCTTCCAAGGCCCAAATGCACTAGCCGGAAAGGTGCTGTTCTGACGTAGTTTATGCTTGATTTAAAATGTGCAGTATTCACTTGAAAGTTTAATTTTTGCAGTGCTGGACCCAGGGGAGGACTTGCAAATTTTTGCCCGGGGGAAAGACCAACATTGTGGCCCACGGTGTAGCTGTCCTGGCCCATGCTGCAGTGTCCCCAAACCACAATCCAAATTGTGTATTTGATATTCAAAAATCCTTGTGAAGTAAAACACATAAAAAAACTAAATTCAGTGCTGCTTAACCCAGCATTTTTTCAATGTAAACACAACAAAGAACAGAGAAGAAAGACTAAATTAAACAGTGTTTTGTACTGTGCTTCTTGCCAGAATGCAGCCTCTAAGCGTGGGACTGGGCATCAAACCAGTGCTACTCCGCTTTGTCTTGATTCCAAGACAAGTGAGTTGCCCCTGAGCTATCCTCCCAGTCCAACAACTCACCATATCCTGCAGGCCTGTGGATGAATCGATGGACTGGTCCCCTAACCATTACCACATGATGCATGGTTTACTACCGTAATGCGCTGCACCTATCACCATTGCTCCCTTGAAGTTCGGGTGGCCACAGTCCCTGGAGGGAATTGCTTAGAGGATAGTTTGATGCACTAACCCACTGCTGTTTATTTATGCTATTTGTTAAGAGGACTATAAAGGGACAACTTTAAAGCCCAAGTACTCTGTTCGGTGTGCGCTAAGCGAAAAGCCGGACACATACATAGTTTAGTATACTGCAGCGTGAATCCATATGTAATCCAAATAATATTATTTTTTTTATGTAGTGCAGCATGGGCTGAATTGTCCCTTAGCTTGCTCATGGGACCATTGCTTGTGTCCCATGATTCTCAACTCTAAAGTAAAATGAATGATATAAAAGGTTTACTGGTATAGACCTTTTTAATCTTAAAGCTATTCAAATATGCTAAACATCACATTTTTCATAAATACAAATTCAATGGTAAAATATGATTTCATAAACCAATTTGGACTGTTGACTCCTATTTGTATGCTCTCAGTTCAATGTGTGTCCCCAGGTGAGCTGCAGGATTGGAAATTGCCAGGAACTGGGAGCTGTTTAGCTTCTTATAGCCTAGAGATGCCTGGTTAGCTTGACATCAACAGCTACCAGAAGCTGTTTTTGACTACCCACATGAACTTGTGCCATATAAACATACCTACATGATAGTCTGCGTCAGACACACATCTAACATTTAATATTCCCTTTACCACCCATTCTAGACCCCACACAGCCAGACTCATTGACTGCTAAACACTGCTGATGTAATACTCCTCCAGCCACACTTCAGTGGCGGAACGCCATGTACAGCAGATGCCAAGCTTTTCAAATTCCACAATACAAGTTCCCCTTGGAAAGAAGAAAAACAAAACACGCATTTATATCCCTGTGATGAAGTTATCAGTCTTATTTTGCGGACATTTAATAGAGTAACCAAGGGGGTGAGGTACTTCCCCGATCTACCAGATGGTGGGGGTGCAATGATATGTTGAGAGTCCATTAGTCACCCCCACCTATTGCCCACCAGTGAGCAGGGGACTGCCACATGCACATCTTAAATGCTAGTGGCCCTTTGAGAAATTAACCATTGTATAGGGTCAGCCAGCAGTTCAGCAAACACTGTCAATCTTACAACACCCACAGGTGAAGGGAGCCACATTTCATGATAACACCACTATATAAATAGAGCCCCTCAAACAGACACTTGTTGCACACAGAAACACAGAAGTGGCTCTACTTGCTGACTTTTCGTACGCATGCGCAGAAAGACTTTTTACTCTGTTCCAAGATGGGGGGCCTGGTTTTTAAAGCCACCGTCCTCATTGGGACGGAGGAAAACGCTACCAAATCAGTTGCTGCTGATCCTAGTACAAAAACACACTGCCATCCATAGTCACACAATTAGGCTGTACAGCTCACCCAAGGTACATAAGCACCGGCCTAAAAGAGAGCAGTGTGGGGGTTTTGATGAAGTTATGAACAGAGTTTGAGAGAAGCTGGAGTGGAGGTATCTGGAGACAAGAAGGGGAGAAGGAACGTCAGAAGGTGGCAGGAGGTGACAGGAGGAGATTACCAGGAGGAGACCATGAGGAGGCCCAGGTGCCAGAATGGGAGTAGATGAGCGATATCAAGGGTAGACAGAAGGAATTCAGTGAAGGGACGTCATAAAGCCCTCATATGCTTGTCTCAGTCAACTAGAAGCAGCAAAGATTGAGCTGTTTCTACAGTTATAAAAAACAACCACAACGTTTACAGAATCTAAAGGAGGAAATGGAGAATGCACAAGGTGGAGGAATTTTGGGGGAAAGAACCACGGAGACTGTCCGTGGGTTCTAAAAACAGAGAGAAGTAGTAAACCTAGGTCTCTTATACGTAGGTTGACTTTACTCTAGAGAGCACTGTTCCCATGGGTGTAATCAGTAAACAGTGTGAGCAAAAACCGGACAGTGTCTCCTCCCTAGCTAGCCCCAGGGGATCTGTCATCCAGGTCACCAGAACACAGCCATCGCTATTGGAACCAGTTCCTGGGGGTGGACCAGTGAGGGAGGATCACCTGGATGGGGGGGTCCTTGTGGAGTGGGAGTGGGACACCGACGGGTGAGTCACGATATCCCCCTTCTTTTAACTCCTTTTCCCCATCCTACCATGTATGATATTCCAAAACACTGCCTCCCCTTTTCCCACTCGACCACTTTCGCACAATACGAAAGACAACGGACTAACACCAGAGCCATTTACCTGACATGTCACAATACAACGGTCAGGCAAAGTCAGGCAATTTACCAGAATCACACACACCTGACGGCCCTTTCCCTTCCCCACAGGCATAAAAGGTGGAGCACAGGACAAGCAAGGCAGACCGCATGATGTGAAAGATAACTCAGCACAGCAGTTCAAGAGGAGGAGAAAGAGGGTGCAGTCCGAGAGGGTGACAAGGAGAGAAGTGACCGCAAACAATGGGCAGCGTTTGTTGCAGCAGATGTCTATGGTACGCGAGACTCTCCTCCTCTGATAGCCAAGCCGGGGAAGGACTCTGGGTCTCGGTGGTACCAACCTTGACTCCAAGGATAAAGAAAGGCAAGCGATTCATCACAGCCGGTGAGTTGAGGGGAGAATCGATAAGAAACCGAACTGTGTTGAACGAAAAGTAGCCAACGGCTAATTTGAACTTTGAAAGAATTAAAGATACGATTGAGGAAAAAGGGGGAAAACCAGAAATGGAGGATGCCGGCACCACGTGGGCGCTCAAGCAGGAAACTCTGGACGATTACACAATGGTATAAACTACCGTAACCAGAAGCCCTTGGGAAAAGGCGAAAAGAGGTCAAAGTGGTCATACAGGGGTCTTGTAAAATCATCTGGACCGTTGAAAGTCTTTGACCGACAGATGATTGTGAAGCTAAGGGAAATGAATCCCGCTTGGTGAAATGAGCGCACGAACAGCGTGTTGTAAAAGTTGGTGAGAGTGAACCCAGAAGAGGGAAGCAGACAAAAAGGGGCAAAGCCTGAAGAACTATTTAAAAAGACTTTAAAACTCATGAAAGTAAGAAAAGCCACAGTGAACCCGGACGAGGGAGGCTGATGTCGGAAAGGGGTCCGAGCACGAAAGAGGGAGATCCAGGGGTGAAAAGCTATCACCCGAAGTTCATTGGAAAAGGAACTGTTTGGTTGATTTGTTGAATACAATTTGTGAAGGGTCAACGCCGGGGAGAGGGGGACATAGGGGTGAAGCCGTCACCCAAAGTATACGTGGAATGAACTTTGTGTTTGTTAGTTGGATGCATCATGCCTAGAAGGCAAGAGACTTTTTTTAAGAGACTTAACCATTGAGGAACCTGATAACCGGTATGGAAGTGAAGATGCAAGAGTGCATGAAACAGTAAAGAGAAGTGTGCTAGAGGCACAGCAAGGTGAAAATAGGGTGCAAGTGTGCACGGCAGAAACGAAGGTGTGCAAGCAGCACAGTGAAGTGGGAATAAACAGAGTGAAAGAGGCACAGAAGGGAAAAGCTGCCAGAAGAAAGGTGCAGAGAATAAAGAGAGGGGCTAGATGTTAGTGGTCGGGCCTGAGAGGAGCAAAGAGCCCAGCGTTCTCGAAAGTCTCTGATACTAAACCCATGAACGAACTATACATTGAAAGGTGCATCCTGACAAGGAGAACTTTTTGGTTAAAGACCAAAGGGGCCGAAGCTTGGGTAAGGGAACCCTGAGAGGCCCACAGAGACATTGTGAACTTTACAGGAAAGGCCTAGGCTTGGGGAAGGGAACCCTGAGAGACCTAACAGAAAATGTGTCTTTTCTTTGGAACTGGAAGAAATGAAGCTTGGAAAAGGGAACCCCAAGAAACCCAGACACCTTGTGAACTTTATTGACTTGTTGCAAAAGCCCTTCGGTTCTGAGAGCAACCCTTTTGAATTTAACTATTTTTTAAACTTGCAGAAATACACTTATTGGTAAGGCTATCTGAAACCAGCTGTGGTTTATATTTCTTTTTTGTGAGCTAACATTTTTCCTTTAAGAAAACCCCCTATCGCATTTGGTCTATGATTGTGGGCAAGCATAGTTCTGGACTTACGGACATCGACATCCGCTTAGACTTAAGGCTAGGTAGGCATTACACCAACCACACAAAAGTTGACAATAAAGGTTTTCAAACAGTTACTTTTTAGTGTGTATCTCTCTTGATACATGACTGTCTCACAGCAGGTACACCTTTTCGACACCCCACCTTTGCAGTTCAACTCAGAACAAATGGAGCTATGAATTGGAAATGAGGTAGCACAGCAAAACAGCGGACCAGATCCAAAGTCTAGGCACACAGGAGGCAACAAGAGTATGGATTACTATGTGCTTACTGACCAGGAGCAAGATGTTTCAACACGTAGTAACACAACAAGGGAAATCCAGTAAATAGTTCCAAAACAAGCCAAGGTGGTTCCAGGAGTCAGTTTATACAACAATCGAAAATGAGAGATTCTCAAAAAAGTTCCTATAGGCGGTCCAAAGTCAATCCAGGGAAAGAAAAAAATCACCAGAATACCACAATCCAGAAGAGGGGTAAACCAAACAGCAAACCAGAAAGCAGGAGCTGGGTCAAAGGCTGGTAAATCCAGGTTCAGCAACAGCACTTCCCACAGAGGACCGAGAATGGGTCCGGAGCCATTGAGAAAGTCTGACGTCCCTTTCACTGCGTATTTTGCTGCGGGTATCACAGGCTTCTGTGATGTATGACATCAGCACATTCTGCCGTGCCCGACACAGCCTGTGTACTCCCAGTCTCCAATGCAACTGCCATTCGCTGGTCGCTGCTTGTTGTCGCGTCCCTGGAGGACTGTGTCTGTCGACCCAGTATTGGGGAGACACTCACATTTTTGAGAATTTAGAGAGATTTTAGAACTTGTGAATCTGTTGAAGAAGGACTATCCTTACATTTACTTTGTTGACTTTTGCCTGAGGAGTATTGTGTTTAAATAAAACCAATTCTTTTAAATCCTAAGAAGTCGGACACTTGCGGCTCGCACTCAGCCATTTCACAATATATGATAGCCCAGCTCATACTATCTGGGACTGAGTCCCTGTACCTGCCCAGTAATTATCAGAGGTGATTTTAATGTAAGATTAGGAACAGGGGATGATCTGCTTCATGAGAATGAGGAGGGAGATATGTCCTATGTTTGTCCAGACCAAATCCGGCTGACCCGTTGGAAGTAGAATTATAAACCAGAGGCTGACTCGAGCGAAATCCACTGTGCCCAAGTAACAGAGGAGTCCAGAAATGTGACTAATTATTGATTTTATTC